>NC_083326.1:58336088-58644880 GCF_963455315.2 Globicephala melas
GAGGAACTACAGACTAATAGTTTTCTTAGTCAATGTTATCAACATCATAAAAATATCTATTACGACTGACATGCTTTAATAATTTTTTGAGATTTACCTTAAGGAACATTTCTCTGGCCCAGAAAGCCTCAGATTATCACTGAAATGAAAATGTCACATCAGCATGAAATGAAAATGTCATATCAGAAATTAATTTGCCTTTCTAGGCTCCTATTGCAAACGATGTGTGAACACACTTAGGAGAGAAATTCTGGTCAGCTGATACTCGGGTTAACAGGGAACCACCAGATGTCACACTTAGCAAGGCTGATATGCAATGTTAGGAAATTGGGTCACGGGAAAATAGACTTGATACTAGAATCTCATAGAGTGTAACACAACCATTGATGGTTCAGAGCACCTTGGGGTCTTGTGGTGTCTGCTGTGACGACCCCTTGATTCTGCCCGTGTGCCAGTGAATCACGATGGATTATTTGGTCCACTGCAGAGGGAGATGGCATGAATACACGGGGACAAGAATGGGGACTCTTATTGGTGGTAGGACAGGGGATAAGTCACGTTTCCCCCGCCCCAGTTGTGAAATAAGTCCCACACGAAGTAAAAACAAAGCAGTAAAAAGTTGAAAGATGAAACGTGACAGAAAAAAACCCTCTTACGTTGGAGACCATAGTGTTAAGTTATCAGAGGTTATACATGTCCTTGTCTTTGTAAGCAGGGCTGTGGCTCCCACGGCCCCTCTTCACTTTCCCGGGCTGCCAGACAGAGAGGCTGAGCTGGCAGGAAAAGGATGAGGCTTGTCCCCCTCCCAACTTAGCAGGTCTGAGAGCACCTGTCCTGATCACGTGTCCTTGGTCTGATACCACCCTAGTCTTTTGTGCTTCCTTCTGCCCCCTTGATATGATCGCCGTGGTCAACCCTTTTTTTTTTTTTTAAATTTTTAGCTCACCCATGCTAGATAACCCCTGCCCTCACATCTCTCCAAAACTTATTTCAGGAAAGAACTTAACTTAAAACCCTTTGCTGTTTGGAGAAACACATGTGAGTCTGTGTTTTCTTGTTTTCTGTGGTATTTGCATTTTAGTACTCACCTTGAATTTTTTCTAAAAGAGCTATGTCTCTTTTTTAGGGTTTTCAGAAACTAAGAATGGTGGTCTTGTATATACACTACCAAAAGTAAAATGGATGGCTAGTGGGAAGCAGCCGCATAGCACAGGGACATCAGTTCGATGCTTTGTGACCACATAGAGGGGTGGGATAGGGAGGGTGGGAGGGAGGCCCAAGAGGGAGGGGACATGGGGATATATGTATACATATAGCTGATTCACTTTGTTTTGTTTTGCTTTGTTTTTAAAATTTATTTATTTATTTTTGGCTGCATTGGGTCTTCGTTGCTGTGCGCGGGCTTTCTCTAGCTGCGGCGAGCGGGGGCTACTCTTCATTGCGGTGTGCGGGCTTCTCCTTGCGGTGGCTTCTCTTGTTGTGGAGCACGGGGTCTAGGTGTGAGGGCTTCAGTAGTTGTGGCACATGGGCTCAGTAGTTGTGGCACACAGGCTTAGTTGCTCGGCGTCATGTGAAATCTCCCCAGACCAGGGATCGAACCCATGTTCCCTGCATTGGCAGGTGGATTCTTAACCACTGTGCCACCAGGGAAGTCCCTGATTCACTTTGTTGTACAGCAGAAACTAACACAGCATTGTAAAGGAATTATACTCCAGTAAAGATATAAAAAAAATAAAATAAAAGGGAAAATAAATAAATAAATAAGTAAATAAAATGTGTTAAGAAGCAAAAAAAAAAAAAAAAGGTGGTCTTTTTGTCCCTCATCTAGGGAGTGAGTTAACAAAAAATATTTATTATTATCATCATCATAATGACCACTATAGACTTTCAAAACTCTTCCATAGGCACCATTCTTTCCAGGACCCTACAATGGCATCTATAAGTTGTCAATCATGTCACCTACCCTTGAGGCTTGCTACGGTTCTTGAAAAAAAATATTCGAAGATCCTTCCTAGTTCTAACATCCTGCAGTTGACCTGTTCCATGGAACAGGCTCCTGCAATCTTCTTTTTCTGTCTAATCCACAGACATAACTATTTATTTCGATACAATAACTGTTCATTTTCAGTTGCATCTGCCAGGAGTGTTGCCATAAAGTGTGGCATACTTCCAATCTTCGGGCGATGCGCCTCTTTAAAGACCCAGATGCTGGAGAACATGCATCCCTTGGAATCACTGTGGACGTGTGGTACGTTTACCTGCTCTGAGCTGGGCCAAGCCTGTTGTGGGAACTACGTGATGTAGGCATCATGCATGTATGGCTTCGTGCAACGTTAACATAGAATGTTTGTCCACATCTGGCCGTGTGCTTTGAAATACACACTACTTGCAGGTTCTGACCATGGACAGCAGATGGCGCGCTCGTTTTAGGATTCCAGCTCCTAAGTGCGGCAGTAACCACGGAAAATTTCAGGTGCATATAAAAATTTATGCATTTTTTTCCCTCTGCCAAGCCAGAAATGTACTCCATTTTCTTTAATCGGGTTCATTTGCTTCCTACTGTGTTACTTCAATTGGGTAATAGTCAACCCGGCTTCTCCTCTGGCTATCTTCTTTCCTAGAGTAGGGTATGAGGTTTGAGATTTGCCGGAGTTGAGGGTTAGTGGTCAGTGCAGGTCTGGCAGAGACATTAAGTGCTGTATTTTCCTGCAGGGCTAGGCTGGGTGTCCTCCCTGACAGTTGCAAGTGGCCTCGTGCAGACACCGTCTTGACGGGAGCATGTTTGCCCTGGGTGTCTGCTCCCCGGTCTGAGGCAAGGGAGCCTGGAGCCGGGAAAAGGCTTCCCCAGAAAGCTGGGAGGGCGTCTGTGCCAGGCAAGGAGTGTGCTGGGGGCAATTCCCAGGGGCACCCAGCTGACCTCCCGGGAGGCACCTGTGCTCATTCCCAGTGATGGAGCGTGAGCACGCCTTTGGTCAGCTACCGGGGAATGGTTCATTCACTCATTCCTGCAATCATTCATTCAGTAAACACAAGGCCTCCTGTATGCCCAAAGTGCTGTTTGCCCATGTATTAGTCAGGGTCCAATCAGGAGACAAAAACCACATCAGCTATTTTAAGAGAGAGAATTTAATCTAAAGAACTGTAAACTCTGCATAAACTGTTAACCAGGCAACCAAATAGACAAAAGAAGAGCAAGGTATCCTCCGGCGGTGGTGATGGGAGGAGTGGCTGTCCCCTGGGGGTGGGGATGGGGGTGGGTACCATTTCTGGAAGCCCCGGCCAGTCCTGCTGGGTCTTAGCTCTGAGAAGGCTCCGCTCAGCTGGTGCGGGTCTCTGAGCCTGTGTGATGAGAGCGGTTCTGTGAGTGTTAGAAAAACTGCAAACTTGAGTCGGCCGCTGCTGTGGACAGGAAATGCCACCATCGGGGTGAAGAAACGCAGCCAGCAGGGATGCTCAGAGGAATGGGGAGCTCTGGGAGGATCAAGTCCCAGCTTCGTGCTCCCTCCTTGCCGTCTCCCTCTAGCGCCCCCCATTGGCAGGTCGGGGCCAGCGCACAACAGTGATGGGCAGTCAGGGCTCCTGCCTCTGGGGCAAGGTGTAGAGACACTGCCGAGTCACGCGTGGAACTTCATTCCCACCCCCATGGGCTGAACTTAGACGGCGAGCAGGGCCCATTTCCTCTTGTTGCTCCAATGGGACATAAAATTTCACTAAACGTAACATAACTTATTTCCTCTCTTTTGCTTGAAGATTCAGATGAAATTTCCTCACTCCCATCTTTTCACCTCCCTCCCATCATTACATACTCCTGTTTCCTTAGCCTGGTCTTACTCTTCACAAAAATCAGATATAAGAGCAAGAAAAGTATGTCACAATGTCATCGTGGGTCTTTTGTTAAATGTAAATGGATGTGTTGGATTGAATTAATGCACTTTGAAACTAGACAGAGCGACTACACTTTCAACAGCTTCCATTATGACGGTAACGTCTTGTTATCAGATCTAATCCATTTGACATATATTGGCATTCCCGTTCTTTGTTAGAATGTTGACTTATGCATTTTTTTTTAAATCAAGCAAAGTAGAAGTGGAAGGTATTGTGGAGGTTTGGGTCCAAAGGAGAGGAAATAGAATTGAATGGAGAATTATTTTGAAGACCACCTGGTCATTGCTTTTCATCCAGAAAATGCATTTATCAAGGACAATAAGTATCAGAGGACAAGCCCCAGTCCAAACTGTACAGAGACTGAAAGCTAGGAAGGCCGGTGGTTGGTGAAGGAAGGGTACCAAACTAGAAGTACTGAAGATAGAGGTTGGGCTAGGAATTATCTGTTGGCAGTACATCTCCTGCTGTTGTTTCTCATGGTTCACAGGCCAGAAATTTGCAAACTGCATTTCCCCTCCTCCCTGGCCAGGAGTGCTTGGCATACATTTAACATTCCATCAGTGAGATGAGCTCAGTTGATATTTGGAAAGCGGGAGGAGGATGTTTCTCCCTCTGGAAGCCATGGTTGTGCTTCCAGCAGATGAGTTATCAGCAATTTCAGCCCTGACATTTGTATCAGCCTGCAGAGGTTCATCTAGGGGACCCACAGCAATTCTCTGTAGGTTCCTGACCTGGGGCGACAGCACCTCTTTGGTCTCTAACAGCAAATCTGAAAGTTATGGTGGTGCCTGATTCCCCCTCTTTCAGGCTTCCAGTGGTTTTATAAGCACCTAATTTCCTCTCTTCAATCCTTTCCTGCTTGATCTACTAAAGTGGTCTCTACTTTCCTGAGCAAACTCATACTTAATTCAGAGGTGTGAGGGGAGCACAGTCCAAAAGGCACATTCCTTTATAAAGTCATTTTCTCTGATGAGTAAGTCTTATGCCACCATGTTTACCATCTGGACAAGTTTCAAGGAGCTCAGAGATTATATTCGCTATATTTTTTGATGACCAAACTTACGTTGGGATAAATCTTGATAGCTTCAGAAACCTCTTCTTCCTGATCCAGAATTAAATATCCTTCCAGTACCTGTAATGTACAAGGGACAGCTGAGGTGACTATTATGAGGAAATGTCTGCCTTTTTTGCTGGTATGAACCAGACAATCCATATTAGGAACAAGCAGACAGTGCCCTCTTTCCTGTGGACGAAGGTAAATGAGAATCACTTTTCACACAGTAAATCTGACTCAAGTCTTTTATGAAAGGTGAAATTTAATATTCATCCCTGGAATGAAGATTCATCTCTTTAAAAGCTGTTCACTGTCTCAGGGTGTTAGTACTCATGTGGGATGGATTGAGATGGTTCCATCAATTCTGTCTTCCCAGGGGTCCTTGATCTGCAGGAAAAGAATTTAGTCCCTGAAACGGAATTATTTTGAACAGTCCTTGTCACAAATAGATTCTTTCTCTTTGCTCTGTCTCCCACTATTTATACTTTTTTCTAGTTTTAATTTGTCTTAAATCTGCATTATATTATGAGTTTATAAATGTAAAATTTTATAAATTGCAGAGGGTTCAATAAATGCTTTGTTATCATTTCCCATTCTCAATTTCTTGAATAAGTTCTTTCCTTGTAAATACTGAAAAGTGGAAGGATCTGTAGCATTGTTGGTCAGAATAACAGTCTAAATGGAGACGACTCGGTCCATCTGGTCGTGGCATTTCTGAGCAAGGACTGTGCTGACCCATGCAGACCAAATCTACAAGGCTATTGTCCTTTCATTTGAGTGATGTGTTTGGTATTTGAGTGAGAGACGTTGATTGATAATGCTTAGTATTTGCTGTTCTTTAGTGCTACTACACAGATAATCTTATTGGTTGGTCACAAAGATACGGGGAGGTAAGGAGAACAAGTAGGAACATGCCTCCATTTGACCACTTTGGAAAGACACACACTTTTCCCTGCAGCTGTGACAACCAGGCACCCCAGTTTGGCCCAGAGCAGAATTAGTGCAGAGTCTGCCCTGCTCTCTTGGCCTGGCCCTGATAATCCTTAGGGCAACAAAAGGGTAAGACAGAAAGAAATACCAAAAAAGACAAAAAGACATTTCTCCAAAGAAGACATACAGATGGCCAAGAGGCACAAAAAAAGATGCTCAACATCATTAATCATTAGAGAAATGCAAATCAAAACAACAATGAGGTATCACCTCACACCGGTCAGAATGGCCATCATCAAAAAAAATCTACAAACAATAAATGCTGGAGAGGGTGTGGAGAAAAGGGAACCCTCTTGCACTGTTGGTGGGAATGTAAATTGGTGCAGCCACTATGGAAAACAGTATGGAGTTTCCTTAAAAAACTAAAAATAGAATTACCATATGACCCAGCAATCCCACTACTGGGCATATACCCAGAGAAAACCATAATTCAAAAAGACACATGCACCCCAATGTTCATTGCAGCACTATTTGCAATAGCCAGGTCACAGAAGCAACTTAAATGCCCATCAACAGATGAATGGATAAAGAAGATGTGGTACATATATACAATGGAATATTACTCAGCCATTAAAAAGGAACGAAATTGGGTCATTTGTAGAGATGTGGATGGACTTAGAGACTGTCATACAGAGTGAAGTAAGTCAGAAAGAGAAAAACAAATATCGTATATTAATGCATATATGTGGAATGTAGAAAAATGGTGCAGAGGAACCTGTTTGCAAGGCAGAAATAGAGACACAGACGTAGAGAACAAACGTATGAACACCAAGGGGGTAGAGCAGGGGCTGAGAAGTGGGGGGTGGGATGAACTGGGAGATTGGGATTGACGTATATACACTAATATGTATAAAATAGATAACAAATGAGAACCTGCTGTATAGCACAGGGAACTCTACTTCACTTCGCTGTACAGTAGAAACTAACACAACATTGTAAAACAACTATACTCCAATTTAAAAAAAAGACTAATTTACAATGAGTTGAATAAATTGGTTATCAATATGAAAAAAAAAAAACAAGAAAGTTGACCAACCACTGTTTTAGAGGCTTTAAAGTTTTAGATTTTATGTTCCTGTCTATGAGCTAATTCACATTACTTTTTGTGTGTGATATGAGTAGGAATGAAGATCCATTTGTTTACCAGTTGTCTCAACACATTTAACATGACTTTATTTTCCACACTGAATGGGTAGGTCATTACCTGAACTTCAGTTTCATTGATCTATTTGTTTATCCTGACATCAGCATCAAACTCTGCTCGATTACTGTAGCTTTGTATAAGTCTTGCAATCAGGGGCTGTTAGTTCTCCAAAACTGCTCACCTATTTCAGGATCTTTTTTGCTCTTCTAGATTCATTGCATTTTCACATAACTTTAAGAATCTGTGTGTCAGTGTTATAAAAATTTCCATTGTGATTTTGAATGGGATGGCATTAAATCGATAAATCAGTTCAGGGAGAATAAGACCTTTCATACTTCCATTCATTGAACATGGTATGTATAGATCTTCATTTAGGTCTTTATTTCTGTCAGTCGTATTTTGTAGTTTTCAGTGTAGAGGTCTTAAATATCTTCCATTAATTTTTTTCTGTGTATTTTGTTATCCAATGATACTATAAATATAATTGTATTTAAATTTTGGTTCTGCAAATTTGAAGACAAAATAAGAGTCTATTACAATGAGTCAAAAAAATAAAGACATGTTTTTGGTGTAGAAGTTATTATTACAAATTACCTTATAATTCTATGATTTCTACCAAGTGGACATATTTGCTTATGTTGCCACCTCACCCGTATTTTGTTGCTGTTGTTCTTAATGGATGGCAATATTTGCATGTGATTCTGGTATACTAAAAATAAAATTTTCCTTTTAAAGAAAAAAAAAAGAAACCTTCAAGAAAAGTAGAAATAAAGCTTGTCCAGCTATTCTAAAAGTCTAAGAGGTGGAGAGAATAAATTTATCCTGTCACTTAAAGAGTTGGGATTCTATAGAGTTGCCACATGATCCAGAAATCCCACTTCTGAGCATATATCTGGACAAAACTATAATTCGAAAGGATACATGCACCCCTATGTTCGTAGCAGCACTATTTATAATACCCAAGACATGGAACCAGCCTAAATGTCCAGTGACAGATGAAAGGCTAAAGAAAATGTGATGTACATACATACATATATATATGAATATTACTCAGCCATAAAAAAGAATGAAATAATGCCATTTGCAGCTACATGGAGGGACCCAGATATTATCATACTAAGTGAAGTGAGTCAGAAAGAGAAAGACAAATACCAAATGATATCATTTATATGTAGGATCTAAAATAAGACACAAATGAACTTATCTATGAAACAGAAACAGACTCACAGACATAGACAACAGACTTGTGGTTGCCAAGGGGGAGGAGGGGTGCAGGAGGGATGATTTGGGAGTTGGGGATTAGCAGATGCAAACCATGATATATAGGATGGATAAACAACAAGGTCCTACTGCATAGCACAGGGAACTGTATTCAGTATGCTGTAATAAAAACCATAATGGAAACAAATTTTAGAAAAAGAGCCGGGATTCTATTTGACTAAAACTCTAGCCGGCCTTCCAAGCCGCTGATCAAGAACCATGACCACCAAGCGCCGTCAACACAACGAGCCTGCCCCGCATGTTGGTCGGCTGACGCAGGTGCCCTAGAAGGTTCTCCGTATCTCTGAGTGTCTTGTCCCATCTCCTTGACTAGATTGGAAGAGTCTTGGACAGAAACTAGGAACCAGAGAGCCACACACAGCCACCGTGCCTCTCCTGCCTGGCAGCCCAGCTCCCGTGAGGCTGACCAAAACACCACGTGGTCACTTCTGACCCTCCAGCCAGCGTTCCCTGGCAGATCCAAGCACGACTCCTGTGTGGGGAGGGAAAGAGGCAGCCCTCCGGTGAGAGAGTGTCCCCGCTTTCCACACCCACACCCGCGCCCTCTTCCCCAGGAGCTTCTCTTCATCCTAATACAGATCAATACATGGGATCAATTGTGTGACTGTGCACTTGTGGGACTGCGAAGACAGTGGGAGCAATGGCCTTAGGGAATGCTAGATGCAGTGATGCAAATAATGTCATCATTCTCTCTCTCTCTCTCTCCCGCTCTCTTTCTCTCTCTCTCCAGCTTGTCTTTGCTTATTTTGGTAGGTTGGCTTGTTCTTTCCCTTCTAATCCAAACAATTTATATTCACTTGGCATGGGGCACTGCCGAAACCAGGCTTACGTCATGTCAGTGCAGCAACCTCAGAGGAGAGGAGCATCTTCCTCCTCCTGAAGCTCTCTCGTGGGCCTCACGTGGGGGACATGCTCACTGCAGTGACCAGCCCCTGGGACGGGGCCGGTGCTATGTGTCCCCAGGCAGGCTCCCAGGAACCACGATTGGTAGCCCCACTGGAAACAAGAGCTGTGGACAGGCAGCTCTCCAGAGGGAGGTACCCACCCCGAGTGTCTATGTTGGTGATTCCCCTGAAGAATCAACACATCATCTATGCAGCAAATTCCTCCTCCTATGGATAAAGGGAACAATGAGAGTGAGTATTTGATCCCATAGCCATACATCTCTGCACAACCACCCACGGGCGAGTTCTCCTGGGGTGAGCAGTGGAATTCAGGCCAGAAGTCATCCTCTTTGGCAGAAGCCGACAGGGAGGCATCCCCCGTGGCCATTTCAGCCGTTGGTATTATGTCTGGCTCAAGCCAACATTATCTGTCATTCAGTTTCAGGAACATCTGACACACCTTTCCATGCTGAGAGCTAATTGCCCTATTTTCAAACCTGGAACTGTCCCTCTTGTGATGTTTTTCCAATTGCAGTGATCTATTTGTCTAGCCAGCAAGCACAGCCAAAGCCAGAGCTATTCTCGAGCGTAGTCGGAGTAGTGAGCAGGGGAATTATTCAGCCACACGGTAAACAAAGGGAAATTCTCTCTGAATCAAAAGTTCCAAAGCAATAGCATCCTTTCCATAACCACACATATATGATGATAAAAATGATTTGCTATCCATTCTTAATCTTCATGAAAAATGCACTCCATCATGAAAGTTGTGCAGGAGCTCCTTACTTCAAATAAGGCCATGAATACATTACCAAAGTAATTAAGTGAGAACCCAAGTGAAATAGAGCGGTGTTCCCTACCAACAGTTCTCTGTAACCAGATAAAAAAACAAAACAATCCACAGGTTAGACACAGGAGATAGAGAAATAAAAACCAAGGCAATAGACATGTAAAAATAAATAAGATCCACTGCAGAACATTGAGCTGGATCTCACGTTTCTAAAACCCCTCGTCATATTATTTTTATTACCTAGGAAAGAAGAAACAATAGGGACTCACTTTAACCTGAACTTTGAGTTATTACTTTAATATTAATAGTTATTGATCACTTGCTATGTATAAAGCCTTCTGGCAAGAAGTATAGAGAATACAAAAAAAGGGGCATAAACTATTGATCCTGTCCTCCAGGAGATCAGAGTCTAGCTGAGGAATTAAGTTATATCCAGTGCACACAAAACTATGAAACTAGATGACGAGGGTTCTGTGTCCTATAAGTAGAATATATGCAATTTTCCTCTGGATTTTAGAAGAAAAGAGAAATTAAGGCAAGGCTTCTTGGAGGTGCCATTTGGCCTTGGCCTCGGCATGTGCACCAAGGTGTCATAAAAGGGGATGTTAAGTGGAGGGAGGGAAGGGGTGTGCTCCGGAAAAACATGGTGAGGTCTGGCAAAGAGTGGCATATGCAAGGAGCAGAAATGCAGATAGGAAGAGCAGGAAGATGCAGCTGGAAATGGAGGTGGTAACAAACCAGTGCAAGCCTTCAACGCTAGGATGAAGCTCTCCAGACCTTCTGCACAGGGACGAAGAGGCTGTCAGAACCTTTTGAGAAGGGGTGTGCTGTAGTCAATGGGGTGATGTAGGAAAATCATTCTTGGTCGTGCAGAAGGACATTGGCATTGGAAGAGGATAAACTGGGGGCATGGAAAGTGGTCAGTAAGCTAATTAGAGCTTGGGTGTTGTGTTCGTTTGCTAGGGCTGCCGTAACCAAGTATCCCAGGCTGGGGAGCTTAAACAACAGACGTGGATTTTCACAGTCCCGGAGGCTAGAAATCTGAGATCAAGGTGTCGGCATGGTTGGTTTCCTCTGAGGCTTCTCTCCTTGGCTTGTAGGTGGTTGTCTTCTCCCTCTGTCTTCGCACGGTCTTTCCTGTGTGTGTGTGTGTGTATCTTAATCTCCTCTTCATATAAAGACATGGTCGTATTAGATGAGGGCCCACCCTAATGACCTCATTTTATCTTAATTACCTCTTAGATGCCCTATGTCCAAATACAGTCACATTGTGTGATACTCGGAATTAGGACTTCAAGCTGTGAGTTTGGGGGGTGGGCACACTTCAGTCCGTAACAGGCATAATAAGGGCTTGAATGAAGATGGTTTCTTTGGGTGTGAAGAAGAAGAAAAATATCAGGAGGCATCATGAAGGCAGAACTAAAACTCTTAGTGAAATGCTGGAAGTGTGGGGAAGGGAGAAGATGCCGTGGAGACCACGTTTCCTAAAAGGTAAGGGATGGAGGGGAAGGAAGAAGAAGGATGAACAAGGTAACCACAGAAAAAAGTTGTTTTTTGTATAGAGGAGAGTTTAACACAAAAGGTAAACAAAGGGAAAGAAGGCAGGAGACAAAGAAACCAAAGGTGGTCTCGGGCAGGTGGAAGAGGGAGAAACGCAAGCCACTGAATTCAGTCTACCTATGGGAGGGGTCATCGTTTCCTTTTAGTTAAGACAAGAGAAAATTTAGAGAGTACAGAAGATTGTGAAGACACGTCAAAATGCAGAAGATGGAAAACAAGGGAATTCCCACCAGGTGGTCTCAATTTTCTTGGTAAAACTCAAGGCAAGATATAGTGGAAACATCTAGATAATTTAATGAACTGAAGTTTTTTGTTTGGGAATCAAAAAAAGGTGTTGGGTTCCCAGCTCTGCTGTGAGACCCTGAGCTCCTCCTTCCCTCTTTGCTGCTTTTCTAGAACAGAAAGTCTACCTCCCCGAGTGCACCTGAAATATGAATGTAAAAGCGTCTTCCAAGTTGGAAAGTCCTCTGAAGCCATGGGCTGTTAATCATTGTTTTGTTTATTTATTATGTGGGCGGGAAGATCACCCATCAAGCAGACCCTTTAGGACCATACTGGGTCCAAATGGATCTCAACCTTCATATGCCCTGGGGCCCCGTCCTCAGACCAGATTCAGCTGAAATAGACCTATTCTCCAATATGCTGGGCAGACTCCCCTTCCCCAGAGCTTCCCACCTTCGACCATTGGACCCTGAACTTGGTACTTTCCTAAAAAGTTACTGATGTGTCTCACCACGGTGTCCAAAATAATTCACTGCCCACCCAGTAGAGTTAACGTGAAGTTAGCTGGCCCTTCATAAATCACTTCCGTTCTTGCATTTTTTTATATCAGGATGTCATATTCCCTTCTAATCTCATATATCACTTCAGGACACAATGTCACTCGCAGATTTTTGAAAAATTGTAGAAAAGATCTTCACTTCTTTGATACATATCAACGACTCTCATTTTTCAGAAATTGTCACTATGACTCTTAGATTGATGAACAGCTTGGTTTCCAAAAGTTTGTTTGAAGTCCACTGTTTTCCCCAAGATGAATATTTTCTATTATAAAAATGATATACGTCAGTTAGGTTTATAGGTCAACCTACAAGAATCTATACAACCATAAAAGAGAATGGACACCATAGGCTTACATCACTCTGTCCAAGCTATGGGAAAGCGTTTCGTCTCCCAGCTTCCTCAGAAGCAGAGAGAAGATTCTTTCTCAGAAACACACATCTCAGGACCCCGAATTGGGTCATGTGTCCGTTTTTAAACACTTTCTCTGGGACAGGGTGTGTTCATTGACTTCAGCCAATCAGGAGGTGGGGGTGATGTAAGACCTCCCTGAAACTCCTGGACTGATGGGGGAAGGACCAATCAATACCTGAATAAAGGAAAAAAAAGGAAGGGAGTCTGGATTCTGGACAGCCAGGTACATCACCCCCATTCACCACACATGTGCTACAGAAAGAAGCAAGAGCAAGAAGTGTTTTCTCTCTGTTCTTTGTATGATGCCAGCTTGGAAACCTCCAACTTCACCTTTCCTCCCTAAATCCCAGCTGCCAGCATACCCAGGCTTCCACTGAGGCCAAAGGGGTCCATAGCAGACCTCATGTTTGGAAGCCTAGTGCAGAATAACCCGTTCAAACCCCCCAGTTCTTCATGCCAACCATTCCCCTCTCCCATGCCCTCCCCCTACACCAACATTGGTGTTGCTGATCTCAGTTGACTAGTAAGAAGTTGCTAGATACACTAAGACACACTGAGGTCGACGAGTCAGTAACTCAGGTATTTGTGTCGTTAAAGTAGGTGATTATTGCTAACCCCAACACCCCAGTAAATCACGGATTGGTGAAATTTCAGGCTGCATAAACAGAGAGAGATAATAAAAAGAGGAGGAAATGGAAGTAGGTAAGTAAGCCAGCTGTGCCTGGGTCCAGCTGTGCCTGGGTCCAGCTGTGCCTGGGTCCAGCTGTGTCTAGGTGTCTTCCTTTGGATGCACTTTTCTTACTATTCCTTCTATTTCATCTATGAACATACATGGCAGTAGCAGCAGGAGGAAGGAACATGGTGGGGACTGTCGCATTTTCATATGTTACGGACGCCTTCCACATTCATTTGCCAAGTGAAGGCCGCTGCGTGGAGTCATAGATGAGTTACTAGACAGGCAGGTGACGAATGATAGAGACCAACACACTGTATTCCGTCATCATCCATTATAGGAAGCACTATTATTACGTAACGCTAAGAAAGGGAAAAAATACTGCCAATTGTAAGAGTCATCAGTGTTAAAAATGAAAAAAAAAAGTGCATTTCGAATTGATGGAATACTGTATGCACCTTCTTTCCCGAACTAGGTTATTTTCTAACCCATTTAAGTGCAGTTTGGAATAAGGAGGTAGAAGCATCAGAGATCTGAAGATGAAGATTTGAGGAATTCGTTTTCCTTTTTACCAAAAATACAGGCAGGGTTTCCCATTCCTGGGTCTTTTAGACCATCCATTCAAAAACCCATTAACAGTATATGAGCAGAGGCCGTGCAAAAGGCACTCTGCTCGGCTCTGTGGGGCGCAGAGAGATGTAAACCATGGCAACAAGCCTCAAGACGTCGTCTTTATGACTTAGTCGAGAAGAGGAATCACAGAGAATAGAAAAGAAAACCTTAAACAGAAGAAGCCATCATATTGTGTTCCAGATAATTCTGGAAGGATCACTGGGGTCTGGCGCCATAGGGAAGACTTTGGACTTGAACTGGATCTTGTGGAATGGATACAGTCTAGACAGCAGTGGCGGTGTTCTGTGCTCCGCTACCGGGCAAGAGCAGAGTGCTCTGATGTAAAAAGGTCCTGAAGAACCTAGGGGTAAGACGGGAATAAACACGCAGACCTACTAGAGAATGGACTTGAGCATGAGAGGAGGGGGAAGGGTAAGCTGTGACAAAGTGAGAGAGTGGCATGGACATGTATACACTACCAAATGTAAAATAGATAGCTAGTGGGAAGCAGCTGCATAGCACAGGGAGATCAGCTCAGTGCTTTGTGACCACCTAGAGGGGTGGGATAGGGAGGGTGGGATAGGGAGGGTGGGAGGGAGACGCAAGAGGGAGGGGATATGGGGACATGTGTATGTGTATAACTGATTCACTTTGTTATAAAGCAGAAACTAACACACCATTGTAAAGCAATTATATTCCAATAAAGATGTTTAAAAAAAAAAAACTGAAAAAAAAAATTCATCGGAGACCTCCCTGGAGCCAGCCACATGCTAATGCCCTCCCTCCAGCCTCATTAGGGAACAGTACACTGATTTAGTTTCCTCTGCCTTCACTGCATTGATTCTCTCTGTGATCTTCCAGCCAGTGAATCTAAACCAGGTTCTTCTCATTCAGTTCTTAGCCATGCATCTTGGTGGATTGAATTCTCTTTATGCCCCAACTATCAATATCCTGGGACTGATTGGTAGAGTTGTTATACGGGGAATGGTATTCTGAGAGCACTTACTCAGGGAGCCAGGACTACTAAAACCCAACCCATCATCACAACTCTCTCCTAAGTCTCTGAGGTTCAAGGACGATGATAAGTATATTAAGGGCTAAGGAAGTTGGCACTGCCTTTGGTTTTGACCCAAATCCCAGTGTAGAACTCCAATAGGCTGGGCTGCATCTTGACAAAGACTCAGTTGTCCAGGACTGATGCCCGAGTAGTCACATTTCTCTCTTTCCAAACCTAAATTTCAGATTATACTGTTGCACAAAGAAAAGCCATATATTTATATCCCTGACAGATAAGAACTAGAACAGAGAGTCCTCATTTCCTTGTAAGAATTTATGCTCATCTCCAAGTTCAACCCGCCCGAGAATGGGGCCTGATCCGCTGGCTTTGATCATTTCTTCCTTGACCGTGGAGTCAGGCAGGGAGACATCTCTCCCCTGGAAAGTCTCAGGAGTTACCCTCGTTTCTGATCTGCAAAGTAGAATACATGGGACGGCAAAGGAATGAAAACAAAATCACATAGGATTCCCTTTCCAATGAATATCATTTACTGAAAAGAATAAATGATGTGAAACTCTAGGCACTGCAAAGCCCAGGGAAGAGGTGAAATATTCAGAGAATTTTTATATACGTAAAGCAAACAGAATGTTTCACATTAAGATAAAAGAAAGTATTTTTTTTTCAAAAGCAAGTTGGGGAGGGGAATCATGGAGACATGCTTCAATATCAGAATTACTGCAGCAGCTCTGGACTTGGCTTTGTCCTTTGGGCCATCTGAACAGAGACAATGGGGTCAGCTCCCAGCTTGAAAGGCCCGCCCTCTCCTCTCCGTCCCCTCCTCATTGGTCTCTATCGTGACTCAGCATCTCTGACTTTTCCTGCAATGTTAAATAGTAAAAGGCCCCAGAAAGTTCTTGATTTACTCTTTGTCTTAGACCCACCAACCAGTTCTAGAAAATAACGCTACACGTCATGTCGTTCTATGGTAACAACAAACGATGGGTCGTTAGTCTCAAAGACCAAAAAAAAAAAGGTTCTAGCCAAAGTTTTGACTTCCTGCTACATTAAAAAAATGGAGCCAGGGAGACTCCCCTTATTCCGCATGAGGTCCTGCACAGTCCCAAGCTCCACCCACTAGAAAATGAACCAAATCTCCAGCCCAGAATGTGATTAGCTGATCAGCAGAGGGTTGAGTGATGGGTGGGGACTTGAGACCAGGTGGCTTTCTTCCTTCTCAAAGCCAATTGCTGATCTCAAAGGGAGACGCTTGGCAAGCCAAGGCCAAACTCACATCCCTCTGAGGCCCCATTTCCCATCACACACACTCTCACTTCCACTCCCACTCCCCCATTGCCCACCACTTTTCATTCCCTGCTTCTCTCAGCCCCTTCAGCCTGAGGGTTCCTGCCTCGGCTGGGGGCTCCTTGCCACGTCCATGGCCACCACGGTCGGGTCAGAGGGTCATGGGAAAACTACATAGAATTAGTCTTAAACACACAGGCACACGCATGCACACACACACACCCCATACGTAAGCACACACGCATGCACACACATACACACACAAGCACACATGCACATACAAGTGTACACACACACAAATTCTTTTTTAAAAATTCATTAGAATGCTTTTTTTTCAGACCCACCCAGATTCCTCACTCTCCCTCCCAGCATTTCCTGTTTGAGTTTACAGTTGACAGTGTTACAGTCAAACGCTGTAAATAATAGTCTCCCACTAAATGACACCTGTTAGAAAGTTCCTTCTTTATGGGTTTCAGAACACAGGGTTGGGGTAGCGAGAGGATGAGAGATGGATTCAAGCTCTTCAAACATCACTGTATTGATCTATGTACGAAAAAATATGGAATCTGTCAAGCAAACAGCACTCTGTTCAATGTAAAATGTAATACCAGCTGTGGTAGCCACTGCTGCCAGTACATATATTTCAGGAAGTCAATTTACTTTTAAATGGAATTTTAACATTGGTGAAAGGAGTCACACTGGAACCTTTTTTTTTTTTTAATTTTGTGGTACGCGGGCCTCTCACTGTTGTGGCCTCTCCCGTTGCGGAGCACAGGCTCCGGATGCGCAGGCTCAGCGGCCATGGCTCACGGGCCCAGCCGCTCCGTGGCATGTGGGATCTTCTCAGACCGGGGCACGAACCCGTGTCCCCTGCACCGGCAGGCAGACTCTCAACCACTGCGCCACCATGGAAGCCCCACACTGGAACCTTTATTTATGTGAAAACTTCTTCAGCAGTGAGGAACAATGCACACGCTCACAGTCTGCAGAGACGGAAACTACACAAACCTCAGGAGACATGTTTGTTTTCTCAATCATCTATTTACCTGCGGATGCAGTGGGCAAAGACGGAGAAGGAGGCGGGGGGCAGGGAGGTTCCATGGTGCAGGCCTGCCAGCTTACCAGCTCCTGGAGGTCCGTGATCAGTGTGAGTGATCCCCTCTTTGGGGCTTGGGGAGCTACCTTCCTTGGGAGAAAGGGGGAAAGGTGACAATGGCAGGGCCACATCATCCTGCTGAAGGTCTACATGGAAGGGAGGTCCATTCTCTACATCACCTCTGAATTAGAGCTATGTGATCATGGGCCTTTTGCTTAACCTCTCTGGGCTCAGTTTCTTCATCTGTAAAGTAGAGATGGCAACCCTTACCTGTCGGGATTTCGTGAGAGTTAAATAAGAGGACATATGTACAAGTGGCGTCGGGGTAGCTAGTCAACAATGAAAAGGTAGTATTTCCCTTTTCTCTTCTTTTTTTCCCTGCAGTGAAGACTTGTGTCTTGTTCAGGGTCCAAGGGTAAGGTGGATGGGCCAACCCACCTTTCTGATTCACGGCACGACCAAGGAAGCCTCTCCCTTCCTTACAGGCAGGAGCTGAGGAGGGTCTGAGACTGGTTCGTGCTAACGAGTGGGGTAAACTTACTGGTTAAGGCTTCTTGCTCAGTTAGCAGAGGTGCTGATCTGTCTTGGCACAGGGGGACTTGTTCTAAGAGCTTAAAAACTGTATGAATAGTAAGCCAAGAAATGCCTGTGGCTGGGCTGGAGACTATCTAAGTAAACAGCAATTCTGCTGATGGCGCATTTTCGGCACCTAGAGGGGGTCCTCTTCTCAGGCAGGACAGCAAGTCCTGTCTCTCCCCACCTTGCGGAGCAGGGAGTTGCCCGTGGGGGAAAGTCACAGAATAACCTCTTTAGGAACAATAGTTTCCGACCGTCACGGAGCCATGAGGGAATTTAAGGTCATCTGTCCAGCTCCCATCAGATGTCTGATCCCCCGCGTCCTGTGGGCATCTCGGGTGACCTGCCCGTTGGTGAGGCTTCTGGAGCTGTGTGTGCGTCACGCACAGGCCTGTCCTCGGGGCCCGCGGACGGGGGACTCACTGGAGAAACCCCGTTCTCTCGGATCGCCCACTTTGGCTCCCTGACTCCTTCGGACGTGACACGAGAAAAGAGTTTTATTAATATTATAATGTACCAGATAATACATGTTAGTTAACAAGAATCCACACAGCTCATTTGGGTTCTAATTAACATCTGAAAATACATTCTCCACTGTAAAATCCGTATCATTTAATCACCGAATTACATATCCCGTCCATGTTCGTAGTTCCCAGATTGTGGTGCCTTTGATACAAATATCATTATAGAATGGATTACATGCTTTTAGTTTGATATCATGAACACTGATATGTGCTTGGGGAAAGATTATAAAGAAATCACTTGAGCACCACGACACCCCTACCCCCCGGCCCTGCCACATAAGCTCTGGGGAGATCCACACAAGGGCACAAGCAAAATGGACCCCTGACTCTCCTCAACGCCAGAACAGCTTTTAACACATTTATGATCACAGTTTCCCCTTCCCTCTCCCTCTCCCTCTATTTGTCTTTTGAGGCGAAATAGAATCCCCCTTCAAATAACTTTTTTTTTTTCAAAAAACTCACATCCATTTGTGTCCTAGGAAATTTAGGGTCAATTCTTCCTGTGTTTTTTTTTTCCCCCTTCCTTTTTACGCTGCAGGTGCCTTAGTATATATTGTATTATATAAGTGGATTAATTTTCTCCCTTTTGGCTCTAAAACATTTCATTCAACTTGTTTTGGATTTCAAAGCTCAGTCTTTCTGGGTAGGCAGCACTCTGAGTTTTCAAAACAGACTTCTCACAGGATATTATTTTTGGTCTTTAATCACAGGGAAACAAAACGTGGATTCGGGGCCACGCCCTCCATCCCTCTTTCCGCTCTTCCCCTACCAACCTTGCACCTGGAAAATGCAAGACAAATACAAAATCTAACCTAGCAAAGACCCAGAAATATGCCCGGTGCCGTCTTTGTTTTAAGTGAGACCTTCATCTGCACCCACGCCCCTGGAGTCAGGAGAGGGACCCGTCTGCTGTAGGCTTCCCTCCCGGAGTAGCCCTCGCCTGTATCTCCCAGCTGTACCCCTATTGGCTGAGTGATGAACAGGGTAACTTAACCTTTCTCAGCCTCAATTTTCTCATGTCTTAAATGATGATATGGTACCTGAGTCATAGGGTTCTTATGAGAATTAAATGAGGGGCCCATGGAACATGGCAGGCACATGGTAAGCATCCTTAGGGCACCATCATCACCCCTCTGAAGGTTCCTTCCCCAACATGTTACAGAGCGCTCCCCACCCCAGTCTCCTCCCGGCCCTGACAGCCAACACAGCCACTCTCATCCCTTCACTCTCTATTCCTACTTCCTACCGGGGCAGGGAGGCCATTACTGGAAGACAACCTCTCCTGTAACCGACCAGGGCCCTTGGACTCTTTAATCAATAGAAACTGATAAGAGGCCAGAGGAGAATTTCAGGTGGGCAGGATAGGAACTTGGACCTGGCGTTTGTTTCAAGTCACCTGTGACAGGTGTGACAAAGCCAGGAAGGATGGAGAAGAGACAGAGGTCACGGGGAAGCCAGGGGGGCCAGAACCTCTCCTTGCAGGGCTCACAGTGGGTGACTTTCTCAGGGACGCCTGAGACGGTTCAGTCAAGGTCAAATCCATCCTGCCCCTCCTTTCATAACGTGGTGGTTTGGGGACAACTTCATCTCACCCCCAAGAGCAGCGTGTGGCTCTGTCCTTAGCGTGTGGTCACTCTTCTCATCTCTCCTTCTTCAAAATCATTCCTGTAGCAAAGGTGCTCGTGGATACTTTTTAGAAACCAGTAAGGCTCTGTCAGTAATGTTTCCTGGAGGACTGCAAATTTGAGCCAGTGTCCAAAATACAGTAACCTGGTAATAAATCATTATATCTTCTTTTCCAAAGAAAAGTCACTTCCAGGACAGATCTCTGCTTTTGCTTCTCCACAAAATGATGAATGGCTCCGTACAAAGACAGACATTATATTAACCAAGCCAGATCTGGGTGCGCAGCCGGGGCAGAGCTTAGGGGACTGCATGAATGCAACGTCCAGCCTCGACACAGCTCCACTCACCGCATCTCCCCCAAGACCCCCTCATCCCCCCACCCTGTGCCCCCCTTGGACTGGAGGCCCCCTTCCCTACAAGCCCTCCCATTGTTCGTCCTCGCCCCGGTGTTTCAGGGAATAATGAAAGAAGCTGGCTTGTAACCCATACGATTTTGTCCTGACAGCACCTCCCTGTGTTCCCTCTGGTTGCAGGCTCTCTACGGCAGTCTGGAGAAACTTCTGAAATCTCTCTTCAGACCCATTAACTGGAGAGTGATACGGCTCTGAACCAGAATACTGGATGATTTGTTATCCCAGAAATATTTCATTTTAATTTTTAAGAAATTGCTCTGGGTGATTCTTGGGGAAAAAGAAAAAAAAAACCCTGAAAAACTATAGTTAAATGCTTTCACAGTCAAAACCACTTGCTGTTAAAATCATTGACTACATTTTTTTTGGAATGCTTGACTGATTACATGCTCTCTTCTTTAGATATATTGACAGATTCTCAGGCTGGGTTGGTTCCCCAAGCACACATAACGCATAATCCTTGGCAAAATTACTAAAGGAATCATTTATATGGGCTGGAAGACTGCAGTTCTACCTGGAGAATTGCATTATTTCTTATCTCAACTACCCCGCTGTCATTCTCAAAGTGAGCTCGCTGCATGGCTCCCCAGGGACCTGCCACCGGGAGGCTGGGACGCTGGCGGCAGCAGCCACCTCCCGAGATGCTGAGCCCGGGGTGTGGGATAGAGAGCGGATGCCAGGTCACTCCTTCCCTCCAGAGAGAGCTTCTGCTCTGTCCTGTGGACACCGAGGCCCCCTGGGCCCCAAAGTGACACTTGAGTGACAGAGAAATGGCTCAGAGGGTGGGTTCAGGACCGGTGCAGGCCTGGCCTTGGCCGAGTTAGGTAGCATCTGGCTAAGCCTGGCATCCGCATCTAGAGTATGGTACCCACCTTGTTTGATTCTATGAGGATGAAATCAGATCAAGCAGCCGAAGAGGCAAGCACGAGGCCCTCAAGTCGCCCTCAAGTCGTAAGCCATCCAGAAACATGAGCCATCCAGCAACGGTCCTGTTCATTCCGCTGCTTCATGACCACATTCTCTGCGAGGCTAACACACTTGTGCTCCCGAACCAAACTGGAAACTCATATTGTTTCATCCCAAGCCTGCTTTTCTGCAAGACTGGAAAGATGGCTGAGATATCCACACCCACCTCCCCCTCGTCTCCCTTAGGAGTGAGGACGTCCTTCCCCGATGCCCCCCTGCTGAATCCCCCTCCCTCCTCATTAGCCCAAGTAGGTGTAGGCTTGTCTGTTCTGAGCCACTTCCTGACAAGGGGAATGGAGCCAATAGAAGGGTCTAGTATAATCCCCGGGCGGGCGGATGTTGGAGGCTCCTGGGATCTCACTCTTAGAAGAGCACTGCACAAGTTCAAGGAGCCAAAAGAAGCCCAGTGAACAAGGGGGCAGGCGTAGGAGGTGAGTTTAGAGAAGGAATCACAGAGGGACTTGTATGGGAGCTACCCCGGGGGTTAAGTAGGGGAATGATAGAATCCAACTTGTATTTTAAAAAGAGCGTCCTCAACACTCACGCGCCAAATGGCACAGAACCAGAGCAGCCTGGAAGGGAGGAGAAGGCAGGGACCTGGATGAGGTGATGTTTCCCTGTCAGGTGTGAGGAAAAGAGTGAGTTTAACACATGCCACAAAGAGGAGAAATCCTTCTGACTTCTCCGAAGAAAGTAGAACTACTGAGTTAAAGGATGATAATATAATTTCCTAAATTAGGTAACCTTAATGATGGAGGGTAATACAACGTCTACTTTAATAACAAAGTCACATAGTCAGGATTATTCTTGGTAGACAGCTGGCCCACGACATCCTTCTAGAAAAAACCAACAGTCAAACCAAAGAATGCTGGATGGTGACACGAAGCATACAAGAGCGTGGACCAAAATGTCCTCAGTTTGGACCAGGAAAAGATGCTAAGATATAAAAACAGGTGAATTAGAGGAGCAGAAGCACATTGGCGGGATGAGGGGGAAAGATGGGGAATGATTATGGGAAACAAGCTGCCAGGACCCAGGATCTCAGAAGACGTGGTTTATAGGAGGGAGGCCAGACACAAGCTGTTCTTTCAAAGTTCCTGCAAAGCCGCTCTCTAAGCAGAGCACATGGGGGCCTCTCCATGGGTTGAGAGGTGCCGATGGTGGCCCCAGTGTGGGTCATTTCTGTACACACTGAGCACTTTCCCCCCAGGATGGCAGGCCGGGCTCAGCTGTCTGCAGTGATCACCTGCGTAGTCTGCAGTGATCACCTGCGTATCAGATCCTGGGAACACGAAGTGAAGACACGTAACGAAAAGAAGCTGGGTTTCAGACCTAAGAGCCCATGAAAGGAAAACAAATAGACTTAGGTTGTTTTCATTTTTCTCAAAAAAAAAAAAAAAAGTCACCACTTGTCTGAACCGGCACACAAAGTGGTTTCCCAATCAATCCATCAGCGGCTCTAAACATCCATGCTGATCCACTCCAGAAAATCTGAAGAAGAAAGCCTCTTGAGAGAAGGAATGATTTGCTTGCTCTCTAAATAGACTGTTTGCTATGTCTTTTAACACCAGCTAATGTTTGCAGAACATCACTGAGGTCAAATTGGATAAAACATATTTAGACACAATCAGATCGCTCTGTATTCAAAACAACTTCGAGGAGAAAGGCAGCCTGCTGTCCTGGGATTGGAACCTTCTAGGGAAACGCGACTGAGGATTTGCAGGGTTACTTGGCCTGTATGCTGAATGTTTATGCTGTCGCTGTGTGTTTATGCAGTCCTGACTTCCGGGTGATGTGCAGAGACTCCAGGAAAATCTGCACAAAGGCTGTTTAAGCAGATGGCAAAGCTGGACTTGGGCAGAAAGGGAACTTATTTGTCTCTTTTGTTCTACGTTCTTCACTCCTTTCCAGAATTCTCTATTCCCCACCATTGTAGAGTCTTAGAAGCCCATAGTCTCCTCATATTTGCTTCTGTTTTCTCCAACCTGACTCCCTCCCATGCAAATAGGAGGTTGATATGACGGGCAGGGTCTGGGAGCCAGTGTTGAGTGCTCTGCCCTATGTTAGTGTCTCCTTATTCATCCTCTGTGCCTCAGTTTCCCCATCTATAAAGCAGTGAAAATGAAAGTACCCACCTAGCAAGGCTGCAGCTAAGATCAACTGAGCTGATCAGGATGAAGCAATCAGGCAGTGCTGGGGTCTGGTAAACACCCAATAGAGGCAGGTGAGACTATTACCATTCTTATCCTTCTCCCAAGAGATTTTCATGGTTTCCCCCTTCCCTTCAAAAACTTTTCATCATTTCAGGTCCTCGCTGCTGAGGGAGGGCTTCACTCAGCAGTATAGCATTCCAAGCTCTGTCAGTGTCTCTTGATGTCCCCAACCTAATTTTTCACTTCTGTCCTTAAAGCTCATTTGCATCCCGCAGACTCTCTGCCTCATTCAACGTTTGTAGAAATTGCATTTTGTGCCAGGCTCTGTGCTGGGGGAGGTGAAATAAAATGAATGACATTTCCCTAATCTCCCAGGAGATAACAGAGCTTCTCCCATGCTGCTCTGCCTTATCACGAGTCACCGGTGGTCTCTGTTTCGCATTTTTGGGGATGGATGCATTGGTACAGAGCCGCCGCCATCCATCCGCTGCGGGAAGAGGTGGACTGTTGGTCACAGCACTGATCACGATGACAAAGTAAGTGAGTGGATAGCAGATTTGTAGCGAGACAGCTGAGTGGCTATGCCCTTCTGGGTGTATGTTTGTTCTTCTCTCAAGGAGCTCTGGTGTTGAAGTCTAATGTGTGATTTCACTGAGGTTTACAAAGAAGCAACGGTTCACGGAGGCACATTAACTGCACATCTGGATTTGACCTTGGATCTTGCCAGCGATCTTAGGGGAGGAGAGTGGTGGCAAGTCTACAGCCCCTTCCTCTGTGCCCCCAGCACACAGCACTTGGCACGCTGCCCTAGTGACCCCTAGAGTCCACTAGTGGACTCTCAACCACTGCGCCACCAGGGAAGTCCCCCAGCTGCAGATTTTTAAGCAGGGAAGAAGGGAAAGGATTGTGACAGTAGGAAGAGGGTGAAAATCATTATAGAACTGTTTTTTCCTCTTTGCCTTGGATGTAGTTCCATCCTAAATCAGAGGTTGTAATGTTTAGTCCAATCTGCGTTTCTTTAGCATTTAGACATTTACTGATGTTACTTAACTTTGGAAACCTTGTCAGAAGGGGATGGGCTTCAATTTATTTATTCAGTGTAACAGACATAGTCTCAGGCCTCGCAGAGTTTCTCTCTCAAAATAGGCTGCTGGGCTTCCCTGGTGGCGCAGTGGTTGAGAGTCCGCCTGCGATGCAGGGGACAGGGTTCGTGCCCCGGTCCGGGAAGATCCCACATGCCGCGGAGTGGCTGCGCCCATGAGCTATGGCCGCTGAGCCTGCGCGTCCGGAGCCTGTTGCTCCACAACGGGAGAGGCCACAACAGTGGGAGGCCCGCGTACCGCAAAATAAATAAATAAATAAATAAATAAATAAACAAAATAGGCTGCTGAGAAAGATTTGTCCCCTGGAATGCCTCCCTTCCCCGAGCTCAAGGTCCACTTGGGTACCGAGCATCTAGAGGGCAGGCGTGATCTTTATTCCCTGGTACCTGTGTGGGTCAAGGGGCCAGGACATCTCCTCCTCAGTCCCAAATGTCTTGTCTTCCTCTCTGTTAAAATTTGAGCAGCATTAAAACCCCACATGCCATGATAAAGCCATCATGATGATGAACAGTGGCCTTAACTGCGTATTAAAGGATATTTATGTTGGGATGACGAAGTTAAAACCCCTAATTGATTGGAGACACTTGAGTAACGGGATCCACGGAGCCCCATTAGTATCACATTGACATACTCGCTTATCTTGGTAGCTGATGGCTAAAGGATGCAGATGAGAACCTTGCCCGCATCACATCGAGGGTAAGCTTTCTGACCTTAGATTTATGTTTGCTAAAGCAGCAAACCCAGCTGCTGACTTCATGGTCTGAATTACAGATTTTTCATTTAGCTGGACGACATGAATCTGTGGCTCCGATTATGTCTGCACTTACAGCCCCCCCGAGTGCCCACCACATTCTAATGCACTTGTTTACCTCCCCCCACCCTTGGAGTAAAAGTACATCTGCAGCGTCCGTCCCCTTGTCCCTCATCCCTCTGCAGAGCTGTCACTAGACAGATGCCTGGACCCCTCTCAGCAGCGCCTTCCCCTGTTGTTCTGCTCCTTGCTGCCTTTGTCTCTTCCAAGGAGGCTTCCTTCCATCAGAACTTTCCAATCTAAGAAATAATGAACTCGATCCTCCCCCCCTGTTCAGGGAATGCGCAGAGCAGAGCAGAGCAGAGAAGAGCTTTTTAAATTTAACAAGCTTTGACTGAGCCCTGCCTTGCACTGGGCACTAGAGCCCCCTTCCCAGTTTTGGGGTGGAGGGTTGCTCATGTTCTGTGCAACCAGCGATGTATCTGGTCCCAGCTTTTTCTCCCAAACTTTCCTTCCAGCTGATTGGTTTTGGTCCTGGAATTTTGAGACCTAGTCTGCATCCTACATCCAGGCTCTGGTCTTTCCTTTTTCCTTCCTTTTTTTTCTTAAATGAAAATATAATCATCCTATACATGCTGTTTTATAATCTGCTTAAAAATTTTTTTTTAATTAATTGCAGTGGCGATACATACTTTGTTTGAGGGTTCATATGTTACCTAAATATGTAAAGTTAAGTCTTCAAAGAATATTTCCAGACTTTTTCAATGCAGAGAGAAACACAAGCATTAAACTATAAATGTACAATTAAAATGAAATTTTAATATACATCTTTTCTTGAAAATTATTTTTTATTTTTATTTAGCACATGGTGGATATTTTCCACATCAACAAATTACATCTATATTATTCTAGATGCACAGGTCAGATGTAACATCATTTATTTAATGTACCCATTATTGTTAGATATTTAGAATATTTTCTATATTTTGCGATCATAAACAATTATTGGATGAACATTCTTTTAGCTGAATCATTTTTCCTTTTTTTCTTTTTATTATGGAAAATTTCATCCATACACAAACTAAAGTGAATAATATAATAAACCCCAAACCCAGTACCTAAGTTCAAAATTATCAACATTGTGTCCCTCTTGTTTCATCTGTTTCCCTCCCCAACACACACACACACACACACACACACACACACTTTTTGTTTCCCTAGAGTACTTTAAAACAAATATGACACTTTCTAAATTCTTTCTAAAAGACAGGAAGAGAAGTATAAAAAAGGATCACCAGATAAGACCTCCTTCCTTCCTTTCCTGTCTCACCCCCACCGCTCTGAGGGCCCTAGTTTCTGGGAGGTTAAGCCCTGTCTCCTGCTTTTCCTACGAGGTTAGAATGGCAGGCGTGTTGCACACCTATTTTATAAGGTACGTCATGTCTCACTCATCGTCTTTCTGAATTGAATCGAGTTACTTGGCCTTTCTAAGCTTGAGGGTTGAGATAATAATAATAAGCAGATTGTACGGTTGTCCTGGGCGGTGAATGGGATCATGAAGGTGGGTAGGGAGGCAAGCACAGTGCTGGCATGGAGGAAAAGACACATGGTCCACGCTAAGCCCTTGCCCTTAGGAAAGCAGGTCAAGCAGAGCCTCTGAGCACCTGAGACCAGCAGCCTGGCCTTGACCTTGAGGAAGGTGGCTCTACAGCACCAGTATGTGTCCTGACTCGTCTCCACGAAAATAGGCACCCCAGTGCATGTCTCTGCATCGAGACTATGCCGGACCGTCCATGTGACTGTGGCATCATCAATCCTCTAAAAGCCAAATGTCTGACCAGACTGTAGTGGGTTAAACCAAGTCCTCTGTGACCCGCATTTCCTTGGTGGGTCTCATATGGGTTCCAGTCCCTGCTCTGGGACCTGCGACACCAGGTAAGTCATGGTACATTTCTGGGTCATTGTCTCACCTGGAGGACCAGAGCGCTGGATCCCAACATCCCTGAAGGCTATTCCAGCACAGAGGGCACACTTAGAACCTGGAAACACCTTCTCTCCGGATAGGCTGGAGGCTGGTTGTAGGATGGAGGGTGCACCCGGCGTGCGTGGTGGGGCTGCAGGGCTGGGAGGGCCCAGGGTTTACAGTCACAGACCTGCACCCAAGGCTCCTTCTTCACCAGCTCCATGAGTCACGGAAAGTCTCACCCTCACTAGGTTTCTGCGTCCCCAGCTGGGACGCAGACATCATAACGCTGCCTCACAGGGTTAGTCGTTCACTCACTAGCTCCTTCACTCATTCACTCTCCAAACTCCATTGAGTGCCTACAAGGCACGATGTCCCCGCCTGGTCGCTGAGAAGACATCAGTGAACAGAACAACGGAACTCCCTGCCTGCTTTCTTGTGGGGATGCATAGAACAGAGGCAACATCCTTTATTTAGCTTACCCATCACTGATAGATATTTAGAATATTTCCTATTTTAAGGTCACAAATGATTATAGGATGTGGTTGGGAGTAGAGGAGAAGTGAACAAAAATGAATTGTAAAATAAGTCGTAAGTTGGATGGAGATAAACGCTAAGGAGAAAATGAAGTGGAGGCAGGGATAAGGGTGATCGATGGACCAGTGAGAGAGGCGACAGGATGGCAGTTTTAGAGAGGTAGCCAGGCAAGACCATGGAGAAGGTGACACTGAGGGATGTGAAGGAGTGAGCCGTGAAGACACCAGGCGGAAGAGCTTCTGGGCTGAGGAAACAGAAAGGGCAAAGGTCCTGAGGCAGGACCATAGTTTAGGGCTGGAAAGGAAGCTACTACGGCAGGAACAGAGGAAGGAGAGGGCCAGGCCAGGCAGGGAACGGGACAGATCATACTGGTCCCCGATAAGATAGATGGATCCTGCCTTTTATTCTTCCTGTGTCTGGGAGCCACTGAGGGGTCCGGGAGGAGGCATGGTATCATCTAACTTAGCACTTTTCGAAGCATAGTCTCCTATCTCCTGGGAGTCCCTGAGACCTTTTCAGGGACCCTCATGAAGTCAAAATATTTTCATAGTTGTGTAAGGCTTAATTTTCCCTCTCCATTCCCATCTTCTCATGAGTATACAGTGGAGTTTTGCAGAGGCTACACGACATATAACCTTTAATTGCTTGAAAGCAGAGGCAAATCAGAGAATCCAACTAAATTCTATTAAGCCAGACCTTAAGGAGATCTGCAAAACATACTTTTCAAACTGTATACTGTTACGTTTCTCACTGCATTGTTTTTGTTTTAGAAAATGTTATTTTTCATAAAATTATTTGTGTTAATGTGCAATGGGTGTGTTATTTTTTTACTGAATTATTTTAAAATTTTCAGTTTTAAATCACGATACGGTAAATATCAACGGGTATACCTGAGGTAGCAAAGCTTTTGGAGGTCGTCAATTATTTCTAAGGACATAAAGTGTTCTGAGACCAAACATGTGAGCCCCACTGGTCTAAGAAAGGTTTGCACGGACCTCGTGTGTGGTGTCGAGACGGAGAAAGTGATTTCAATAACAGGACGGAGGGTGACTAGGATGGTGGCGCTGGGGCCGTTGAGGAGCGTGTAGATTCTGGATGTATTTTGAAGGTAAAACTGACAGAAATTGCTGATTGGACCATACGTAGATTTGAGAGAAAGAGTCAAGAATTCCTCCTTGGTTGGGACCTGATCAACCAGAAGGATAGCGCTGCTGTTGATGAAGTGAGGGGGGCAGTGGGGTGGGGGGGCAGGATCGAGGCGGGGGAGGGGAGGGATGGGAGGTCAGGAGCTCGGCCATGGACATGACAGCTGTTAGATGTCTGCAGGTATCCAGCCAGAAATTTCAAGCCGGTCAATGTACATACAAGTCTGACATCCAAGAGAGGCATCCAGGCTGGAGATATAAATTTGGGGTGTCATCAGAATATACGTGGACTTAAAGTCATGCACTGGCTGAACTCTCCCAGGGTATGAGTGTAGATAGAAGAAAGCACCCAAAGATGCTGCAACATCCAGGGGGATGAGAAGAGGAAATAGCAAAGGAGACTGAGCAGGAAGGGGAGAACGAGAGAAGCTGTGGGGTTCTGGGTTCCAAGTGAAGACAGTGTATGAAGAAGGAAAAGTGGTCGATAACCTCGAGCAGTGAGCGGTACTGACTACTGAGTTCACACCTGGAGTTCACAGTGCCTTGGATCCGGGCAGTTTCTGTGATGGCGTGGACGAATGTGGACTGGAGTGAGTGGGTGAAAGGTGAGGATGGACAGCTCTGCTGAGGAGTTTGCCGTAACGGGATGGAGAGAAATCAGGTGGTAGAGGAGGAGAAGCAAGGTCCAGAGAGAGTTCTTATTTCTTTTCCTTTGATATTGAAGCGGAAAGATAGTATATTCCCTCTTTTGATGAGGACACAAGAGTAGAAAGGCAGGCTTTGACAGGAGAGGAAAGAGCGGGGAGGATGAAGGAATGAAGGAATTCTAGGAAGGAGAGGGGGTGGGATCCTGTGAAAAGAGGGGAGCTGGTCCTGACCACAGTGATGGGACAGAGGCAGGGAATGTGGGCGCAAGTGCAGAGGATGCAGTGTGTGTCCCCTCTCTCTGTTTCTACTTTCTCAGTGAGAGTGGAAGCAGGTGCATCACGGGGTAGTGTTAGTGTAGGAGGAGATGGAGGCTTAAAGAAAGAGAGGGTGTGAGATAGTGATCTTGGTAACGGTAAGACCGCATGAGCTATTCTCCACTGCGGGATAGACGCTTGACGCTCTTTCTTGTTTACTATAGATGCAGGAAGACACAGCTATGTTTCACTGGGTCTCATGTGTCCCCAGCATAGAGGGGATTATTGCTCTTTACTGTAGTGTTGATGACTGATGATGAGAAATGGATTCTCTTAGGTTCCGTACCTCCTGCGGCCCATACTCACCCATCGAAGAGCCTGATGGAATTAGGTAAAGTAAGTAATCCAGTGCAATGTCTCTTGGATTATGGAGGACGTGCCTGGAAAATGCTGCCTGATCTGTACATCCAGAGCCGCGGTACCCGCAGACAGAGGAGGGGAGGGGTGCCAAGTGGGGGGTGGGAAGGGCATTAAGCCATGTGTTCTCTTTCCAGTCAATTTCTCCACGAGGCCCCGAGGGCTTTCTTCCAGCCCAGGCAACTAGCAGCGATTCATCACTGTCTAAGGGGGAAGTTGCCTTTGCAGAACCAAACAAAGGCATTAAATTCTTAACTTTTAAGTTCAAAAGGCTTCTTTTTCCCTCTCCCTCCTCTAAGCTGGGGGAGAGGAAAAGCAAGATAGGTGGGCACTGGCTGCCTCCCCCTCTACCTGTATTGGGGGTGGTGGTAAGGGGGAGAGCCCAGCTGGGCACAAGGACCCAGTGACCGAGGGAAATGACACCAGCTTGCGTCACCAGCAGTGGACAGGAACAGAGCAGGGTGCGTCCGGGCCAGGAGAGTCTGTCTCCATCTCAGAGAAGACAGGGAGCAAGTTCTCAAGTTTCCTACGTCCCAGAGGAGTCTGTGGTCAGGACAAGGAAAATGCAGAGTGGCGAAAGCCCTTTTGAAGTGACGGTAGAACCCAGCGGACGCGTCAGGGAGAAGTCCACAGGAGAAGCAAAGAGCATGCTCACATGACACCGCGGGTACCAGCACAAGGAGTACCAAGTCCCAACGACCACTGCTGCTCCCTCCTGAAAGGCATCACAGCGCTGTGTACACGTCCCAGGACTGAGCGAGGAATCCTGAATTGAACTGAGTGCATCCAATCCCCAAGATGACCAAGTCTATCCATTAGGTAGATTGTATTTCTGCCATCAGGAAGCATGAATGAGAGATTAATTGGGTCACAGAAGAAAAGAGAAATGGACATTTCTGCCTGTCTGCATAGCTCTTCCTTGGTTCCACTTACAACATGGAAATATTCATCAAAGAAATACATTTAAGTCACTAACATCTTAGTCTGAATGATCTAATCACCAATCCAGCATTGGTGACTGTCCCCCTCTAGCCCCATTTCTCCAGAGTGTCCTGCGCTCAAAAGCCGGTCATTCTCTTGTCTCTTGCCTGGTTTTCGCGATGCTGTCATTTGGTTTCTTCCTAACCCAATGTTCCTCTTGGGGCTGTCTGACCTCCCCTTCCTCCTGCTATGTCCTTATTTGTTCTTTAACTCTCATCCTCTGCTTCGCTCTCTGTTTGGCAACCTGCCTGGACCTCTCAGCCTCTGCTACCTCTTCTTGGTGGATAATTTCTGGATTCTTGTCTCCCTTCTGAATTCCCTCCTGAGGTCAAGGCCTGAATTTTCAACTATTTACTACTCATATGACTCTCTGCCCAGTTTCATCCTCCATAAAATGAGGATAATAATAGTGTCGGCCTCATGGTGTCATTGTGAAGAATAAATGGGTAATAACTTGCCACAGGGGAAGTACTCAGGGACTGTTGGCTATTGTTATTATTACTGTTATTATTGTTATCTATTCCTACTTAGAAGCCCAAACACTACCTCAAACTTAGTATGTCCACAACCAGACTCATTTTCCTCCTAAACCTGATTCTTTTTCTCTATCCCACCTTTCCAGCTACTCCGCTTTAACTAGAGTGATTCTATCATTTATTGTGCAAACTGGTACACTTGTAAAGAGAGAGGTCTTCATAATCACACCAGAACAGCAGGCTGAGGGCACGAGAGTCCCAGGCAGCCTGGAGGCTGTGTGATCCTTCTGTCCTGAAACCGCTTCTCTGGACCACCATCCCCTCTAGTTTGCATGAGTAACAGGCTCTCCTCACTGAGCCCTCTCCCCTCCAGCTCTCCTCCTATTTTCCCCTACGTATCTTTCCCTCCTGCAAAACTTGCAATGTTTTCTAAGAACTTAAGGAATAGGGCAGGAATTATGTAACCCAGAGTTCAAGGCTTTCTGAGATCTCAGCCAGCGTTTATAACCTCATGACTCAGAACCAAGTCAAACAAATGGGCCACCAACTGCCCGGGGACCTACCCGCCACCTTCCCCTCCCCGCTCCTGCCTTTGCTCTGGAATGTTCCTCCAGGCTCCCACCCCCAGCCCATCTTCATAGATCCACGTCCTACTTACTCACCACGCAGACTCCTCCACAAAGCCTTCCTACAACAAACATTGAGAGCGTAAGGGCGTCTGATTTCCTAGCCACCAGTAACTTTCTCTCCTTTGAACTAATATGATACTTTTGTATCCCTTTTGTGGCATTTATCCCCTCTGACCTTGAATTGGAATTGGAGCTACTCGGATTCATGCATTTATCTTCCCATAATATACTGCAAATTCCTTCAGAACAAGGACGTGAATTCAATTTATCCAAGGAACTTAGCACTCGGTAGGAGCTCAGCAGGTATCTGTGATCCTTCCACAGGATCTCTCGAATACTTTTTTACCGACTGCATGTAAAAGTACGTTGACTGAACTTCCTTCCTGGTTTTGTCATCAAATAGTTTCAGCCTATGTACAGTCCCCAGAAGCTGGTTAAAGCTCTCGTTTCCCTTTTTTCCCTGGGGGGAGGGCAGTATGACATGAGGGATGCTTCAAGAGAGCTGGAAAGAGAATGCGAAGGTCATTAATGTTCATACGAAGTCAGTTGCCATCAGGCAGTGACAGTGGGGTTTGCAGACAGGCAAACTGAGAATTGGGAAGTATAATACAGCTTCGCTGACCGACACCCAGGAGAGGTGCCGAAGGGGCTCCGAAGGGCTGTCTCAAGCACCCCCTTCACTTTACCCAGAAGAAACAGCGACACAGAGGGGTGAGCAAGGTGGCTGCGGGGTCACAGACCACGTGTGACATTCAGAACCCCTATCTCCCACCCTTGATGTTTGTATCTTTAGACCCATATTCACGTAAAAGAGATGAGTCACTGGGTTGTATCCCTGGGAAGCAGAAGGGAAACATTCGAACTTGTGTTATCTCTGCAAGTGGAGAACGGTTCCTCACTGACGGGCAGGGTTGGCTTGAGGAGACAGGGTGGCCTGGCACCTGCCCGGCTGGCCGGTCACTGCCTGGGGGTCCACCCCGTAGCCCGCAGCCCGAGGGGAGATGTGCCGGGTCACGTGGCAGCCCCCTTGCTGAGGTGCGCTGAGGGCCAGGCAGGCTCCTTCCAGAGGCTTCTTACCTGTCCTCACAACGTGTAACTTATCTGCACACAGATGAAAATGAGCAGGGTCAGCCGGGTACAAACGGAGACACACCCCAAATTGTTGCCGGCCTCTTTTTTCTTTCAAGAGCATCTTCTAACCCCTGCCAGGCGACCATTGCTCTTCTACATGTCAAAGGTCCTCTAGCACAGCTGTTGATATCATCTTATACTGTTTGCATGGAATTTCTTCACACTTCTGTGAAACCTCTCCTGGGCATTAGCAGGGTAGAGCTTTCTAGAGATCCCAGCAGAATGAATGGCCGAACTCCCCTGAAATGAGTTTCAGGTGACATCCAGGCCTTAAGGGAGATACTTGGAGGGGGGTCATGGAGACTTCTAGTTGTCCTTTAAATCATTCTCTGCCTAAGGTTGGCCTTGAAGGTAAACCTGCTTTCCTTACTGATGCACCTGGGAGTGGGGCCTGAGAAATCTGGATCCTGGACCACCCCCCAGCACGCTAGAGCAGGGCAGCCCTGGGTTCCTCCAGCAGAGGAGAGAATTCTGAGCAAAAGCCAAGTCTGCATTTTCACCTCCCGTGTTGCCTTTTGCTCCCTGAACAGTAGCAGCAATAATAATAATAGACTAATGAGTCTACTTATTAAGAACCTGCTATGTGCCAGGCACTGTCCTCAGTCCTTTACATGCTTTATCTTTGAAGCCGTAATGAGTAAGTGTTTGGATTTGGGTATCAGGTTATCATAGTATATAACTTTGAAGATTTGCTGTAAGAATAAGTGAAAAAATCTCTAAATAGTTCGTACAGGGACTAGTGTATAAGGAGTGTTCTGTGAGTGTTAGGCTTTCAAGATTGGTTTTATTATCCCCATTTTACAGACTTGGAGACTGAGACTCAGAGAGGTCAAGTATCCTGGATTGTATAGCCAGGAAGCAGAGAAGTTAGGATTTGACCCCGCTCTATCTGATTTTGTCCACTGCTGATACTTTCCACTGCTATTAAATATCAGGTATGTTACATGGAGTGTCCCATAGGTTTCTGGAAGAATAATACTCCTGATTCAGGGCACCAGATTTGTTCCCATTCATTTGACCCAACGGAGCCCGTGTACCAGCTCCATAGATCATAATAGAAGGTAAGGGATTTTCACTTCTACTACGATATGGTAAATATGGTAGCTGTATGGCAATAAGCAACTTCTCTTTCCAGATTAGCAATTTTACTTTTTAAAATCTGGAGCTCACAGTTCACACATCAGAACCAAACCATAAGCCTTCTTCATGCCCATGTCAGAGCTGTTGTTCATGGTAGAAGTTCAAGGAATGGGAAGTAGCGAATGGATTTGTGGGGAGTCATCCCCTGGGGTGTATGTGTTCATATATGATACTTGTAAATCACAAGGCAGGCCCACCTGGAATCCCATCCCAGAGGCTACAGAAACTATTACAGCTGTTTTAGCACCAAAAAAGCCTCTAGATAAACTTGCTAGAAGATGGTCCCATGACAACGACCCCAGGACAGCTTGAATCAGATCCAACAAGTGTCCATTTCAGTCTGAGTAAGTGGCTGTACTCCCTCCATTTTACTAGGAAAGCCTGGGCATGACTAACTCGCTCTGTTCTAACACGTTCACCAACATCCTACTATCACAAAGGATGACTTTCGGGCTTCTTTTCTGCTATTTCACTGCTAAGAGCCCTGAGCTATAGGTCCTCAGCCCCTGCCACTCTTATTATGGGACTTAGGACCATTCATTCACGGTGGTGGAATGGGCTCTAATGGACAGCTGTGGCTGGTCATTGTACCGTAATCTTACTTTTCACTTAACTCATGACCCTCTCTGTGAGCACATGTTCAAAATGAGCATCAGTGCAGCTGTATTATGTACAGCATACACGGCTTTGATACGTCCTTGTTCCCCTTGTTGTCTGGATGGCATTGGGTCTGCAGAGCACAGGAGCGTCTCCAGAGAGACAGATGCAAGGCAGCACCAATCCTGTTTTCCACCTCAGCTGCAAAGGAATATTAGAGCTCTTAGTACGTCCTCTAGAACATGTTCAGGCCAGACAGTGTTTTGCAACGTTTGAATTTAAAGATTTCTGGAATGATCCAAACCAGTGATTCTAAAAATATCTTGGTAAAGGACCAGTTTGTTTTTGTTTTGCTTTTTTTTTTTTACTATTTATAATTCATTGCACCCTGATACATATTTTAAATGTGATAAAAATGAATTACTAGAAAAATTAAATGAAAAAGGACATAAAAATATAAGCCCTAAGTTTAAATTAGATTCAGCAAGCATAAAATGACTCTGTCAAGTTCCTAAAAAAGTTTCTAAATGCTTATTCTCAGTCTGTACTCATCTCATGGACCTGAAACAAATTATTGAGGGCCACCTTCCTGGGATGACGATTTGAGGATGTGTATGTTTCCATGGACCAGGACGTGCTCTCAGGACCTTCACCCTCCCCTCTCTGACAGCCGGAGTTCTGTGTCTATCTTAAGACCCTGAGCCTGGAGTATCACCTTTGGCTCTTATATTATTACCCTGATTGTGTCAGTATCTGGTCCAAGAGCACACCTGACTGTTATCGACTCCATTCACGAACACACAAATCACAGCTTTCCTCTCTGGTTCCTTAAGAAGGGATGCCTTGCTGCTCTGATTAATTATACATCAGTTAATTAATTTGTTGGCTTTAGTGAATTGAATCAATTATTTTAAATGGCTTTTAATTGTTCATATATGCATTATAACAAAAGACAAAAGCGGTTAATAGAATTCAACACGAAAACCTCCCAGGACAGGGGATGGCCTTGTAAAATAAATTATTTAAAGTTTCCCAAAGTGTCTTTGTGACTTCCAAAAAGCCAGTGGTATCTGAAGCAAGACAGGATTCTGTGTAAGCATCCTTTCAGAAGTAATCCTAAATGTGGTGTGAGAATATATTGAAAGATCACTGCGACTCAAACAACTGCCTCTAAGCTCCTGCGTGCAGGTCTTTCAGGAAAACTCAATGGCTCCTTGGGGACAGGATCGCCTCCGTCCACCAGTGTGATCGGTGAGGCGGGCATTGAACGTCTGTTAACAAGAATGGGTGGCTGGGAGGGTTCTAGATTCTCTCTTGTTTCAGGGAAGAAGTGAGAAGGTAGAGTCTGGACAGCACTGACTGGGGGTGGGGACAGGAAGGATGCTTCAAGGGTCACTTCCTCATCTCAGCCAGTCTAGAAACCTGAAACCCAGAAACCAGTGCAGGAAAGACATCCACACAGCTTGCAGCCCCCTGGGAGGGGCAGGGATACACTCAGCCACTCTCTTCCCTCTAGGGCCTTCCTCAGCCGCCACAAGGAAGATCTTCCATAATGAGCCGAAGTAGCTCTTGGGCTCAACTTCAATATTTTTACTAGGAAGTCCAGCTCATCCATAAATAAGCCTCATTTCACAGGCTGATTCCTGCTTTTGAAAACTGTCTGTCCGATGTTCAAAAGGGGTGGCTGGTAACCAGTAGAATAAAATTGGGTTGGGGTATTTTTTAAACCATTATTTTTTTTAAGAGTTTTTAAAAAAGATATTTATTTATTTATTTGGCTGCACTGGGTCTTAGTTGCGGCATGCAGGATCTTTAGTTGAAGCATGCGAGATCTAGTTGCCTGACCAGGGATCGAACCAATCCCTGCATTGGGAGCACAGAGTCTTAACCACTGGACCACCAGGGAAGTCCGAAACCATTTGATTAATTCATTTACTGTCCAAACGTTTGAGAGCCCCCTATATGCCAAGCTGTATGCTAGGTGCTGGGGAAAGAGAGAAAGCTGTCTGTCTATACTCTCAACAGGATAAGTCTCTGGTCACAGACATTTACAGCACTGTGTGATGAATGTTACAAAAGGCAAATACTGAGGGCTATAATAATATACTGAAATGCCACTTAACCCAGGCTAGCAGAGTCCTGGAGCTTTCATAAAGGAGGTGAATCTGGAAGGACAGGGCAGGAAGCATCAGCGAAGCAAAAACTCAGGTCAGAGAGGAAAGGCATGTGGCAGAGAAAGAACCAGAAGACCTGTGAAAAGCGGCACCATTTCTGAGGAGTTTGTCAGGGCCAGGGTGTAGGGTACTGGAGGTCCAGACTGAACCACACAGGTGATGAGAAGCCATCGTGTGGTTTTAAAATGAAGAATGGCACGACTGGGTCTGTGTTTAGAAAGTGCATCATGGCAGCTGTGTGGAAAATGGATTGGAAATGGGTGAAGGTGAGCAGAAAAACTAGGACCCTGCTGCAGTGATTCAGGAGAAAAGTGATGAGAACCCCAAATAACGAACCCACGCGGCTGGTGATGGAGATGAGGGGTGGCAGTGATGTGGACTCTGTGCTGTGTCACCCAAATGCCCTGTCGGAGAAGGACTTGTTGCCCTGTTACTGGGAACACTGTGGCTGGGCCCTCAGGGATTGTACCTGGAGCGGCACAGAGCCCCTCCCCGAGGTCACTCCCCGTCCCACTGTGGACTGATGGCTGGGTGATGGGAGCGGGTGCAGGCTTGGCCAAAGTGGTTTAATTCAGGGCCACCCTGGAGGGCTGTTCCAGCCCATTTATTCTGATTTCACTTAAGAAAGCATGGTGAGCTCCTGCTCTAAATCTGGCATCACTGCAGGATGGATAACAAATGGTCTCTTCCTTCCGCAAATTCTCAATTTAGTGGAGACTAGCACTTAAATAATAGTGAAGCAGTGTGATGAAATCTCAATGCAGACAGAGGTGTTTACAGAGTACAGAGTAGAAAGGTTATTTTTGTCAACTCTTTCTGAGGTACTACCATCTGGCCCCAACCTGCCCATCCAATCTAGTTTTCCCACTCCCCACATTTGTGTGCTCACTGCCTGTGGGAGGTAATGAGCCTCCAGAGACCCTTGACTTCAGAAATTCATGCCCCCCTCCCCAAAACACACCCATTGGTGAGGGCTGCTTTCTCTAACCAGCAGGATTTTGTGGACATGATGAGGTGTAACTTCTGAGGCCAGGTCATAAGACATCATACTTTTTGTGAAAATACACCATGTGCTGGTTTTCAGGACACTGGACATCAGTCATGAAGGACAGTGATTGCCATGAGATGGGGAGCAAGTGATGGGGGCCCTGCAACCACCTGAGTTTACTGCCTTGAGAGAGTCCCCAGGGCACATCACAGGAAGGGGGCAACCAGGAGGCTCACTGACTTGAGGAGACAGAGCTGAGAATCTAGGAGAAGAAGGTGGCCAGAGTTTACAGGACAGACTTTGGGAGGACAGAGTGGCATTGAAGGAGAACTCCAGAGATCTGCAGGTCACCCCTGCATGTTCAGCTGAGTACTGAACAGTGCGTGTGGGTGAGGAAAACAACCCAGAGACAGGGAAAGAACCACCCTTTCTTCTCTTAAAGGATGACAAGGACTCGTAATTGACATTCAGAGAGAGCCAGGAATGGTGCCTGTTCCCACCAGTAAGAATGGAAAATCTCATAATTCACAGAGCACTGGGTAAAACATTCAGAAGAGTCTTCCTCAGTGGGGGATGGCACTACTCTTGTCCCACATAACAAATCGTACATGCAAGACCTGAAACAACCAAACTATTTCTAAACAACTTAATTATATCCCAAAACAAAGCTCAAGAAAAAACTGATAGGAATGCAAAATATCAAGTACCCCAAAAGGCAAAATTCATAATTTCTGGCATCCCATTAAAAAAATTACCAGGCATGCAGAGAGCAGGATAATATGATTCATAATGAAGAGAAATCTCGTCGATCAAAACTGACCTAGAACTGACACAGGTGTTAGAATTAGCAGACAAGGACAAGCAGTTGTTAAAAGTGTATTTTATATGTTCAAAAAGTTAAGCAGAGACATACAAGGTATAAAAACAACCAAACCCGACTTCTAGAGATGAAAACTAACCTGTCTGTGTTGAAAATACATTGAATGGGATTAGTGGCAGGTTAGCTATCACAGAAGAAAAGATCAATACACTTGAAGGCAGAAACTATCCACACGACCATAGAAACAGTATTTTTTAAAAACAAAAGGAGCATCACTGAGCTGTGAGACAACTTAAAGCACCTTAATATACACGGCATTGGAATCTCCAAGGGAGAGCAGGGGAGAAAAATTATTTAAAGAAGCAATGGCCAGGGCTTCCCTGGTGGCGCAGTGGTTGAGAATCCGCCTGCCGATGCAGGGGACACGGGTTCGTGCCCTGGTCCGGGAGGATCCCACATGCCGTGGAGCGGCTGGGCCCGTGAGCCATGGCTGCTGAGCCTGCGCGTCCGGAGCCTGTGCTCCACAACGGGAGAGGCCACGACAGTGAGAGGCCCGCGTAACGCAAAAAAAAAAAAAAAAAAGAAGCAATGGCCAACAATTTTTCAAAATTGAAGAAAACTGTAAACTTAGTGTCCCAAGAAGTTCAATGAACTCAAAGTACAGTGAATATGAATTAAACTACACTGACAAATCAAGACAAAATTGCTCAAAAATAGTGATAAAGAAAATTTTAAAATCATCCAGAGAAAAATGATACGTATGTACATGTACAGAGGCACATGCTTAAGAATGACAGCAGATTTCTTGTCAGAGCCAATGTCAGAGATAAGACAATGGAGAAACATCTCTAAAGGCAATGAGTCAACCTAAAATCTATGCCCAAAAAAAATCTTTCAAAAATGAAAACAAAATAAAGATATTTTTAGACATACAAAAGCTGAATGTGTTCATCACCCCAGGAGACTCATCCTGCAAGAAATGCTATTAAAAGAAGTCCTTCAGACCAAAGGAAAAGGATGCCAGATGAAAATCTGGATCTGCACAAAGAAATGAGGAGCCTCAGAAAATAGTAACTAATGGTTAAATAGATGATGGTTTTTTTCCTGTTGTTTAATTATCTTTAAAGATAAATGATTGTTTAAACAAATATAACCTGGCTATGCAGCCAGCCTCCCTAAGGACTGCGTAAGTGACTGTTGCAGTCCTTCTCTGCCAGAGTGTGTTCGGGTAGAGGGTCCAGAGAATCCCTCTTCTGCCTACCCTGCAGACAGAGAGTAGTTCTCTTTTATTACTATGTTCAACCCTATGGCCTGCAGCCTCCACTCTGTTGTGCTAAAGACAACGAGCCCCATATTGGACCATTTGAGGTGCTGCAAGCTCCTCCTTAAGGAAGGGTTACGAGCTGTGGCCTACCCCTTCTGTCCTGGCACCCTAGTTCTTGCCTCAAGTTCAGCAGTGAATACACGTCTATTTTATGAGTGAATGAACAAATGAATGCTTAATGTAAAAAACACAAATTTCCAGGTGATTCTACTATATAATAATATGCACAGTATGAACAGGCTGTAATCTAAATCTTGATTCTAAGAAAGTTATTTAGAATTAGCAACATATTTGCCTACATAAAAAATGAGAGCTAACATTTATCATACATCTGCTATGCTAGACACTTTTCTAACTTTTTTAAAAGCATTTTTAAAATGGAAGTATAGTTAATTTACAATGTTGTGTTAGTTTCAGGTGTACGGCAAAGTGATTCAGATATAGTTCCCTGTGCTCTACAGTAGGTCTTTGTTGTTTATCTCTTTTATATATGGTAGTGCATATATGTTAATGCGAACCTCCTAATCTATCCCTCACAGCCCCACACGCTATCCCTTCTGGTAACCATAAGTTTGTTTTCTATGTCTGTGAGTCTACTTCTCTTTTGTAAATAAGTTCATTTTTATCATTTTTTAAGGTTTCATATATAAGCAATATCATATATTTGTCTTTCTCTGACTTACTTCACTTAATATGATCATCTCCAGGTCCATCCATGTTGCTGCAAATAGCATTATTTCATTATTTTTATGGCTGAGTAATATTCCATTGTATATATATACCACATCTTTATCCATTTCGTCTGTTGATGGACACTTAGATTTCTTTCATGTCTTGGCTATTGTGCATAGTGCTGCTATGAACATTGGGGTGCATGTATCTTTTCAGATTAGAGTTTTCTCCAGATATATGCCCAAGAGTGGGATTGCAGAATCATATGGCAACACTGTTTTCAGTTTTTTAAGGGACCTCCATACTGTTCTCCATAGTGGCTGTATCAATTTACGTTCCCACCGACAGTGCAAGAGGGTTCCCTTCTCTCCACACCATATCCAGTGTTTATTATTTGTAGACTTTTTGATGATGGCCATTCTGACTGCTGTGAGGTGATACCTCATTGTGGTTTTGATTTGCATTTCTCTAATAATTAGTGAGGTTGAGCATCTTTTGACTCACGCTTCACCTCATGGAATCCCCCAAAAGCACCCATATTAGTTTGCTAGGGCTACCTTAATAAAATCCCACAGATCGGGGAGCTTAAAGAATAGACATTTATTTTCTCACACTTCTGGAGTCCAGGAGTCCAAGATCAAGGTGTCAGCAGGGTTAATTTCTTCTGAGGCCTCTCTCCTTGGCTTGTAGATGGCCATCTTCTCCCTGTGTCTTTACATGGACCTTCATTTTGTGTGTGTCTTTGTCCTAATTTCCTCTTCTTATAAGGAAACTAGTCGTATTGGATTAGGGCCCACCCATAGGACCTCATTTGATTCAACTATCCCATTAAAGGCATATCTCCAAATACATCACATTCTGAGGTCCTGGGGGTTACGATCTCAACATACAAATTTTAAGGGGACACAATTCAGCCCATAATAGTACCTATAAGATCAGTTATAACTATTGTTTTCATTTTACAGAGAAGAAAACTGAGGCAAAGTGTCGCTGAACTGTCCAAGCTCACACCTTTAACCAATGTCAGAGCCTGGAAGTTAACACAGGTGGTCTGAGGCCTCCAGAACCACATTCTTACTAAACACGCTGCCCTGAGTCACAACTGATCCAACTGTTCTCAGGGTGGGCACATGCTCAGGCTCACCGTCAAAGCCTGATTCGTCAGTTGGAATGGTCCAAAGACCTGAGTGCCGGAGGTATTCAGGCATAAAGGGGAGACACTGACATTGGAAATTAGCAAAGGGGGCTCCACAAGCAGCAGCTCTGGAGTGTTGGTAGGGTGAGTGGCAACCGGAATATTTGGTGGCCGCAGCCCTTGTGACATTGTGACGGGTCAGAGGACCAATGGCTGTTTCTATGTATTCATCAAGTGGTTTACTTCTGAAGCTGCCTGTATTTACAAAAGAGACCAATGAATAGAGCAGAAGACATAATTAATATGCCACTGGGATCTCAAAATAATATGTGGATTGTTTTAGGGCTTTTAATTTACTTTAACTTTCGTAATGTACTGTAATATACTACACAGATATATGCAATATAATTTAAAATCACTGGAGGCTTTCTTTTCTGATAGTAATTAATTTCACAGCGCAGCAGTATTTGACTAAATCTCTCAGGCAGCCAACGGCACGGATTCCTCTTTTCCTCCACTTAAAATGCTCTCAGGAACCTGTCTATTTCTCTAGGCCATTTTTTTTCCTGGCCTGTTTGTATCCTGTGCAATATTTAGATGTGTCAACCCCAGCTTTTGTTTTGTCTTTATTATGAAGTAATGCACACTCTGAAAGATTTTTATGAAAGAGCCTATGTGAAACCTAGGGCATTGAGGGATACCACCCATCCATGTGGTTTCATTCAACAAATATTTAGGCACGATTCTAGGCATTGGAAATGCAGCTGTGAAAAAGTTGTCTCGATGACCAGTGATGTATGACAGGTGAGGACAGGCCTCCAACCTAATCATGACTCTTCTCTTGGCCACTGGAGAAGATGATCCCTGCAGAGGAAACGCCCAGGTACAGGAAAGCCGAACTGGGTCTGCTAGGGAGAAAGTCCAGAATATGAAAAGTTGCCTGGCCCTGGAAACGCTCTCTGCCCAGGGCTGACCCAGCACCTGGCCCTCCAAGCCCAGTGGTCCCTGCATGGTGGCTTTCAGCCTGTGTGCGTGGGTAGAGAACACATCTGGCTAATTTCTCCTCCACCAGAGGCATGGGAGTTACATTTTATGCGTGTAACCCAAAGAAATCTAAACCTTCAAGTTCTCAGTACAGCATCACATGCCGAAGAAACACCAGTCAGACATCAAAAGGAGCAATTCAAAGCAATTAAAAAATCTGAACACATTTTCAAAAAAGACCAAGAAGGGATTTCATTCATAAATGTGAGCAAAGCTGTTAAAAATCCATTTTTACCATCTGTCTCCCCACAGCCCCACTCATCGCACAGCAGCTGCCTCCGTCGGCTTCTCAAGGTTCTGAAGGAGACGGGGTGGAGACAAAGAGCTGCATCTGAACTTTTCACCAAGCCTGGCTCGGGACAGAACAGGAGCCTCTGACTTCTGTGCCAATCTCCTGCTCTGGGAGATCACTGCCTGACTCCCGACCCGGTCCCGTAGAGGATGGGTCCTGCCCGTGCTGCGGGCTGCCCTCCCCTTGGAGGCCTGCTATGCTGTCCTTTTCTCCCGGTGGAGTTTTGGCGAGGGGAATGCAATCACTGGAGGCTTCTTTCCTGAGAGCAGTTGACTTCATAGCACGGCGCTATTTCTTGAGCTGAATCTCTCAGGCAGCAGATGGCATGGATTCCCTCATGATTCTCTTCACTCGGCTTTGCCTACACCTAAAGGAAAACTGGCTCATGGCGGGGAGACAGGCATAGTATGGGGACAGCAGGACTAGGCTTTGTCCTGTCTGGTACCAAGTGACATCTAAGCTCAGGCTGGAGTGTAAACGTGTCCTGGGCTTTCCAGGATGCCTTCCAGCACTGGGTCAGCAGGAACAGGGGGACACTTCTGTTGGTCCATCTTCTTCTCCCCATTCTTATTCTGTCCCTTCCCATCATTCATGACTATTAAGATACATTATTTTGGAGGACTCAGCCTCTCTTCTCCCTGCAATCCTTCTCTCCCTCCGTGCCATCAACTCTTAATTAGATCTTCCCTCCCACCCTTAAGTCTACAGTCCATAAATTTGTAAGCCAAGAGTACCTTTGCATCAAGCTCCTCTACACCCAAGACACCTGGTCATGTTTGGTACCTGCTTCTAGGCCATCGTCAAAAGCCAAGGAACAGGAGGGTTTGGGAAGCCTCATCGAAAACCTTTATTTCTTAACAAGAATGAGTGATATTATGTATAAGAAGTTTAAATATTTTATATTAATTGTATTAAGAATGTTAATTTGATACTGATTATAGATTTTTTAATTTTGATTTTTTATTGAAATATAGTTGATTTACAATGTTGTGTTAGTTTCAGGTATACAGCAAAGTGATTCAGATATGTATATATGTATATATTTTAGATTCTTTTCCCTTATAGGTTACTGCAAAATATTGAGTATAGTTCCATTTGCTATACTGTAGGTCCCTGTTTTTATATATAGATATATTTATATATTAAATATAGATATATTTATATATGTATTTATATATTTAATATCTATATTAAATATAGATATATTTATATATGTATACAAATAGATATATTTATCTATTTTATATATAGCAGTGTGTATCTGTTAACCCCAAATTCCTAATTTATCCCTCCCCCCACTTCCCCTTTGGTAACCATAAGTTTGTTTCCTATGTCTGTGGGTGTATTTCTGTTTTGTAAATAAGTTCATTTGTATCTTTTTTTTTTTTTAGATCCCACATATAAGTGATGTCATATGATATTTGTCTTTGTCTGTCTTACTTCACTTAGTATGATAATCTCTAGGTCCATCCATGTTGCTGCAAATGGCATTATTTCATTATTTTTATGGCTGAGTAATATTCCATTGTATATATGTACCACATCTTCTTTATCCATTCCTCTGTCAATGGACATTTAGGTTGCTTCCATGTCTTGGCTATTGTAAATAGAGCTGCTATGAACATTGGGGTGCATGTATCACTGTTGGTGAGAATGTAAATTGGTACAGCCACTATGGAGAACAGTATAGAGGTTCCTGATTATAGACTTTTTGATACTGATTATAGATTTTTTTTTTAAACTAACAGAACAAGAAAGGAGAAAAATTTTCAAAATTGTATGGGGTTCCCACCACTTTTGCATAGTACAAAAATAACCATGTATCTCATTGAGTATGCCAAATTAACTTTGTTATAAGTTTCATTTTACTACAAAAGAAAATAAAGGCGTATTTATTATGGAGAGAGACCTAAAGTTGATACATTTCTACAGTGTTTCATTATATATGTATAATATAAATCTATATGTGTATATTTGTCATAGTTTGGTGTATATCTGTCATGAGTTCTGCTATTGCAGTTGTATTTTCTGCTCAAAACTATAAAAAAATTAGAGGAGAGACTACCCTGGTGACACAGTTGTTAAGAATCCACCTACCAGTTCAATATCAAAAAAACAAACAACCCAATCCAAAAATGGGCAGAAGACCTAAATAGACATTTCTCCAAAGAAGACATACAGATGGCCAACAAACATATGAAAGGCTGCTCAACATCACTAGTCATTAGAGAAATGCAAATCAAAACTACAGTGAGGTATCACCTCACACCAGTCAGAATGGCCATCATCAAAAAATCTACAAACAATAAATGCTGGTGAGGGTGTGGAGAAAAGGGAACCCTCTTGCACTATTGATGGGAATGTAAATTGATACAGCCACTATGGAGAACAGTATGGAGGTACCTTAAAAAACTAAAAGTAGAACCACCATATGATCCAGCAATCCCACTACTGGGCATATACCCTGAGAAAACCATAATTCAAAAAGAGTCATGTACCACAATGTTCATTGCAGCACTATTTACAATAGCCCGGAGATGGAAACAACCTAAGTGTCCATCATCGGATGAATGGATAAAGAAGATGTGGCACATATATACAATGGAATATTACTCAGCCATGAAAAGAAACGAAATTGAGTTATTTGTAGTGAGGTGGATGGACCTAGAGACTGTCATACAGAGTGAAGTAAGTCAGAAAGAGAAAAACAAATACCATATGTTAACACATATATATGGAATCTAAGGAAAAAAAAAGGTTCTGAAGAACCTATGGGCAGAACAGAAATAAAGACGCAGATATAGAGAATGGACTTGAGGACACGGGGAGGGGGAAGGGTAAGCCGGGACAAAGTGAGAGAGTGGCATGGAATTATATACACTACCAAATGTAAAACAAATAGCTAGTGGGAAGCAGCTGCATAGCACTGGGAGATCAGCTCAGTGCTTTATGACCACCTGGAGGGGTGGGATAGGGAGGGTGGGAGGCAGACGCAAGAGGGAGGGGATATGGGGTATACGTATGCATATACCTGATTCACTTTGTTATACAGCAGGAACTAACACAACATTGTAAAGCAATTATACTCCAATAAAGATGTTATATATAAAAAAAAACCTAGCAGTGGGTTAAAAAAATAATAATAATAAAATAAATAAATAAATAAAAGAATCTGACTGCTAATTCAGGGGACATGGGTTTGAGCCCTGGTCCGGGAAGATCCCACATGCCGCGGAGCAGCTAAGCCTGTGCGCCACAACTACTGAAGCCTGTGCGCCTAGAGCCCGTGCTCCGCAACAAGAGAAGCCATCACAATGAGAAACCCATGCACCACAACAAAGAGTAGCCCCCGCTCGCCACAACTAGAGAAAGCCTGCGTGCAGCAACGAAGACCCAACACAGCCAAAAATAAATAAATAAATTTATTTAAAAAAATTTAGAGGAAAAAGAGTTTGTTAGTTGCTAATTAGCAGCTAATTGGATAAACTAATTTTAGCAGTGGATTTAATAGCTGATAATGGCTAAGGGCTTGCCACACCCAGATAATATGCTGCATTTTAATAAATGCCCTCAACATCTTATCTAATGACTGAACAGGAGAAGAAACTTAATTATCTATATTAGGCTAATTTGGAGATATTTTGTAGGATTTTCCAGTACACTGCCAGTCCTACTACAAAGACAACTCAGAAGCATATTTCAGAAGACATATTTCCCTATCCATATGGAACTGGTCTTGTCCTAAGAAAAACAATGTATCACAGCATGCCAGGGAACCTTCTGATAAGATGATCTTTTCAGTTTTTCTAATCTCTTGCAATTTGACAAGTGAAAACTTGAAATGAGACCTCAGTATTTAATCTTGCATATCTTTGACCATTAATGGAATTCAACATTTTAATATATCTTTGGTCATCTATGTTTCTTTTTGTAAGGTGTCTTTTCATAGTCCTTGCTCAGTTTTTAAAGAGTATTTGCCTTCTTTTGGATTTATACAAGTTCTTTATATGGTAAAGGTTATTATGATATTTTAGTCAATATAAAGCCCAATATAAAGTTACTACTTATGTAGTAACATAAGTTTCTGCTTTTGTAAATTTGCAGGGATGGGGATTGACTGCAACTGAATGCAATACTTCTGTTCATCTTGAATTCTGCCTTCTATTGTTGGATTACCTGTCTCCCCAAAGGACTGCACATGACATTGTTCTTCCTGGTCTTTGACATTTAAAATATTTATAATTTGGCCAAGATAAAAAGACTAGAAAAGAAAACATATCAGTTTCTCATAATGAATCACCCACAAGAGATTTTTCCACTGTGTGACTGGCATTGTATTTGCATAAAGTGAGAGGTAAGACGTACGAAGTGTATGATTCATCAGCAAAAAGAATTTCCAAATGTCACATTTAAGCTGCCTTTTACTGATAGCCGAATATGTAATACGGCAGGACCTCATACTTTGGACAAACCATTCTAAGGGGATCTTAGGATCCTTCCCCAGCTCCGTGGCCCCCTTGCCTTTTGCTTTCCTATGCTAAATTCATCTTTGTCACCTACCTCTCTCTCTTACTTGTTAGGAAACATTTTAGACATCAAAAACACGCAGAGACTAAGTAGCAAATATCAGTTTGTCCCTACTCAGCTTAACCAACGACTATCAAAAGCAGTGGAAACCCCCTGTATTGTTCTTCATCCAAAATATCCTGTTTCCTCCCCACCCAGAAGTCACTGCAATCCTGGATGGGGTATTTATTCATCCAATGCGTGACTATACTTACGTTACGTGGTCATGAACCTTTAAACAATATATAGAACTAACTGGTTTCCATGGTTTTCTAAAGTTTATGTAAACAATATAATGCAACATGTAACTTTTATTCAACGTTGTTTCTGCGATTTATCCATGTGGTTACTTGTAGCTCTAGTTATTTTCACTGAGCATGGTATTCCATTGTAAGACTTTTATTCGACTTTTTCTCCTTGAAATTCATCTCCCACCTTCATTTTCCTTTATAAAGCCAGGAAGTGTTCAGTGTCCCCCATCCATTTTCACCCCCATAATTCCAGAGCATTCAAAAGAGGAAACGCTTTCTCCACCATTAACTTTTCAAAATATTTTTCAGTGTGTGCTGCCTTTGTGCTACTATATTACCCTTTTGCATTATCTGCTATTATCTCTTCTTCATTCTCTATCACTTTATACACAGAGGGAGAAATGAAATGGAAACTTTTCTTTTTTTTTTTAGAAGTCCTGACTCTTATCACCGCTCCCTCATTTGGGTACAGTTCAGTATTTACTGACAAGCAGGGCCTCGAAGTTCCCAGGCAGATTCATACTTTACTCCTACTCCAGCCATACTGATATCCCGCCCTTGACCTCTGACTCACTGCCACCAGGCACAAAGTTATGAAATGGATGAAGTTTGTCTCCAGGAACATAAGCTTTCCTGATTTGGGGGGGCTCTTTCTCTCATTCAAAGTCTTAAAAAGTTTTGCTTTTGATCACAAATGAAAGCCTGTAGTGTTTTCGGTTCTATCAGAACTTCTGGCCTCTACAAACAGGAGTGGGGGGGGGGTCCAGGGGGCTGTCTTTGGCCTGGCATCATTGTTCCCTGGATAGTTCATGGGTGTTGGGATCAGAGAAAGCCATCTCCCATCCCAGCCTTGTTACTTGCCAGCTCTAAGGCAGTGGCAAGTGACTTACCCTCCCTCTCTCAGCCTACATCTCCTCATTAAAAAAAATAAGTAAACTTCCTCCCAGGATTGAATAGAATTAAACATACTGGATATGCAGAAGCAGGCACCTAGAGCAAATACTAAATAACTTAGTTTTCTCATTTTCTTTCTTCCTTGATGGTTCTCCCCAAAGTTCCATTCACACCCAGGTGGATCTGATTACCTCCCCACCCCAGCATCCACAGGGCTGGGAGCAGAACTTGACTGCATCCCGATCTTCAGAAAGGTCCTCCCTGGTTTCTTAAAACTTGGCTAGAAAAAAATCATAGAAGAAACTAAATGAAAGTGAATGTGCTATATGGACTCAATTTCATTGGAAATAGCCTACATCACGGCTCTTGCCGGAGACGACACAGGAAATAACCATCCCAATGCTGAGCTCCTGGAGTCATGTGGGATGGCTCAGACTTGGGACTTCAGGGCGCACCCCTCAGTCCCCTCTCCCTAAATGGTTTCCGACACCCTAGAGAACCATGCTCCTAATCTTATCTTGGCTCTTAGCCAAAGATCCAGACATCTGTCCATTTCCTCGACGCCTCCCTGGTCTGGATCCACGGATCAACTTCTCTCACATGTTTATAACAGTGCACCTGCTTGCTTCTCCATCCGGGTGCCAGAGTTGCATTTCTCCAGAAGACTATTTGAGAAAAAAAAAAGAAAACAAATATATAAGAATTGTTTCATTCATAAGTGAAGTAAAGTCAACTCAAATCAGCCCAGGGCAAAACAGTATGAGTTGGGGCTTTATGGGGTCCTGCAACTTTGAAGGCCAAGGGTAGGCTGGATTAGATGTGGTTGCATCCAAGGGGCACCCCCCCACACACACACACCTGCAACTAGAGAAAGCCCGAAGCAGCCAAAAATAAAATAAAAAATAAATAAATGTAAACACAAAACAAAGCTGCTGAAAGAGGACTGGAAAGCAGTTTGTTTCATGGAGCATAAGGGGTGATTTGAGTGCAAGCATTAAAGCAGTTACCCTGGAGCAATTATGGATGTAAGTGACCTCAGACAGGCTCTGAATTAGCAAGGGATCTCGCCCAGGAAGCCTGAGGTTGGAAGGCGTGCCATCTATTCTTTATGGCGGCAACGCCTCTTTTGCCCTTTTACACACAAACAGAGAAGGAAATACTTCCAGGGCTACTTCTCACAACTGCGGGGGAAATGTGTCTGCATTCCTGCGCTGGCCATTGTGGCCGTTATGATAATAGACAATAGAGGATGCCCTGCAGCTGGAGCGTGGGCTGGGGAAGCAGTGTTCAGACTCCCATCGGGAGAAAGACAGTCAGTGAAAGAGCCAACAACGGTGACAGCTGACGAGTACTCATCTCAGCGTCCGGGCTGGGCCCTGTGCAAAGCGATTTCCAGCGAGATTTCACGGGAGCTTCATGACCACCTCCGGGGCGAACGATTTGATTATCCCCGTCCTACAGATGAGGAAACGGGCTGTAGCTGATGTAAGCTCTCTCAGTAGCTAAGTGGCAAAGCCAGCGTTTGAGCCCGTGTGCTGCTGGCTGCGGACTACACCCGGGTCTCAGGCCAGACCAAGGCCCTGCTGCTGCTCCTCTGCTGTCCAAGTAGCACGTCCACACCCGGCTTGGCCTCAGGCTTTCACTCCTGGGAAGATTTGGGTGGCCCTGCGAAGGGGATAGCACCAACCCAATTTAGGGGCAGAATTAACAGGCTGTGGTGACCCCAGGGCCCCCTTCTACCCCCTTGGCCACCTCTCATTTTGGCTGCTGCTGCAGGAGATGGTCCTTGCAATGCTGCCCGTGGGACCACTCCAGGTGCCCACGGCACCTTCAGCTTTTCCAGCCTCAGGTCTTTCTCCAAGGCCCCCAGAGCTCACTCAGCCCAGAGACAAGGGAAACCAGACATGGGAGAAGGATTTGGAAGAGGGAGGCAGCCCTCAGCCATCAGGACTGCAAGTGGGTGAGGAGAAGGGAATGGAAGGAGAATCCTGCGTGTTCCTTAGCAGGTCCCTGGAGGACTGAGCCCAGCCGCCCCGGGTAGGACCCCTCAACAGTGCCCACAGGTGGCTTTTCCTCGTCCCCCACCTTTGTCTTCCCATTTCTTACTCCCATTCCCTGGCATCACCTAAGAAAGCCCTGCACCCAATGCTTGACTCAGGCTCTGCTTTGGGGGAAACCAAACTAAGACAGGAAGTATTTGGGGTGCAGCCCTTCCCTGGCAAGGACAGCAGTGGAGAAACAACAGGAGCGGCTGCAGGCCTCTCCCTGGGCCTCCCCTCCCCACACTCCCCTGGGACCCTTCTCTGTGTACTGCCCTCGGCTCTCTGGAGCAGACGCTGAGATGAAGAACAAGGCGTGGAGTGGAGATGGGCCCCTGTGAAAGGAAAGCGCTCGGCTGGACTGGAAACCAGGAGGCAGCTGCAGTCCAGGCCCCCGGAGCCTTGACCAACCCTGTGGGCTCCTCTCTGAGTCACTGGATGCTACTGCCCAGGAAGGGCGTGACCTTGGACCCAGCTCTCTGATCTGGACAGCAAGCTCTTCCCTGCACGGAGAGCTGGGCGAACGGCCCTGCGTCTGCCGCGCTGCGGGATGGTACCGTTTGCTCGTGGGCCCATCTGTACCCCCGTGTGCAGGGCACACCCCTCAAAGGCAATGGCCTGAGCTGTTTGGTTCAACAGCCAGCATGTCACCTGACACAAATAGGCAACCCAGAGCTGTTAAATGATTGAATATCTAATAATGATTAGAAAAGCTCCTAGTGTGTCCTCCATTTTACAGGAAGAACGAGCTGGAGCCCAGAGGGATTCAGTGACCTGCCCAAGGTCATAGCCAGGGAGAGGGAGGGGTGGAGCGGCTTTAAATGCAGGATCTTGACCCTGAGTCCACTGGTCCTTCTATCTGCTCTCAGAAATCTGGACGGGTAGTGTTAGGTTTTCTCATTTTGATTCTCTGCAGGATACATACAGCTGGGCAGATTTCCAGCCATATTAAAAATAATAATGAAGACAAAATCCAGAACCGTTAACCACCTAGGAGCTTCGGGGCTAGAAGGACACAGTGACAGTGCTCTGTCCCCAACACGGAGGGGAGAGGCTGAGTTGTTGCCTCGTGCGCTGGGCGGAGCCAATAGGCATATTTCCTGAAAGGTGATCCCAAGCTCTACTTTTAGAAAAGACTGTTCTAGATCACGCCCACCTGCCCATTTCTAATCCTGCCTCTGGGTGGATGAAATGACCCACTTTGTACACTACCCTCCGACTCTGGGGAGTCACACTTACAGGAGGACAGGTCCTCTGGGACAAAACTATAGCTGAGCTAGGGATGCCCAAGGATCAGGCAGGGTGGCGTTTTATCCACCTGGAGCGAGCCAGGGAGCAAGATGTGCTCTTGTGTCTTCCTGATCACCTAGGCAGAACCTCAGCGTGATAGAGATGCCGTCTCTCACAGCCCAAACCCCAAATGCCGCCTTATCAAGCCACCAGCTGCCGTTCCAGAGGAATCTGGTAATTAGTTCCTAAGTTTGGCCAGCTGCAGGATGTAAGAAGAATAGAAGGAAGCTGGGGCCTTGGCGGCCACATTTATAATTAGCAATGTGCTGATTCTCAGGGTGCTCTCAGGATGGAACTCGAATCTCCGTGCTGCACTACTATATTGTGATCCGGGGCTTGGTAGTTACAGCCCTTTGCAGAGAGCCAAGCACCTATTCCTGTTAAGGAAGCGACGCAGGGGGCCCGTGCGGCTTCCCCATCCAGGTTAGCAGAATTACCGGGACAGGCAGGCAGGAGGGCCCATAAGTCACAGCCTGAAAGGGCACTTGGTGTATTTATTACACGTACATCTTGGGTCCCTTGTCATTTATGCACTCGTTACTTTGTACTCAACCTCACCTCTCTGAAATATTTCTGAATCTGGGCAAAAAAAAAGAAGCTAGAACACAGCTGGATACCTCTACCTCTCTGGTAGCAACCATCAGAAAAGTTTGCCAGCTGCTCACCTCCCAGTGTCGGCCAGTGAGGCATACGTGTCACAACTCTTCACGCACCTGCTGTCAAGGTGGCTCTTGCCCTGGGCTGCTCTCCAGCCCCCATCTGTGCGTCAGCTCTGCCCTCCTCCCTGCCTCCCCTTCTAGAACTTTCTGCTTGGATCCCTCATTGGCCTCATTAATGACATGTAAATATCACTGATGACTTTCTTCTTGTAATTTGTTCCCTGGCATCTTCTGCAAAGTATTCAATTAAAACCGAATTGGAGATCAGAAAGGCCTGGGCAGACAGACTTGCTAGATTTTCCTGCCTGGGGGAGAAGCAGCATTCTCACCGTGTTCAACCCCAGAAACGCAGGCTGGGAACGCCAGCCCCGCCGGGAACTGGTGCCAGGGCTACCTTGAGCCACTGCCCTCAGAAAACCAAGCCGGCGCTGACTCTGGTGGGAGTGCAGCCCAAGAAGAGAAGAAAGTAATCTCCTTTCAGGAAAAGACGTCATTTTCTCCCTGCAGCTGATGGGAGGCGGGGTGGCGTGGAATTCATCAACACAGCACAGCCAGATCTGACCGGGGTTTTGAACAAACATCTTGGGGGTTGTTTAAATTGGAGACAGTCACAGATAAAGACGTATTTGGTCCAGCTGTTTGCTCAGGACTCAGCCTTACTAGCTCAAATGCTGCTCATTGTTTTGAAGGCTTTATATTCCGAAGTTGCTCCCAAGCATATCTGCAGGGGAAGAAGCAGAGCGCTGATCGCATGGGTGAGCTGTGAGGGCCTGGCTGGACTCAGGAAAGAGACGGAGATAAACGCCAGAGTAGGGGACCGCTTATAGTGACCGGATTTTGTGCAGAGGGCGAGACCTCAGGGGACACAGCCACTCCCAGCGGCCCCCAGTTCTCGCTGAGTGGAGGGGCCGGAGCATCTGGGATCACCGAGGCCTTTTCCGGAGCCGGGCTTTGGCATTGAGGTCAGATGGAGGGAGAGGAAGGGGAGTGGCTTCCTGTCTGCCTGTGTGTCTCCCAGAGTGGGGCTCCCTGGCCCTGGGCAGGAAAAAGATGGCCTTCTCTGATAGGAATGCTGTTGAATTGTTTGGAACAATAGATTAGGGTCTTGGTAAAGGCATTATTTGAACTCAACTGTTTTGTCGCGTTCTGAAAAAAGGTTATGATGTGATTTCCATCTGATTAGCGTGGGATGGGGCTAAGCAATCGTTTTTCTGAAACACCAAAGTCACAACAAGCCTGGCTGTCGTCTTGGCAGCCGCGCCCTGGGATGTCTGAGACTGCCAAGGGCGAAGGGCAAAGCAATATATTCAGAAGAGAGGGATGAGATATATTTTGTGGTCGAACCCCATCCCTACACATCCACGCAAAGGCTCCTGACGGTCCAAGAGCCCAAGAGGGTGTGAGAGAGAAACGCATCGCCTGCTGAGGAAGAGGAAAGTGGGCGTGAGAACGCGGAGTCAGAAGCAGCCCAGGATTCGGGCCACTCTTTCCTTTTCCCTGAAGGGGAGAGACAGAATTGAGGTGTCCTTCTGGGAAGCCACCTGGCTTCTCTGGGCACCAGTGGGTCCCAGACCCAGTTCTCCTTATCCCAGAACAGTGCTCATGGCAAAGTAGGCCAAGCAACCAGGGCTCCTGGGAGCTGGCTGGAGGGTGGAGCCTGGTGGATGAGGGTGAGCTTGTTGAGAGAAAGAGAGACAAACTGGATTGTGTTCCGGTTGCAAAGGGCAGATTGGAGATGAAGACAGGAACATACCTACAGAATGAGGAGCTAAGCCAGGAGGAGGGGTCAGCAGGGGTAGGGATGGAGAAGGGCTGTCAGCGGGATAGTTCTTTTTTTAAAAAAATTTTATGGAAGTCTAGTTGATTTACAGTGTTGTGTTAATTTCTGCTATACAGCAGAATGATTCAGTTATACATATATATACATTCTTTTTCATATTCTTTTCCATTATGGTTTATCACAGGATATTAAATATAGTTCCCTTTGCTGTACAGTAGGACCTTGTTTATCCATACTATATATACTAGTTTGCATCTGCTAATCCCACACTCAATCCTTCCCTCCCCCACTTCCCCTCCCCCCACTTGGCAGCCACAAGTCTGTTCTCGATGTCTGTGAGTCTGTTTCTGTTTCATAGATAAGTATTTGTGTCAGATTTTAGATTCCACATGTAAGTGATATCACATGGTATTTGCCTTTCTCTGTCTGGCTTCCTTCACTTAGCATGATCATCTCTAGGTCCATCCTTGTTGCTGCAAATGGCAAGCGGGATGGTTCTTAGCAGGTCACCAGAGGTTACGGTGAAAAGGCCTGGATTCTACCCCACCATGGTATGGCCAAGGAGGGACCACAGTACCCCATTGTGAAACAGCTTCATTTAACCTCTTTTGAGAAGTCTTTTGAAGAAGTGTGAAGCAAACCTAGTTGTTAAAGTGAAAAACAATTTAACTACTATTCCTAAGACCTGTTTGAAGGGGCATCTATAGGGCCCAGGAACCCATCTCTGTGGTAGGGAATGATTAGCGAAGGGCTGGAAATTTTTCTTCTTTCCCCAGGAAGAAAACATTTGTTCCATGGAAGCCAACTGTATGTGTGTGTGTGCACCATGAATATTCATGATGGATAAATGCCTGTTGAGACAGGTGCTTGACAGCAAGTACCCAACAAGGACAAAACTCCAAAATGGGAAGTCCCCAACTCACATGCCTGCCTACTGGGGCCGGGCAGAAGTCAGTAGAAAGGGGATTATAATCCTCATAAGGACTCGATTTTGGCCTTCTTTTGCTGTATAACAAACCACGCCCGGACTTAAAGGCTTCAAACAGCAGCTTATTATTTTCTCTCAAGTCTCTATGGGTTGACTTGACTCAAAGGAGACCTTGCCCCAGGAGTCCCAGAATGTTCCTTCTACATTTTATTAGCCAAGCAAATCCCTCAGATCAGCCCGGATTCAAGTCTCCTTGTTACTTTCTACATTCTTGCATCTGAACAGCTTGCCTTTATCTCCAACGTCCCTTTTGAATTTGACCACCGATTGGATTCCCAATCTCTCTCTCAAGCTTGCATTCCCCCATGAGGCATCACTCTAGAAGAAGCCTGCTTCCACTGTAACTTGGCTCCCTTTTACTTTGACATGAGCACTGTGCTGGGATCAGAGGAACCGGGCCTGGGATCTGGTCGTACTGCAGGTTACCTGAGTGGCTTCAGAGCAAGCCCCTCCACCTGTGTCTCCTCAACTGTAAACGCCCCATGTTGTTGAGGGGTGACCAGTCACATTACAGGAGAGCCTATGGGGTGGAGACAACGCCACAGCCATCTTTGGAATAACCATTCCCCACAGCGTCTTAAACTGTCCTCTTTCCAAATGGACTGTCTTTGCTTTGCACATTGATTGTATAGGCACCATATGCAAATAAATGATCACTATACTCTCTCCTAGTTTTCTTGAAACATACAACCCTCCCAGGTCTAGTTTTCATTTTCCTTCTTTGGGTGGAGACCTAGTACAATCAAGATTCCACTTGCCTTTGAAGACATCTGTGAAAGAAATAACAGAGCAAACACGGTGACAAAGGGCAGCCGACGCTCTGGCAGGGAGACTCTAGGGAGCGGTGGGGACTATGGTGAAATGGGCCCGTGGGCCCGTCCCTCAGAGTGGCTGAGTATCATCACGTGAGAAAGACTGTTGATTCTATCGCCTCTAATTTCCTTCAAAATACTTCAGTGCATTCGGTAGGATTCATATGTGTGTACGGTTTCATTTTAATCAACGCCCTAGGTGCAGTTAACATGAAAGGACCCTTCAAATTAGAAATCCATACTCCAGGTGTGGTTAGTTAGCATTTGAAAGACCCCAGTCAAAAGTCAACATTCCAGACACAAACACTTCAGATATTGCATCTGGATCTGGGCCAAAGGCTTCAGTAATCACCCTGAAAGTGGTGACTCTGCCTCCTGGGGTCTTGGGTGTATACCTGCTGTTTGGGGACCATCATACATGAGGTGTGTGCCCATCTGGTCTCTGCAACTGCAGGATTCCCTCAGCTTCACTGAAATCAAGGAGCCCATTTGAACGACCAGATCCCCTGCGTTCACACCTGGCCTACAAAAAGGGGCAACCCTAGAGCTTTCCATGGACGTGGGCGTTTCCCCTCGTTGATACAAGTCTCTATGTCTTAGTGCAGAGTGTCTTCCAGAACTTCCTGAGGCAGCTGGGCGGGGGGGGGGGAAGGGGGGGGACGGATGCGCAGGTCACACATGATTAGTCCAGATCCAAGCTCCTACCTCCCTGAGTCTCGGATTCCCTCCTCTACATTGTGCCCCAAATCTCCCAATTTGTAAGTGTTGGCAAGTGAATTTGGTCCATGATGTTGGCCAAATAAATCCACATCGTGTGACTATGGGCAGTTACTTCACCGCTCTGTGCCTTTGTTTCCTTATCCGTCAAAGGGGGATCATAATAATAATACTCACAAGGCTGTGTCATGGGCTAAGATGAGTATATATTGAACATTTCGCAGGGACTGACCACACGATAAGCACTATGTGTGTGGACAATTTAAAAATAACTGAGTGCATTTCCGCCAGTCAGATGTCCAGGAGCTGCCTACTCTTGACCTCCCCTCAGTTTTCCTGTTGCCCATTTGCACTGTCCTCTTAGCCTCATGGAGGGGGGCAGAAGTATGACCTGTAATAAAAAGTGCACTAAAGGAAGCCACTTTACCAATGAGCTGGACAAATATACACCCTGGAAGAGATGTTCAGAGCTCACGACATCACTGCCTTCTCTTCCGCCATCTCCAGGCTAAAGGCAAACGTGGCTATTGCCGCCACCAGACACTCAGAGTTGATCCAGTCCAGATCCGGGCACAGGGTAGGTGTTTAACAAAAGTGTTGACTTATCTGGACACAGTTAATGCCAGCTGCCTCATCTGGAAGCCAACTTTCCCTGGCAGAAATGTTGGCCCAACAGTCTGGCATGAAAGCACCAGAAATCAGCCTAGTAATTTCTCTTCAAGCCTGGCCCACTGGTTAAAATCTTGAAGTTCAAATCGAAGCTTCTAATCTTTCCCCCATCACAGTTGGAGTTGCTACCTTAGGAGCAGATGTGTCTGAACTTGAGCACAGGTAGAGGACCGTGGCTTCTTTAGGAAACCCTATTGCTTTTCCTTTTCCTCAAGCCTTCTGTCTCTGAGAACTGAAGAAAGATCAGAGGTGAAGGGAAGAGAGAAAAGGAGCTTGTTGCCTACTAGGTGGCTTGGTACCAGTGACAGAAGGGATTTTTAGAGGAGGCAGGATGTCTCTGAGCAAGGCTTAGGCTCATGGGGAGATGGGAGACAGCAGGGCCCCCGTAGGCCCCAGGGGGAGGTCATCCACGGGGTGTCTCCTTCCTGGAGTGACCGTCCCAAAGCCTCATACCCTCAAGTGGGTGCCGTCGTGATGTGGCAATTGTACCCGGAAGCCTGGACTAACTGCTATGCCTTCTCCATCTTCCCATGGGGTCAGCCTGTCCGTCCTCTCTGTACTCTGTAAATATGGTCCCTGCACATTTCAGACACTTTTCCTCTGGGCGCTGTCTCAGCCCCCAACTTACGCTTAACATTTTGAGCTAATGCCTTTTTCTGCCACCGTGTTTGGGGGTAAACAGGAAAGAAGTTCTCATTTCCAATCCTCACATCCATACCCTACGCTGAATGCTTACACAGCATTCCAGAACCAGAGACAAAGTCCATTAAAAGGGTTATGGCTAGAAAGAGAGAGGGACCTCCTACAAGGGAGGGCTTTTCCTAAAACCCTTCCCACCACAGCTGACCCCCCATCCTGAAAAGACCCGAGACGCCTTTGTTCACAAGATGCAGTTGGCTCTCTGGGTCCAGGTCCTCAGAAGAAAGTGAAAATTTCCCTGAAGGGAAAAATTCTCTGAAATTCACTCCCTCCTATGCAGAGTTAATGACACAAATCTGGCAGGACTATGTGATTCTCACTGGAAGAAAATTTCAGGCGAAAACAGTCACAATACCATATTTTAGCTCAATTTCGACTCTACAAAGAGTAGCTTATTGATTCAAAGGCTGGATTTGAAAGTCGGTCTGTCCAGGTTTGCACCCTCACTCTACCACTTCCTAATTATGGGATAGACTTCACTCCTCTACACCTTGGTTGCCTTATCTTTGGAGTGAGCACATTAATCGTTCCTCCTCCATCGGGTTCTGGCGATAATTAAGGGAAATAAGAAATATAGGCTTAGGACAGCGCCTGGCACACAGCAAGTGCTCAGTAAGTGTTGGCCATCGCTGTTCTTGTGGTTGCTACAGCTCCAGCTTCACTGGTAACTATTTTCTAGTTGGGTAAGATGAACCACAGTTCTGTGTAGGGAAAAAACCTGTGGGTCTATGTGTGGATGTGCTGACTTGAACATCCAGGCACAGAGTTTAAAATAAAATAGGAGAAATAGAGGAAAGGAAACCATAAATAGTTGAAAACCATTGAACTGGATGTAAAAAGACTCGTGGATGTTTTTTTAATAGAACAGATATGTACGAGCTGACTAGATGCTCGGAATGCGCTCTATGCTGGGAATTAAAAAATGAACAAAATATAGAGTCAGCCTCCTTCAGGGAGCCTGTGGTCTTGTACGGGGGACTCAGGGGTAAACGGGCCGTTACAGCAGAGCCCCATGTGTGGGGAGGGTCTGAGGTGCTGGCTTGGGAGCCAAGGCTTCTGAGGTCCTTTCAGGATGGGAGGTCAGCTGCGGTGGGGGGCGGGCATTTAGGAAAAGTCCTTACTTGTAGGAGGTCCCCCCCTCCCATCGTGATCCTTCTCATTGGCCTGATCTCTGGGGTCGGGAGTGCTCAGTGAGCATTATATGAGGGGTCTATCGGAAGGGTATTTGGCCCACCTGGAGGGTTTTTGAGCAGAAAGAGCTTCTTCAAAGAAGTAGCATCTAAGTCAGAAATTGCAGGTTGAATTAGAATTAGGTGTAGAGCGAGGAAGATAGGTGCTGGTAGGAAGAAAAACGCAAGCAAAGACCACTTAACGGACAGGGATGGTTTGAGGAAGTGCGGAGAATTCACGACAGCCAGGACATTGGAGCTGCCGGGGACGTGAGAGGAATCAGACCGCAAAGCCTTCCAGGTCACGTGACAGCCCTGCCCCTCATCTGAAGGTGGTGTGACTCTCAATGTCACTCTTCGTTGCACGGGCAGATTGGGTCGGAGGGTCAGACTGGGGGCTGCTTGCAGGAATCCTGGTTAGAAGGGCAGCCTGAGTCGAGCTGATGGCAAGAGGAATAGAGAACAGTGCAAGGATGGAGAGGGTGTTGATAAGTCAGAATCCAAGTGACCGGTGATTCAGTGGATGTGGACTGACAGCCAAGGAAACAGGGTGGGAGGAGGGGTATCAGTATTTCAGGTTTGGGCACCTGAGCACATGATTTTCCTGTTTTAAAAAAAGTTTTGGGGCTTCCCTGGTGGCGCAGTGGTTGAGAGTCTGCCTACCGAGGAAGGGGACACGGGTTCGTGCCCTGGTCCGGGAAGAGCCCACATGCCGTGGAGCAGCTGGGCCCGTGAGCCATGGCCGCTGAGCCTGAGCGTCTGGAGCCTGTGCTCCGCAACGGGAGGGGTTGCAGCAGTAAGAGGCCCGTGTGCTGCAAAAACAAACAAACAAACAAAAACAAAACAAAACAAAAAGTTTTATTGAAGTAGAGTTGATTTACACTGTTGTGTTAATTTCTGCTGTACAGAAAAGTGTCTTGGTTACACACATATATATCCTTTTTCATATTCTTCCCTCTGCTATACAGTAGGACCTTGTTGTTAATCCATCCTATATATAATAGTTTGCATCTGCTAATCCCAAATAGCACATGATTTTCTCAAATAAGGAGAAAGAAAGAAGGAATTTGGAAAGGATATGGGGTGGGTTTTGAGGATGCTGTGTTAAAGGTGCTTTGGGACATCAGTAGAGTGAGAGGTAGGCCATCAGATATAGGGCTCTGAAGGGCAGGATGGAGTGCTGGCTGAGAAATCACACACACACACACACACACACACACACACGCACGCATGTCTTGGCTCTGTTCCCAAGACTCTATGGAAGGCTGTCATCAAGGGCGTTGGGATTTTGATTGCTGAATGAGTACCGCTTCCTTCCAGAACCCACCCCTCTGGGACAGGATGGGAACACAGCTGGTGCCCAGCAGCTCACATGCCCTGACTCTGGGCACGCCCCCCGGGGGATGGGCTCCCATCGGTTTCGGCTGTGTTGCGCCTTCCTTGTTCGTAGGGGATGAAGATGCAGACTCAGCCTGTCTGCTCCAGAGTGGGGGGCTCCCTGCACTCTCCTCCGTAACTGCAGACGGAGATGAGTATCTTCCTCCGCCAACATGAAAGCATGTTCAATGTTGGAGGGGATGCTCGCTTTGGTGCTTATAACTCACTCCCACCAAACACTCACCAGGGCATCCAGGGGAAAAATAACCCCCTTGCCATCCACCAGGTGCGTTTATTTCAGGGAAAGAAAAGCCTAAGCAAACCTCACCAAGTGGTCAGAATCTTAACAAGGACGCAATTCCCTTAACATTCAGGTACAGCATTTACCGCATCCATAAGCCAAATTGAAAAACAGCAGAAATAATAATAAAAAGGAGATATTTACGGCGGCAATGTAGGAGAGGGGATAGTAAAGAGAGTCCCCTCCCCCATCCTCAGCCCCTGAGTTCCGGGGTCCTGAAGGACTGGAGACCTTCCATCCTCCTAAACCCCAAACACTCACCTTCCCAGCGCAAAGCCTTGGGATCCTTACGGAAAGATGCCATGACCAGCCTGCGTACATTGGGACAGAAGATGAAAGTCGCCTCTATAAAAGTCAGCTTTTATTCTAAAGCAGAAATTTTCCCCGTGTTTATGGAAAATCACCATCTCTGTATGTGTTTTAAAGTTTTCGTTTAATGAATGAGCAAAAATGTCAGGTCGGCTCAAGGGGCAGTCCCTGTGCTGTCAGGGCAACCGGCCACCCTCTGAAGGACACGGGAAGCCGGAGGCTTGGTGGCGTGGATGTTGCCGGATGAGCTGCAACAGTTTCTGAACAAAAACCTGGATAAGGGTGTACAGTGAGGAACAACGGGGCTGGGACAGAAGTGTGAGAGAAATAACAGCAATGCTTTGTGTTCAGATCACAGCTTTTGGTCTCGATTTCAAAGCCCTGCATGCATACGTTAAATCTCCAACATTCACCCGAGGTCAACATCCTTACCCCATTTCACAGATGGGGAGAGCCGTCCAGCGAGGGCCGAGAGCAGCCACACCCACAGGACAGCAACGAATACAGCCTCTTTCTTTCCCACCCAGGCTGCATCCTTCCTTCTGCGTCGGAGTCACAGCCAAAAGCTGAGACTGGAACAGAAGCAAAATCAGCTCAGCCTTTCCTCCTTCAGAGGGAATCCAGGCTCATCCCTGGCCGCTGCACATGGAGGTGTCCCTGGAAGAAGACCTTGCAGAAGCAGGGCTCCCATCTGCTCTCTGTGGACATTTAGTATCCTGGGGACATTTCCGCAAAGTTTATCCCAGGCCCTGGGCTGGATGCTCCTTTCATGACACGCAGGGGCTTTGCGCTGTTTGTGTTCCTGGCCGTGGCTCTCCCAGCCCTGATGACCCTGGATGAGAAGCCCATCAGGTGGTTTCTGTGTGCTGGTGGCTTAGACATGGAGAGGGGCGGCAGACACAGAGATGGAACCCCCATCTTTAATCCTGTACCAGCGCCAGCACAGTTGGTAACTTGCCTCTCTGGAACTTTGGTTTCTGAGGGGACGATTCCATTTAAAAAGGACACAGTGTTTTCCCATCAGGCTGATGAAATGGACTTCCCTCAATGGTAGGAGGCCCCGCAAATCTGAAAACAGGAAAGCATTTTGCTTTGCTGCAACTCATTTTTTGGTTAAAGAGTATTCAAAGAGGTAGGGAGATAAAACTCATTTTGTCATTTACCAGCCCTGAGGGGAAAAAAAGGAGGGGGGTAGGGTGGGAGCAAAATATGGAAAATAATGCAGTTGTCAAATAGAGCCCCAATGCTGGTCTTGGCTCCCTCTCATTTCCTAAGAAATCTTTAAGCCTCCACTTCATAAACCCAGAGTCTGAAACAGACTCTGATTTTGACACTGTCGGTTGGTGTGGCGTGTGACGAGAAACGAAAATCATAGTGCAACTCTTTGGCAGTAATCGTCCGAACACTTGAAGTGCTGCAGGAATGATTTGCCAGGCCCTGTGAGGAGTATTGGGCTGCTCTCCACCAGGACGTTGGAGGCTGTTTGATTGTCTGTGTTTTTTCCTCTTTCCTGTTTGTTTTCCAAGCAGAGGGGTCAAATGCAGAGCAGCGAAGCAGACAGAAAACACATTTGGATTTTTTGGGTCCCACTTCCTGCTTGTTTCTCTCCTCCCTTCTGTGAGTTTCCCTCTTAAACTCTGTAAACATCGCCTCCCCAATAACATGTCCATCATTTCTATCTTCAGATGCTTGCCTTCTTCCCTGCTTTACCAACACAGTATATCTCCCTCCGTTCCTCTCTAGATGGAAGCCATTCTAGCTTAAAAAAATAAGGAAGGTTTTGGAAGGTCAGGATGGCGCTCCCCACACTCAGCAGAATTTTCTCCCGTCATAGAAGACATAGGGGCAACTAGGAAGAAATGCTTCCCCAGACCGCTGGCACCTCCAGGAAAGTAGCTTCAAGCACAAATTTCACCCGTGGTAAAAATTATAAAACAATGACACCGTGAACGGCCTTGCCACCCGAGCTGTTATAACCTGCAGACCAGAGGCACTGAAGCAAACCTGCTGGGTCCTGCTTGAGCAGTACACACTGGACTTTCAAAACAATGCATCCAGATGGAATGAGTAAACGGACATAGGAAGGCCAAGTAGTGGAGGGAGTAATGAAAGCTTCTCAAGGGCAAATCTGTACCTACCTGAGATTCTTGGTCTCTGCTTGAAGGAAGACAAGATGTTTTTTGCATGAAGATCTGTCGTGGAACAGCTGTGCTTGGGATGCACGTGTGGATGAGACGGGCCTGCTGGAAACAGTACCAGGACCCTGCTGAGCAACTGGGGTGGAGTTCTCAGACATGCCCTGTCTTAGGTTGGGCATCCCAGATGTAATCCCCTGGACGGACAAAGGTTCAAGTGCAATTAACCCTTGAGAGGGCACCCGGGAAGCAGCTTTAGGACAGAAAGTGAACAGAGAAGAAAAGGTAGCTAAGAAAGAGCAAGGTAGTTCCCGTGGCAGGTGCCTGGAGCTCCATCCTGCTGTAGAAACCAGGAGCCAGTGTAGAAGACACACTTCCAGACATCCACCAGCTGTTATTGGCTGAGGGCTGCTCCTGGACTCACGGTCCCTCGGCACTTTGGCTTTTACCATGGGTGGATGAAGTTCACTCTGGAGGCCAGTGAATGCTTCCAGAAAGGAAATCTGGGTGCTGAGAGCTGTAAACCCAGTGTACTGAAGTGGAGAGGGCCATGGATACAGGTGGGGTGCTGCAATGGCCCCTCATGCCTTCTCATTTCTATATCACAAGAACATATATACATATTTTTTCTACCAAGCCTCATGGCTTGCAGGATCTTAAGTCCCCTGACCAGGGATCGAACCCAGTCCCCCTGCAGGGGAAGCTCAGAGTCCTATCCGCTAAACTACCAGGGAATTCCACAATAGTATATTAAGTGGAACTTAGAGAGTCACGTGGCTCTTTGGTGAGTGATGCTCCTAAGTGGTGGCCCAGGGTTATGTAGATGAGGAATACTAAGGATTTAGAAGATTAGTCGCTGAGTGGCCCGTGGAAGGGAAAGCCTTGTCTGAGAGGGGCTTGGGTCAAAGTATCCCTATAGATCCTACAGAATAACAGGTCGTATACCAATTGCATGTCTATTCCTAAGCAGGCAGATGAACAGAGGAGGATGAAGGGCCTTTTCCAGAAAGGAAGCCTCCTCCTAATTCAACAGCTGGAGTGTTCACTATGCTCTCCAAATACCTGAGCCTTCTTTTTTATAAAAGCCAGTCCTTAGCGCATGGGCACATTCTTTGCATCCTTGTTTCCACAACATACTTTGACCCAGCACTGGGCACATAGTAAGGGTATCCAAGAGATGTTTGATAAGTCAGTCAGTGAGTGAATGAAGAGTCATATCTCTCTAACAAAAAGCCTGGTCTTTGACAGTTTGTCAGTGACCTTCCCTGCAGGTTTAATATAATTTGGTGTAACCAGAGTGACATAGGACAGCAACAACCATAAGCTTTTGGCTAGTACGTCCATCAGACATGAGGTTAAGCCTGTGAGGGCAGGGACAGTGCTATGTCACACACCAGTGAATTTCCAGGGCCTTGCAACTGGATTTCTTGGATGAACGAATGAATGAACAACCAATGTAAAGGCACAGGGTGGAATAGCTGCTAAGAGCATAGACTTGGGAATTATGTGGCTTGTGTTCAACTATCAGCTTTGTCCTTTACTGGCTCTGTGACTTTGAGCAAGTTATTTAAACTCCTTGTGCCTTGGTTCCCTCAACTGTAAAATGAGGTTAATAATAGTATCTAGACCATAAGGCTGTTGTGAGGATTAAATGACTTAATGCATTTAAATCATTTACGATAGTGCCTATAGCAAATAGTAAACCTTATTTAGAGTTTTACTGTTGTTCTGGAATCTCAGAGCCCCCTAAACATTAAGAATTATTTTCCTAAAAAATGAAAATATGGCCAATGTGGCCATTGCCTTTTAAGAAAATTCTAAGTCCCGCTTTCATTGTCTGCAGAACTTTGGAGATTTCACAGCGTACCAGGCAAATGAGTTTCTTCAACCTCAAAAACTTTCAAATATGCAATCCCTATCAAAATCTCAGTGACTTTTTTACAGTCATAGAAAAAAAAATTCTAAAATTCATATGGAATTTCAAGGGACTCTGAATAGCCAAAACAATCTTGAAGAAAGAACAAAGTTGGAGATCTTGCATTTCCTGATTTTAAAACTTATTATCAAAACAGTATGGTACAGGAATAGAATAGAGAGCCCAGAAATAAACCCTCACATATATGATCAAATGATTTTTGAGGAAGGTGCCATTCAACAGGGAAAGGACAGTATTTTCTACAATGGTTTTGGGAAGCTAGATATTCACATGTAAAGGAATGAAAGTGGACCCTTACCTTATGCCACATATGAAAATTATCTCAAGTGGATAAAGAGCTAAACATAAGAGACAAAACTATAGAACTGTTAGAAGAAAATGTAGGAAGAAAGCTTCATGACATTGGATTTCACAATGACTTATTGGATATGACACCAAAACACAGTCAACAAAAGTAAAAAAAGATAAGTTGGACTGTAACATAATTAAAAACTTGTGTCAAAGGAAACAACCAACAGAGTGAAAAGGCAACTCATGGAATGGGGGGAAATATTTGCAAATCTTATATCTGATAAGGGATTAAGATCCAGCATATATAAAGAACTCCTACACCCAACAACAATAACAAAACCTGATCAAAAAATGGTCAAAGAACTTGAAGAGACATTTCTCCAAAGAACATATACATATGGCTAATATATATATGAAAATAAGCTCAACCATGAATTATTAGAGAAGTGCAAATCAAAACCACCGTAAGACGCCACTTCATACTCATTAGAATGGCTGCCATCAAAATACACAAAATAACAAGCGTTTAAGAGGATGTGTGCACAGTCCCTTGTGCACCGTGGGTGGGAATGTAAAATGGTGCAGCCACTATGGAAAACAGTGTGGAGGTTCCTCCAAAAATTAAACAGAATTATCACATGTTTCAGCAATTCTGGTTCTGAATACCTACCCCAAAGAATTGAAAACAGACTGTTGAAGACATATTTGTACACCTTTGTTCATAGCATTTTTCACAATAGTGAAAAGGTGGAAGCAACTCAAATGTCCAGTGACTAGTGAATGGATAAACAAAGGTGGTCTATCCATACAAATCAGCCTCAGAAAGGAAGGAAATTCTAACAAATGTTACCACATGGATGAACTTGGAGAACCTTATGCTAAGTTAAATAAGCCAGTCGCAAAAAGATGAATACTGTATGGTTCCACTTAGAGGAGGTTCCTAGAGTACTCAGATTCATAGAGACAGAAAGCACAGCGGTGATGGTCAGGTGCTGGGTGGGGGGATGCCGAGGGATGGAGAGGTGTCATTTAATGTGAATTAGATTTCAATTTGGGAAGATGAAAATGTTATAGACATTGTTTGTACAACAATGTGAATGAACTTAACACTATTGAACTGGAAACTTAAAAATAGCTTAAGATGGTAAATTTTATGTTACGTTAAATGTTATGTTATTTACCACAGTTAAAAAGCTTAAAAACACACACACAGAATTGAAAAATACAGTTGAATGAATGGAAAGCTAGACCAGGGATCAGGAGATTTGGATTCCTATTCTGAGTTTGGTTCATGCATATCTTAGCTCGACTTAGCTAAAAGATAAGTGAGAAGCAGTACTGAAAAAGCACTTTGAGCATTTTTATTTATTTATTCATTTATTAAAATAAATTTATTTATTTTTGGCTGCTTTGGGTCTTCGTTGCTGTGCGCGGGCTTTCTCTAGTTGCGGCGAGCGGGGGCTACTCTTTGTTGCGGTGCGCGGACTTCTCATTGCGGTGGCTTCTCTTGTTGCGGAGCACGGGCTCTAGGTGCGTGGGCTTCAGTAGTTGTGGTGCACGGGCTCAGTAGCTCCGCGGCACATGGGATTCTCCTGGACAAGGGCTCGAACCCGTGTCCCCTGCATTGGCAGGCGGATTCTTAACCACTGCACCACCAGGGAAGTCCCTGAGCACTTTTAAAAAGGATGGTATTGTTATTGAGGACCATTGGCTAATTACGTTATTAAAACACTGCACTAGCAAAACAAACGTTTTTGCCCTGACAAATTGTAGGCAAAAAACAGATGACTGAGAAGTTATCTTGTCGGCTCATATTAACACTCTAATAGTAGAAAGAGGGCAAACCTGAAAAAAGGCAGTCATTTACTTAAAAGCAATTTTAAAAGGAAAAAAATAATAGCAGTAAATCTGTGACCCAGACTTCATTTGCTATCAGGAATGAATTTGGATGGGTCTTGCACTGTTGCATCACGAAACAAAACTAATTTGAGTTTGGATGATTTTCTGTTTCATATGGTGTATTTAACTCTTATCAGATGGATATATGGACAAATAAGTATTGACATGTGCACAGTAAATTAAGCTAAAGCCATTTTCTTCCGTTAGGAATTTAATGCAGGGAAAGCATTACGCAGGGATGGTTTCTTCAGACACTCGCCCTTGTCAGAGAAAGCTATAGACCTGAGTTATCAACATAGTAGAAAAGGAGAAATGTGGTCCTCACACCCGCGTGCTCGCCCTGAGCCGTGTTGACTGGACTCCGGTATGCCCTGTGTAATGGGCTTGTTGCTAGGTAACAGACACAGGGACCCTGGAAAGCCTTTCCTCGGGGCTGCATATATTTTCTACTAAAGCGCCGGCTTCTGTGGTCTGGAAACTGTTTCCATTAGTCATTGTCTCTGTTGCTCTTCCTCCAATTTGTTTTTGTTCACAGATTCTAATTTAACAAATGAGTTCATACATCTTATGCCATTAAACAGCCGTGTAAAATAGAGACACCGCTTTAATGGTCCTGGTTTACTCCAACAGGTAATTTAATAAAGAACATTTGGCTACTTGTATTTGTCCCTACTTCGTACAAGGAGAGGCGCTGGGAAAAGCATGCAACCAAATGAAAATGTTTCCTAACAATAGAACGCTGTCTTAACTGTGGGTTCAACCAAGCAAATAAATAAATCAATAAAATTGCTCTTTGACAACGGTTTGGGGGAAAGTGGAGAAATTTGAACATGAACTAGGCATTCGATGCTTTTAAGGAATCTTGTTAATACGTTAGAGGCGGAAGTTGCTTTGTGGTTATGTACAAGAACGTCCTCACTTGTTGAACATGATGCTCAAGGTATAAGTGCCATAATACCTGTGAATTACTTTCAAATGGTCCAGACAAAACTATAGATGAAGCAAATATGACAAAATATTAACAATGATTAGATCTGGATGGTGTAATGTATGGATGTTCATTGTCTGTTCTTTTTTTATTTTTCTGAAATTTTTCATAATGAAAAGTAATTTATAGTAGAAACAAACAGACAAAGAAACCCACAACTACTACCTTAGGAGGAAGGTTTTACTTATAACATGGAAGGTCCATGTTTTCTGCTCCTGCAAAGAATGAGAAGAATTTTAAAGTTAGGGGTGGAGTAGCAAAGTAGGAGGAAAGAGATGGGGGACACAGGGAGGAAAAAGTGTGATGCTGAGGACCCTGTGACGTGAACTGCCATTAAAAAACCCACTGTTGAGTGAACAAGGACTTGTGGTGTTCGGTCTGAAACCGTCATGCTTCTGAAATATTATTCACTCCTCTTGAATCACAATCATTCAGTAAATTGAGCTACACTCAGAATGGGTTGTGAGAGTGAAAAATGAGTCAGGTGTCAACTTCTATGTTGCAGAAAGATCCGACTCACCCATTTCCATGGAAGCTGGGGTCAGAGGTGAGCATGAGAATCTGGTTCCCTGGGAACTCATGGAAATCTTTGGAAAGGGTTTGAACCCTACAAAGAATGGAATTGGATTGGAAGCAATCTCATCTCGATCTCAGGGCTCAGCTGACATTGGGCCAAGAAATTTTAATCTTTTGTCAAGTCTAAGAAGACTGAAATAAAGTGTTATGTTACCCCATTTGTAACAACGTAGGACATACATTAGTTGATCAGTTAATCAGATCATAGAATAAGTAGAATACATTTACTGTGACAGTCATTCAATACCTATTTATGGAACATATACTGCATTCTAGGTATATGTTTAGGAGCTGAAGACCATGCAGCAGTAGGGGGTTTTATTTTGGCATGGCATTATAAAAGAAGGCTCTAGACATCCCTTGAAGACAGAGCAAAAGAATTTGCTGATGGACTAGATGTGAGATAGCAGAGAAAGAGGGGAGTAAATGGTGACAGTAAATGATACAGGGAGATTGGGGGAGGGGCAGGTTGGGGGCAATAGTAGGAGATCAGGGCCTGGATATAAGCATTGACATCTGCTATCTGACTTCTAGTGAAGATGGTCAGAAGGCAGGTGTTCACGGTCTGGGTAGAGACGAAGAGTTTGGGGTGAGTGTGTGTGTATGAATGTGTGTGTGTGTGTGTGTGTGTGTGTGTGTGGTTATTGCTGTTTTAAGGGTATCTGGGATTTGTTTTAATCAGGTATGGTAAGACACACAGACACAGAAATAATTATCATGAAGGAAGAGTTTATTATACTCACAGTTCTGTAGAAGCAGGAATCATGGCATGTAGGGCCACGGGGGAAGCACCAAGGTGAGATGGGTGGGCAGACAGAAAGAGAAGGAAGTTGTGGGAAAGAGCCTTTATTGTGGTTTCCATGAGAAAGAAAGGGCAAAGCAGGGTAAGCAGGTTCAGGGCTGGCTGGTTGGAATAACTTCAATGGGCGCTGGGGCAGAGGCTGTGTCTATATGTCTGGTACCTGGCCCCAGGATGATTAGGGCAGGTGGATAGTGGCTCTAGATCGGTTGGTTTGCATTTGAAAGGTGGACTCTGAGGCAGGAGAGCTGTTTACTACAACTCGGAATCTGCCAGCCCCGGGAGGGGCAGTCCCTCCAGGGTCAGCAAAGCCCCAGATGTCAAGGCAGCCACATGCAGGAACTAAAAAACATGGTTATTACAATAATATTTAAGGCCATGAGCATGGATGAGATCACAAAGGGTTGGGACCCCGTGCACTTCAAGCAAGAGGTCAGCAAGATGAAAAGGATCTTGCAAAGAGAACTGGTAAAAGGAAAAGAAAGCCAGCAGAGAATTTCAAGGGAACCAGCAGAACATGGTAGCCCCAAAGTCAAGTGGATGGAGTGAGAAACTGGGCCAGTGCTACTGATAAAACAAGAAAATGACATGGGGGCCATTGGTAACCTTTGCAAGAACAGTTTTGGTGCAGAAGTGGGGACAAAAACTCAAATGAATCAGATTCAAGAGAGAATAGGAAGGAGGATGTGAGACAGAGTGTCCTCTTCTGGGGTCTTTTGCTGTAAAGGGAGTGCAGAGATGAAGCAGGAACTGGAGTGGGGCCAGTTTTAAGATGGGAAGAAAACCTGTTTGCGTCTGATCAAAGGAACAGGAAGAGGCAGAAGCTTCACGGGAGAGATGCCCAGGGGTAGACGAGAGGGGCCTGAGAGGAGAGTCCAGCTTCGGAGAGGAGCAGGGCCAACTCTGCCAGAGCCTCGGGGGCAGGCTGAGGACCCGGGCACAGGTGCTGGCCGTCGTGAAGATGCGGTGATGGGAGCGGGTGGAAGCGCGTCCACTGGCTTCTTCTTCCTCAGTGGTGATTAGCTTGAAGCTTGTTCTTTTTTCTGATGCTGATTTGATGCTCTTGACTAGATGGGAGACACCATCTGATTCATAGGGAGTGCAGGAGCCTGGCCCACCTCCTTTTTATTTTGGCATGGCATTGTGTGCGAAGGAAATTGCAAGAAAGAAATGTAAATCTCTAAATACAGTGACATAAACCAGAAGAATGTGATCCTGATTAAATGGCTCATCCCATGTTGTGAACAAATGTTCGGGAGAAGAAAAAGACCCGCATGTGATAACAGTACACATTTTAACCCTCCTTCCAGTAAGCAAAAAGTTACTGACTTACCAGAGTATTCTAGAGGTACAAGAGAGAGGGGAAAAGAGTGGATTCAGCATTTGACATTACATCAGCAAGGGCTTAACAGCCTCCAAGGGAGTCCTTAAGAAAGTGGTTTAGGAGGAAGACATGTGCGTGCACACGCAAACCCCGTACACTCAACACGCTGACCCTCCCCCGCCCCGGCAGAGCACAGTCTTGGGAGTTACGCTCCAGGCACTGGGACGCCTTTATTCCAACAGCTTATTTTTTTGACCTGGCAGTTGTTTTGTGCCGGTCACAATGACACGTCCCCTGCTCCTCTATTATAAATAAAGGCAATTCACAGTGCTCAAAGACACCTATTTTTTCTTTTTTTCCCACGTTCGTAATTTAATCCTCTAAGTGGGCACGGTAGACTTCATGGAGATCACGGGATTCTGAGCCCGATAAGAAATCATCACTGCTCCCGCCGCAGGTGAAGAGCATCCCTGAGAGTCCCTGGTCCAGGGTGCAGGTGCAGTGACAGAACGCCCTGGGCGCCCTAGGCTACGCCGTTGCCCACTGATTCTCCCGGAGACCTTCCCAGGGGTTGGGCCTCACCGGGTCTGGGCTGCCACTCCCCGTCAAGGGTCTACAAGGAGTTTCATGAGCAACGGCTGTTCTTGCCTCATTTAGTGAACTCCCCACCACCTCCCAGCACCTACAAGCTTTTCAGATGCCCTGTGAGCATTTATTCACCTCCTTTGGGGGGAACGCTTGGCATTCAAATTCAAGGCGACTCACTCGGGCCCTGAAAGTCATGCAACCTTGATTTCTTCCATTTGCTGCTGAGGAGACAGCCACCGTCAAAATTTCTGGCCTGGGTCGTGCCTGGCTCTCGGAGAGACAAATTGTAGTTAGCTCCATCATCAGAAGAGATCTGGCAGGCAGAAGGTTGTTATTTGTACAGAAGGCCCCTGTGTTATCTGTTATGCTGGTCACAACTCTTTTTTCTTTTTTTCCAGGCCTCCTTCTCTATCATGAAAATGTATCATAGTTAAGAAAGCTCCCGCATCTGGGGTCCTCTGAGGCCCTAACTGATTTAAACCCTGCGCCGACTTTGCTGTTTGCTCTTTCTTCCCACGGAAACAGAATCCACACTGTATGGCCAGGGTTCAGGGGAGGGAGTTATTGGTGTTTACCACAGGGATAGCCAGCACTGCTTCCCAGCTCTCCTCTTCCAGGTCTAGATTACGGATGAATCTTGATTCAGGCGCAGAAACCCTTGATTTATGTCACTAATAAGTATGTGCTTTGTGTTGCAGTCACTGTGAACCGCTCAGAATACGTGATGTGCCGGTCTTAAATTGATAACCATCTGTTGTAGATCATGGGCAGCTCAGAAAAAGGAGACAAGGATGGGAATCAAATACATACGATATGACCGGAACTCAAGATGCAAATCCCAGCCTCTGGGTCAGGGCGTCTCAGCCGAGTCCAAATTACCCAGCACATCATCAACATCGACTTCTTGAGGTCACCAAGAACACACAGACCCTCTTTCGCTTTGTCAATGTCTTGCTTATGCATCCAACTATACACAAAGAACCCTGATCGCACAAATGAAAAATTGCTCCATTATCTGCCTGCCTTATGGGGAAAGGAAGGTCCCACTGCATTAAGAAACAGGTACATTTCAAACACGACATGAGTAAAATTTGACTCCATACTGAAGGGTGCAATGCCTTTTCCCTGCATCTGCACAGAAAAATACATCCTTTCCACGTGAGAAGCTGCAAGGTCCATGGGGAGTCCAGCAGAGCCCAGCACGTGGCCCTTACTCTCTTCCTTCAGTCCCTCGTCCTAGTTCACTTGCTTTCACTAATCAAGATCTCGAAGAAATGTGTCCTCTTAAAGCTTCAGTTTGGTTAATCACTTCATTGGGTTACTTTTCAGAAAGTATTCTTGATAGTCCTTGAAATGGAACATGATTAATGGAAGTTCACCGGAAATATTAATGAGGTTGAAATGCCTTTCCATCCATCTTGGAATTCTGGTACCTCCCCAACCCCCGGGAACTGCATTTTAGTCTAGGCGGCAAGGTAATTGAGCTTTGCACAGTGAATGGCATGAGATGGGTGCTTGTGGGCTCTGATAAGTTCATGGAGGAAGGGTGATCCTTGATGTGATGACACTCTAAAATTTGCCTAATTTTTAGAATCTTCTGGGAGCGATTTTTACAGTTTGTATCAGTAACTGTTTTCCCCAGAAAACAGGGGGGGGGGTCATCAAATATCTGGCTGTCCTTTTACATTGTGCACCAGGTAGAGACAATCCCACTTCCCCTAAAGTTCTGAATCGTGACATTAAATAGCGCAAGGAAGTAAAAGCATGGCACTCCACCAGGACTGTCAGCTGAGATAGAAAACCCAATTAGCAGCAGCTTTGGCACCTGAGACGCCTGCAAATGGAATGAATTGCCGAAGGCGTGTCTCGCTGAGAGAACACTGCCTTTTCATTCAGTTATAGCAGGAGTATGTGCTACTTGATATGGTGCATTAACTGTTTTCTTAGGAAGCGGCAGTCTAAATATAATTTTTAGTACGTGCTTTGGTAAGAGGCATTTTATGTAGCTGGATCTATATATCATCGTTGACTATTTTATTAAATGCTAAAACTTTTCAAGCGATTGTGCCATATTTACAAATTATCTAGACTAGCAAAAACCATATAGGCGCGTGCTCAGGTTAATTACTGCCTGGGAGATTTGGGGGGTCTTGACATATTTTCAATTTCAGTAGGAAAAACTCAGCATTGCTAAGAGCGTTATGCCAGTAACTAATTCCCATAGACGCGGACATGTTGTATGAAACTCAGCTGTCAAGATGGACGGTCTGGATCCACGGCCACGCAACTTAGGAAAGGAGGAATTTTAAATGAAAACTTCTGGAAGACAAGGAAAATTCAGCTAGTCTATTCCTCTCACTGTCACCACAGCGACTACATCCCAAACATTTGTTTCTTGTTTCCTTATAAAGTTAAATTTGAGGCCCAGGTGACTACCACCTCTGGTAAAGGGTAGGGAGGGGGTGAGTACAATTAAAAATCTAGCATCGGATATATTTGATACGGCATTTTTGTCTTTGTTTTGTGAAATGACGTCATTTTCCACCTGCCCTCCCAGAGCACTAAGGTCTGCTAGAGATGTGTTAGGGACCATTATAGGAACCAACTGGGGAGACCACACAAAGTTTGGGATTAGCAGATGCCAACTAGTATGTATAGGATGGACAAACAAGGTCCTACTGTACAGCACAGGGAACTATGTTCAATATCCTGTGATAAACCATCATGGAAAAGCATATGAAAAAGTAGATATGTATCTATAACGGAGTCACTTTGCCATACAGGAGAAATGAACGAAACATTCTAAATCAACTCTACTTCAATAAAATTTCAAATATTTCTCATTATGCCCCCCGCTCCCTGCTCTGAAAAGATCAGCTCCACGTGAATCTCCCTGTAATACCAAGGTTTAAGAAAGAAGTATTGGGCTTCCCTGGTGGCGCGTGATTGAGAGTCCGCCTGCCGATGCAGGGGACACGGGTTCGTGCCCCGGTCCGGGAGGATCCCACATGCCGCGGAGCAGCTGGGCCCGTGAGCCATGGCCGCTGAGCCTGCGCGTCCGGAGCCTGTGCTCCGCAACGGGAGAGGCCACAACAGTGAGAGGCCCGCGTACCGCAAAAAAAAAAAAAAAAAACAAAAAACAAAAACTTTTTACAGGGAATTCCCTGGCAGTCCAGTGGTTAGGGCCGGGCGCTTTCACTGCCGGGGTCCAGGTTCGATCCCTGGTCGGGGAACTAAGATCCAGCAAGCTGCACAGCATAGCCTGAAAACAAAACAAAACAAAACAAAATGTTACACAAATCAGAATAGAATACTAAAAGATGTTCAAATAAACCCCAGGAAGGCAGAAAAGTGGAATAGAAGAAAGGAAAATGAACAGAACATAATTATAAAAAATGTTCAAATAAACCCCAGGAAGGCAGAAAAAGTGCAATAAAGGAAAAGAGGACAAACAGTAAAGTGGTAGAATTAAGCCTTAACATACTAATAATTAAATTAAGCATAAATTCAGTTCATCTTAAAACACCAATTAAAAGACAGAGATGGGCAGACTGAATTTATTTAACAACCCAGCAATATACTGTTTAAAATAAACATCAAATATATTTGTGTGTAGGTAGGTTGAAAGAAAAAAATGGGAAGAGATGTATCATGTCAACATGAATCGAAAGAAAACAGAAATTAACCTCCGATCGGGCAGATTTTAGAGAAAGGTGCAAGTTCCCCAGGCTGCCTTCCATCTTCCAGAATCTTCCTGTGCTGTCCACGGATTTGTAGTTAAGAGCAAGGAAGGCTGGTGGGAGTAGGAAACAACAGGACCACTGCATCTTGGCCAGAATTGAAGTCCTCAGTACTTTTCTTATTTCTAAAATAAACTAAGCTAGATATTTAAGTAGTTTATTTAAAGAATATTTAAATTATTAAAATAAATTCTCTATGAGAGAACTTAGAACTTACACTGAATTGCAAATCAAAGTGATTTTTACTTTTGTGAATTTCAATTTTGAAAATTTTATTGATTCATTCTCCAAAAATATTCTTGATCGAGGATATTCTTGAATATTCATTCATTCTCCAAAAGTATTCTTGAATAAAGCTAATGTGTGTGCCCACGGTCACCCAATAGGTACGTAGCAGAGTCTGATTGCTTTCCAGGGAAGTCTGGCTTCAAAGCCCACGTCCTTCCCTTGGCTGGCCCCATTCCACCTCTCCTACACACCAGCATAAAACAAGAATGCTGGCTTATGACATTTGCCATGATTTGTATGTTTATCCCTCCCCCCCCCTTTTTTTTTCCCGGTACGCAGGCCTCTCACTGTTGTGGCCTCTGCCGTTGCGGAGCACAGGCTCCGGACGCGCAGGCTCAGCGACCATGGCTCACGGGCCCAGCTGCTCCGTGGCATGTGGGATCCTCCCAGACCGGGGCACGAACCCGTGTCCCCTGCATTGGCAGGTGGACTCTCAACCACTGCGCCACCAGGGAAGCCCTGCTTATCCCCTTTTTGATCTCCATTCCACCCTCAGGCACATCCCTCCTTATGTCCATCCTTTATGTTCATAGATGAAATATATATCAGTAGAGAAAAAAATTGCATAAAACATGGCAGCCTTTTATGAAAATACACCAGATCAAAGGGAAAAATAAACCACTACGCAAAGAATCATTGATAACACTAGGGAAAGGGCTTCAGAGAGAGAAAAATCTAGCTTGTTTACCTAATTTCTGATCATTAAATTGCTTATGGTCCTGAATTCTCATGAGTCACACTTATAAACAGGTGAGCTTCTACAGGAAAAGAAAAGAAGTGAGCCAGGGCAGAAGGAAAGGTGTCCTGGACTGGCCGGCAGAAGAGATGAGGAAGCCAGGGGCAGGTCCTCCTGTCCCCAAGTGTGGGTGGGCAAGACCCTATTTCTTGCCCTCTGTGTCCTGCTTCTGCAAGGGGACAGCATCTTCCCCAGAGGGTGTTCTGCTGTGTTACGGAGAGACCCAACCGCATTGGCAAAGGGCCTAACTGGTCTTACTTGCTCTTAGCTGTGCGAAGTTCCACCCATTTAATGTAGGAAACCTGTAATTCTCCCATTTTGTATCACATACTCTCCATGGTCTTACAGGAGAAGTATAGAGGCCTTTTCAGCTGCCTTGACTCTGTGCCTTTCACACCAAACCTCATCCAAGATCGAAGAGATAGGCTCAAGTTTAAGAGTATTAAGTTGCACAAAAATAGGGCACTGCATTTAGACGCTCTCCCCAGAGACTCTGGCAGAGGCAATGGGAAATGGCGAGCTGAAATGTAGAAGTGAACTGGTGGATTTAAGATAGTTGACCAGACTGTGGGTTCATTACCTGCCGTGATGGACAAAGGGAGACTAGAGCACTGCTATATATTTTTAGATATCAGGTCAAGTGGAAAATAAGTAAAGTAGTAAGCTTTTAAAAGGTATTTCTTTTTTTGCCTGTGGACTGAGTGGACATTCCAGTCAGTAAAGAAGTAAAAAGATAGGGCTTCTTCCTTCTCACAACCGTGAAGATCAGTTTTCAGTCCTTTCCTGTGTAGGAAACGGACGAATCCTGAACTGAATGACACAGCCTTATATGTTAGGACATGCTGATGATCAGAAATCTTTCATTTCCCATATCGTATAAAGAGGCGATGCTGTTTTCTTAAAATTACCTTCTGACAATCTTGTTAAACCTACATCAAACAATAATAGAGCCTATTTTATTCATTCGATAACAAGAGAAACATTCATTCAGAAGCTTTTATCGTAGGATTCCTACGATAGGAATTTAAGTAGTTTTCTTAAACTCTACTTTATGGAGAAATTATGTTCAAAAACCCAATCCATGGAAAGTGCCTCATGCCCTGAGTTTAACAGTTACGTCACCCTCAGGAGATTCCTTCTGCCCCTCTACAGCCCATCCCTCCGTCTACCCACAGACACAGCCAGGCATTCACCTTTTTCCCACAATTTTTTTTTAAGCCACAAATGTGTGTTTCCACTTATGGTGAGGAGTGAAAGAGGGCCACAGGGGTATAAAGAACTTTCGGGGTTATTTTGAAAGATCGTCCAGGGTCTATGTCATGCACAAGTACTATCCATGAAAGGTTAGTATGCGCTCCTTCATTTGCCTAATGCCAGGGAGGGGCAGATAGGGCTGGGGTTAAGCTTAGCTCTGAGTCTTTGAGAAAAGAGGCACAGTGGGGAGACCAGATACGCCCTCTCTTTTTCTCCAGAACCTCGGACAATGCAAATTTGATAGAAGTGTTAGCGCATGTGTATGTGCTGGGGGCGGGGCAGAGCGCTGGGCTAAGCCCTGTGGTTTCCACCTGTGTGGTTTCAGGTAAGTGATTCTGCTCCCAATTTCCCTCACTTCTCCAGTAAAGTGAGAAGGCAGGACTGAATGATCTCTAAAGACTCTTCCGGGTCTACAAATCCGTGTTCAATCATAAACAAGGTCTTTAAAACACCACTGACTGTGAGTTGTTTTAATCAGTTGGACTAAAAACAGAGAACGAAAAATTTGTAAAAGAAATAACTTTACAGTTCTCTGTATCTCTTGCAGACATTTTCCTACACCTGGGTGGTCTGGCACAAGCATTAGTTCAATTGTCTCTTTTAGCTCTTTTTAACCATTATTTTAATGATTCTGTCACTGTGATCTTTGAAAATTAAGAGGAAAATGCATAAAAAGTAAACAACATCAATGTCTCTGTATCATGTTGAAAAATACGGTTTTCCTGGAGGAGGTATTAGGTTTACTTTTTAAAGACTGTGGTGTTTTAAGTTCTGGGTCACTTTCATTTAAAGAGGCTTTTGAAACTAATTAATACAAAAATTATAATTTTCTAACACTGATTTTAGCAATTAGAAGAAAAACAGAAAAATACTTGAGGTCTTTCAGAATATTCCAAACAGATTACCGATAGAGGCAACCGTAATACTATTTCAAGTTGAGTTATAACAAAAGTTATAACACCTACTTTCTTTTAATAAGAAAAATATTCAGGGAAGGGGCAAGTCAAGAAAAATATTCAGGGAAGGGGCAAGTCAATTTTCTTCTAATTCTTACACAGTGGATACATGAATCTTGCAAATGTTAAACACAATTATTTTGGGGTTTCTGATCCAGTTTGTAGATTATATCACTTTTTCCCTTCTTTGCAATTACCCTCTGATACCACAAATAAAAGCTCAAATAAGTCCATTTTATTACTTATTATTGTAGAATATTTAATGGAAGAAACTAGAATCTTTAAATTATAATGAAATTCATGGGTTTTTGGCAGCAACTTTTATGGAACCAAAAGAAGTCCTGTGCACCTTTTAGAGTCTCCATCTAAACCAACTGAAAATGTCATAACTTTTTTTAAATTTAACTCAATTCAGCAAACTGAAAACAATGAGAAAACACATTTCAAACAGCAAGTAAACTTGAAACTTTTCTAACATAATTGTGGAACCTGAAAATAATTTCTGAACTTGAACCAAGCTGATAGTTATTTGATTTGCATCTCAGCTCTATAGATCTATAATTTTGTTTATTCATTATCTCATTTAAAAGTTATCATGGATATATCATCTTCAAAAGCTAACCATAAATGGACTTCCCTGGTGGCGCAGTGGTTAAGAATCTGCCTGCCAATGCAGGGGACACGGGTTTGAGCCCTGGTCCGGGAAGATCCCACATGCCGCAGAGCAACTAAGCCCGTGTACCACAACTACTGAGCCTGCGCTCTAGGGCCCTTGAGCCACAACTACTGAAGCCCGTGTGCCTAGAGTCTGTGCTCCGCAACAAGAGAAGCGACCGCAATGAGAAGCCCGCACACTGCAACGAAGAGTAGCACCCGCTGGCCACAACTAGAGAAAGCCCGCGCACAACAACGAAGATCCAAAGCAACCAAAATTTAATTAATTAATTAAGTTTTTAGAAAGCTAACCGTGTAGATTTTGTTTTAAATGATACATATTAGTGTAGATTGTGCTTATATAGCAAAGTTGTATATCGTTTCAGTAACTTATACATACATGGTTATATGTGTATATATAGATACATGTATAATGTATATGTCTATACAGATATAATGTAATATATACCATAATGTAATACTGCTATACCTCACAGGTAGCTTAAAAACTATCAAATATTTTAACCATTATATATTTATAATATTTCATATATATATATAACATTTTTTTCTTTTTTTAAACCTTTCTTTCCCTGGTGGCAGGCTGTGGAGTGTGTTTTAAATTTTTAGTTAAATCCTTACTTGTCCATTAGTTCATTTTAGATCAGCTCAATTTCTTTCAAATCCTGAGCATATAAACCTCTGCTAATTTGCATAGCTGTGCATGCAACCTTAAATGTGAAGGAAATTAACGGTAGGAAATTGGAACGTACTGGAGGAGGGGTCAGCAACTTTGGTTGGCCCATTACCCCTGGGACAGGGGACGGCAGTGTCTCAGGTGTCGGGTGTCACCTCTGTGACTGGTTGGAGACAGACAGCGGCTGAACCCTCAGCCACCAGCTACTCCAAGTCCAAGAAGCAGAGGCCCCAACAATACCTTCATTCACAGCTTCCACATACTAACTGGGGACAAAGTCCCACTGAAGGTCAAGAGGGGCTGTAGCTATCAAGACAGGCGGGCTCAAGTGTCACATCGAAGCCAAAAACTTGTACCTGCTGCAATTACAGTGATCAGGGCAGGTCCCCATCCTGGCAGGGCCTCTGTCCTGAGAGGGGCCTTGTGGGCTGGGAGGTTCTGTGTGTGGTCCCCAGTCTCTGGTTCACTGGCCACTGGTGAAGCCATAGTTTAAGCTGTATTTAAACTGTCAAGGAAGAGAAAGCGTTCATTAGAAAACTAGGAACATTCTCCCAAGGTGGTCACATCCTCTGTGCAATGTGCCTGGAGAGACAGGATTTAGGCTTCCTGGAATGCTTGTGACATTCGTGATGAAAAAAGTCCATTAGATTTTTCATAGAACTATTTGAGTGTTTGCTATAAAATGAGAACATTTATTGAGTATTGGCTATAAAATGTGAAGTCCACGAGCTTTTGAGATGTGTGTGCGTGTGTGTGTGTGACTTCTGTCTCTGGTCCACTGTTGTTTCCCATAATGCTAAGCCCTGGCCCATAGGCACTAAGTAAGTATTTGCTGAATTAGGGATTGTTTCAAGCACTATCCGTAGGATCTCATAGTTTACATATAACACGTCACTTAAATGTCAACAACCCAAATAACACAGATGGTGCTCACACCCCAGCTGGCAGATGAGAAAACCTGTCGCAGGGAGTTAAGTGACTTGCCCTCCATCACACACACAAAGGTGACAGGCTCAGCATTCGAACCCTGGTGCTGTCTTTGCAGAGTCTGTTCTCTTCATCACATCTCACGATCTCAAAGAGTCAGTGCTTCACGCTTACTCTATACTAAAACATAACCAACCTTACCCCAGATATTTCATGGCCAGACTGGTTTCCCTGCTTCTAGCATGTTCTGACACTCGGGAAATAATTTCCTTTCAGATGTGCCATTCTTGTCTGTCTGCTCCTTTAACTGGCCGTGTCTGAGTCTGCCGGAATTGATCAATCTGATGTCACAAGCCTGTAAAAGGCTAACGATAGATTTCAGGATATGGCCGTACTCTCCTTACCTGGGGAGCCCTGACTTGCACCTGCATTACCTACTTGTACGAGGGGATGATGGGTTACTTTTCTTTCAGTGCCACTGAATGAGTTTAGCTCCGAAGGTAGATGTTGTATGGAAATCCCTGGAGAAACAGTTTCTTCATTTCATGCTTACAAGGGACTGTGGGGCAGAGGTACAGTCTGTTACAACCAATGAGCCCACACCTACCCGGAAGGGCGAGCACCTCAGCTTCCACGACTGCTCCCTCCTAAGCCAATGGAGGCTGCCAATGGCTTTGGTCGCACGGGCGCTTGAATTAGGAGCTGGGCTGAGACCAGACGGGCAGCAGATTGGCTATAAAACAATGTGATTACTTTCAGCTATGATAGGATTGGACCATGGGAGCTGCCGGTGAGCCTCTCGATTTTATCCATTTTCCATATGAAGGTCTGGCTAGCTTTTAAAATTTTTTCCTTAAAGTATTACCTTCGCATTAATATTGTCTTTTTGAAAAAGTTTTATAACTTGTCTCATTTGCAGTAAACTTCATTTATGTTCCGGGGATGAGCATAATAATGCAGAATCAAATGGAAGGTAAGGATTATAATCTACCTCCAGGGCTCTTTTGAGTAACAGTCAAGATATATAGAGGAATAGGCTATTTTCACCCACAGAATTCATGCCCTGCTGGAAACAATATGAACTGGGCAATAACGTTCGCAATAACTATTTGTATTTTGGACATGTTCAATGCATAGAGATTAGAGAAGAAAAATATATTCCAATTGAGCAGCCCACAGCCATTAAAATAAAGTATTCTGTCTGAAAGTTGGCCTGAACTATTCTCCTCTATCTTATTTCCCCCAACGGCCCAAAAATCTAAGAGGGCAATTTAGAAAGTTAAGCTGGAGAGGGGCTAAAGTGAATTCAAGATCTTATGAAATAAATATTACAGGATACAGGGACAAAGAAGCATGGATGTGCTCTCATCAAGATATAATTGTTTGTGTCCCAGAGAGAACATGACACTTGCCATCTTGAAAAGACAGCATTGGGTGTTGGGGGTCCATGAGCAGTTTTCTGAGGAGAGGATTCACAACTTCATCAGGCTCCCATCCGTGGATATAGTTTATTAGGTTATGAAGCATTGTTTTAGCAAAGTATTGAATTTTTCACACTATGACAACATCTGCCTTTTGGTCCTTTAACTAGGATGTCTGAAGGTTTAGATTCCCCAGGGCTCCCAATTGCTTCTAGGAAGAGAGTCAGACCTGGATCTGGGGCGAACAAACTATACCATGGGAGTAAAATGATCTCAAATGAGGCAACATATGTAAACTTCTCAGGCTGCTGTTGAACACACAGAAGAAAATGCATTGGATGGTAGCTGGTTGCCCTAAAAAAAAGTTTATCTCCTCATCTGATGAGCAGGTCACTCAGAGACACTTCCAAGTCTCATTCTGACTCTCCCTGGACAAAGTGCAAAGAACTCAAGAGTGAGGATGATTTCTCCTCCCAGCACCTCCAGCACTCTCTTGCCCAGCGATGGCAGCCCATCATCTGCTAGATCTTCCAGGGCATCTTTCTTTGTTTCACTCATTACTTGGTCCAGCTTAAATCCCCCCAAAGTAGTTGAAGACATAAAACTTTGTGCAAGGAGCAGTTTCACTGGGTATTAAGACACAGCTAGAGTATGAAGACACAGATCAGCTATAGTTGATCTGAAACTATAGACCTCTCAGAGCATTTATTGACAGTCATGGACAACTGCCACAGAAAAGTGCACACTGGCCTCAACTAGACCTTATAATGTTTAGGTGGGTTACTGGATCCTCACAGCCCATCTCTGAGTCCATGGTTCTCAGATTAAGAAGCCCTACTCTAAAACACAAATGCCATACGATATCACTTGTATGTGGAATCTAAAATATTATACAAATGAACTTATCTATGAGAAAGAAACAGACTCACAGACGTAGAGAACAGACTTGTGGTTGCCAAGGGGGAGGGGGTGGGGGAGGGAAGGATTGGGAGTTTGGGATTAGCAGATGCAAACTATTATATATAGGGTGGATAAATAACAAGGTCCTACTGTATAGCACAGGGAACTATATTCAATATCCTGTGATAAACCATAATGGAAATGAATATGAAAAAGAATCTATATCTCTGTCTATCCATCTATCTATATAACTGAATCACTTTGCTATACAGCAGAAATGGACACAACCTCGTAAATCAACTATACTTCAATAAAATAAATTTTAAAAAGACAAGCCCTACTCTAGAGCAGGAGTTCTCAACCTCGACACTCACATTTGGGGCTGGAAGAGTTTTTGTTGAGGGCTGTCCTGTGCATTGTGGGATGTTTGGCAGCGTCCCTGATCTCTACTCACTAGATGCCAGGAGCCCCCTCCCTCCATCTGTGGCAACCAGAAGTGTCTCCAGACATTGTCCCTCCCCAGGTGAGAACCACTAGGGTGGACACATCCCAGTGGGACTCTATGAAATCATAATGTCGCCAGACTGTCTAGATTCACAAGGGGAACAGGAGCCCGCGTTCGTGTGATATTTTTACCTTCATGCACTCACTTAGCTACACAAACACCCAGTGAAATAGTGGCCACCAATGTAATAAGCAGCAAGTTCAGGTTTAAAGCCGAGTCTTCTGTTGCCAAATCCAGTGCTCTTTCCAGATGCACGATAAGGTAATTGGACTATAATTCAAAGTTCTAGTGGGGGGTCTGGCCCTTAATCAGCCACGTAAGCCCTTAAATTGTCTACGACTCAGGCTTGCGTGGCTCAGCTGCGTAACATGAAGGGTACCTCCGCCTGCTTCCCGGCAAAGTTAGAGGAACAGACTGCTGAGTGATAGCAATTAAAGACGACCCACACCAGTTTAAAGGTAAGGTGTTATTAAATTGAAAAGTATCCATTAGTCTATAAGAATTACATGGGCATCGGCGCTCTGAAATCTCCTTTATGAATAAAATCTTGAAAAATGATGATGCTTGTGGAATATTAAAAACTGAAATGGCCCAGGGATTGGCTGTCATACATGGCATTAATTTCCTTTTGTACGGTACTGTAGAGCAGGCATATTCAAAACCGGTTGTTCTGTGTTCCAAAAAGAAGCCACTCTAAGAAGAAATAAAATGAGCTAACAATAACTGACTATTATTTTTTTTTTTGTCGATTTCCAAACCCTTCATTGGATGTGCAGCCCAACAAGGATGCTATTTGAGTAGAATAAAAATATCCTGACTTGAATCTGTAAAGAATTATAAATGAGTTACGTCTTGCTCTTGCTTAAAAGCAGAAAGCCCACATGACTCTGAAAAATGGGTGTAAAGGAAGATGAACTGGTAGTGGTGGGTCTTGGCTACAATCACCTCACTGCTTGTTATGGAGCCGCCAGGGACAGTCACCCCATCATGAAGGTAATTGGTTCTTCCCCACAAAACGTGTGGGAGGGAGGCAGAAGAAATCACATCCCTTGTTAGCTTCTAGGATTCAGTGATGCAGGGCATCAGCAGCCCGTCCGGGCATCAGCAGCTGTCCGGGCATCAGATGTTGGTCCCTCATCCTAGGGCTGCGGCATCTTCACAATGATAATTGGAATAATTCTTATTCAGTTGCTCTTGCGGGCCCATGAGGACAGAAAAATTATGCTTAGCCCCAGAGGTCACTTGCTTGGCTAATTTTTCACTAATTATTTCTTAGTTTCTTCTTTTTTTTCAGGACAGAGGGAAACAAAGCGTTCTCTTCTAGGGTTTTATGAAGAAGGGTTTAGAGCCTTTACAAAAGTGCAGGATTCATAGGACTAGGGCTTTTATTTTATTTTTTAAATTTATTTATTTTATTTACTTATAATTTTTGGCTGCGTTGGGTCTTCGTTGCTGCGCGTGGGCTTCTCATCGCGGTGGCTTCTCTTGTTGTGGAGCCCGGGCTCTAGGCGCGTGGGCTTCACTAGTTGCAGCACACGGGCTCAGTAGTTGTGACTCGCAGGCTCTAGAGCACAGGCTCAGTAGTTGTGGTGCACGGGCTTAGTTGCTCCATGGCATGTGGGATCTTCCCGGACCAGGGATCGAACCTGTGTCCCCTGCATTGGTAGGCGGGCTCTTAACTACTGTACCACAAGGGAAGTCCCAGGACTAGGGCTTTAAAAAAGAGGTCAGGACATATACGGTACACTGAAATTGGTCAAGACAGCACCACACCTACAATATAATTTTTTAAAAGATGAGACTTGGCAGGGTGAGGCACGGCAGGTGAGGGATGATAAGTGATGGGGTGAGAGTAGGCGGACTTGGTCCAGAGATGGCTATGAGGCTAGTTAGGTAATAATAAAAGGACCCTGAGTGAGGCTGGATTCTGAGGTTTATTGAAACACAGATGGAGAAACACTTAGTAGGAACTAGCTAGTCTGAGCATCGCGCAAAGTGGACTGAGCTACTGATAGCTCTCATAAATTGCTATTTAAGACTTAACAACCCGGACTTTGGTACTTGTCCTGTTATCTGATTAGTGTGATTCTGTTGTTGGAAGCACAGGGTCAGAAGGAACCTGTAAGGAGTGAGGGTGAAGAGTTTCCTCCTAAGGGAATTGATGGTCTTGCTGTCACTCACCCCGGACGGGTGCCTATCCCAGGGCAGAAAATGTGGTCGGAAGTAAACATAGGACCAGAGGGCGAAGATGAGCCTCTTCATCTCCCTGGGACCAGGGGTGAGTTTGGCGCTGTGATGGGTGTGCAGCCGCGTGGCACTCAAGGTGGTGGAGACGGGCCGGGGGAGTCAGGGCCGAGGAGATGGGGTGGGTGTAAGTTAACCAGCGTCAGTCTCTTCTGCTGTTTTTGAAACTTCAGTAAAGTCTGATGGAAAGCATGGCAGGATCAAGTTCTGAGAAGATAAGAACTGTTTTTCCCCCACGTCATCTTTTGTGGTATTCACCCTCTATCCATTCCAGCAGTGACACCCACTGCTGCGAGGTGTCAGACACACCAAGAACAAAGACGTCAACGGAATGTTTGAATACGTTTTTTTTTCACTGATAACAGAGATGCCGAAGGCTGAGGATTTCTGTTGCCAAGAGTTAGGTTGTGGGGATGCTGAGAAGGATTTATGAGCCCCCAAGGCTGCGACAAGTCAGAGAGAATGTAGGGTGACATTTTGGCAGTGCTTTTACCCAAAAGATAAAAAAGATCAAGCAACCGATGGGAGAAAAGGTTCTAGAGCAGAGCACGGCCAGAGCGCATGTGGCAGGGGTGCCTCGGGAAGGCCCCTTCTCCCTGACCCTCTGGGCTAAGCACCAGGGGAAGAGAGAATAGCCCCCCTGAGGTTGGGGGCATCTCAGCAGTAGAGCCTGAGAAGCAGCTGGTCTTGAAGTAAAGGAGCAGCCTGCAGACAAGGTGTGGCTTGTAGAAACAGATCAGGGGTTTTCAGCAGAGAGGAGCTGGACGTGTACCTCTTCTTTGCTCCAAGCCTCTCCCAACTCCAGAGCAGTTAGAGAGTAAAGTCGATTGTGTTATTTGCACCCTTGTGCCTGGATCCCAATGATACGAGGACATCAGTCAAAGCCGCAGCTGATAACCTTTATTGTTGCAAGCCAGTGGGGTTTTAGTGGGGAGGTTGCTTGTCACAAGCTAATGCAGAAAGCCCATCCCAAAGCTTTCCAAGCCCACAAGAAGGACAGGGAAGGACTGGTGGGCAGGGGACGCTTGAAGAGGCCTTGTGATTCTGAGCAGGGCTAGGATGACACAGAGAGACATGGGTCGACCTGAAGACCAAAACACAGTAGAACATGGGACCCTCAGCGGTAGACCAAGCACGGGAGAATTCAATGAAGAAATGGATGGGACGTTGGCCATGGATGCAATATTGAACTGAGCCGAATAAAGAAGAAATGAATGCTCCCTGCTGTTGAAGCCACAGTGGTTCTTAGATTATGCATGGGGGAAGGTGCTGAGAAGGGAGAGGAAAACATCCCCAAGGATGTACACAAAATAGAGCGAGGAATCCTTAGAACATACTCTCTATTCATTCGGCAATAGCAAGTTTTCTGCCATCTGCGGAAATGGGGCTCAAGAGCTCCATTTATAGAGAAGTCAAGTCTCCCTTTTACACACTTGACTTGGTGACTATGGAACTCAGACCTGCATGTGTGTGTGTTTTGCGCTGTGGGGATGAATCCCATTGGTGGCAGAGAGGGTGGGGTTGCAGCTGCGCTCCTGGGGACACCTCTGACCTTGAGGCCACGGAGGCCACGTGCAGGGGTAATGCCTGATCCATGTTCCCGGGACCCCTCACATCCCTGAGGAACGTCTTCAGAGACTAATTTCTAGCAATCAAGCTGCTGGGGCGGGTGCCACAGTTACTCGTTGTAATCCGGTTTGCACAGTGACGGCAGCCATGCTTTATCAGGGGGTCTACTGAGCACCACCCACTTTGAATACAGAGAAGGTTTGCATCTTCTGGCCATTTCCTCAAGGATGCAAGACATTAGAACAGGCTTCGTTGTTCTAGAACTCAAGCTCCGTTTCAAGTCCCATTCTGCCCGATGGCAGAAAATGTAGTCTTAGGCAATGACAGCTTTTCTCCATCCCTTCAGGCGTGAACTTCCCTCTGGGGTGGCAGTGGCCACAAGCATATCCCCACTTTGGAACCCTCTCTGGGTTCCCTCACCACTTTTCTGCACATCATTTCTGCAGCCCTCTGCCCTCTCCACAAATTGTCTTTCTGGGGCAGGAAAATTTTTCAAACAATCCACCTTTCTTAGGGCACAGAAGATTCAGGGGGCTGTCCTGTGTCCTCTGCATCCAGACCCACCCAGCTACAACTTGACCTACATAGCTACCCCACGGGCATGCCCAGACAGGAAAGATGCTGGCGGCGCGGGGCGGGGGGGTGGGGACTGGGGCCTCAATTGCTTCGAGGTAAAAAGGAGTGTGTGTGTGTGTGTGTGTGTGTGTGTGTGTGTGTGTGTGTGAGAGAGAGAGAGAGAGAGAGAGAAAATTTGGGGGTATACTTCAACTAACACTTCTCAAAATAATCTTGCCATATATCATATCATTTAATCCTCACTGAAATGCCATAAGGAAAATATTACTACCCTAATTTTACAGAAGATAGAACTGAGGTTCAGAGACAGTAAATAGCATGTAAATAAATAGCGTGCGACTAAGTAGCATCTAAATAGCTCGCAAAGGTGGTCGATGGTTTATCCGGAGCCCAAGCGCAGATCTGTCAGATTCCAAAGCCTCTGTGTTTTCCACGTTAGCACATTTCAGTTGTTCCCTTTCCTGGGAACTTTTCTTCCATGTTCCAGACAGGGTGCTGGTGTCTCATCTTCCTCCTCCTATTACCTTAGCTTCACCGGCTAGTAGATCGAACATCCATTGCAGAGTTTACTACAGATGCCGTCAGAATGGCCAACAGGCTGCTCCGGGGAGGAGGACTGAGGATTCTCTCTACGGGGGTCACGTGTATTTTCTGCTTAGAACCTATAGCCCACCCTATAGATATATCCTGCAAGGTCCCATCAGCGACTATAACCGTGCTCCCATTTCGTAGCCCCAAACGTGTCCTAGCTCCCATCGGCGTCTGATGGTACACACAGGGGCATAACCAAACCCGGCAACCTTTCATTCTTTAATCCATCCATTAGGCAATACTTTCTCCTGCAAGAGCAAAAAGACCATCTTAGGTGTGTTTTCGAGTCGCTGACACTGAGAGTAAATTGTCGCCTTGAAAGCTCTGGGGCACCCCAAGATGCCACCCGCCCGTCTGGAGCAAATGCACACATTTACAGATGCCTGTGGTTTGCCTAATTACTTTTTCACAAGCCCTCAGAAACCACTGAGGGCTTCAGCTGCACCATGCGTGTGGTTTAATGAGGTTTCCGGACTCCGTGTTATGAAATTGTCACCAGTTATTTGTCAGGAAACAAGCTGCCTTGTGAATAGAGCAGACTTAAAACTTGGGGTACCCACATTTTAATAACAATTCTTTGTAATTACAAAAACATCACATGACTTCAGTTACACGCAACAGATATTTTCTGGGCATTTGTTTTTCATGCACCTGAGTTTTCCAGGTTTTGTGTTCCTCTGAGCGTCTTTGAGGGATTGAACGTGACAGGCACTGCTACCCTCATCCTTAAATTTGAGAAAGAAATAATGGTTTTCTCATGGAAATAGAGCTCTCCAGTTGATCAATGTTGAGTTTCTTTCCTTGAAGATGGATTAACTACTGTACGCTATTATGTTTACCCTCTTCACAACTCATAGTATTTTATCATAGTCATTGCATTCATTTTTTTCTAAAGCGTATTTAATGTAAGTACTATCATCCCTTGGTTATTAAAGGGATTGATTGGTTATTAAGGGGGTGATGATCTGGTGAGTGGATTATTCTTGCCTTTGGCTGGTAGGTTATTTCTCCTTCCTTCTATCTCTTTGGGCTCCTTGCTATGTAACCCCGCTGTTGCTAATTACGAGTTCTCCACACCAGCTGGAGCATCACTACGGCCTCATCCATCCCTGCCCAGGTCTGATAACACCCCTGTGGCCAGGGGAGCCTCCCATCCCCTGGAGCCACCAGGCCTCCTCTCAGAGTCAGGGAGCTTAGTACCGGGGCCTCTTACCCGCTAGCAGGTGGGGTTTGGAAATAAACTTCTACCAGGGTTTGTCCTCAGGTCAAACTGCCTGAGCTTATTCAACTCTCACGATTCACAAAGCCCCCGTGTAGAACTTCTCCAGCCTTTGGGGGAGGGATATCTCGTTGTCCATATTCCTACTCCAGGAATCTCCCGGGTTTCTCTGTTCTGCTCTAGGGAGAACCCAGTCCATACTCCGGAAAGTAATTAAGCTAAATTACTAATACACGTTCACTGTACAACATTTGGAAAATGCAGAAAAATAAGCACACACAAAACAAGGGTAATGTCATGACCCATAGATATCCCCAGTTTTTAATCTCCGTGTATATGTCTATGTCTATTTTATGAAAAGGGATTATATCATAATACTGTTTTGTTAACTGATTTCTTAAATTAACAATATCTTATTATTTTCACATTGCTAAGTAATGCATCATACGACTGCATCATTACTTACTTAACAAATCTTCTAATGCTGCCTATTTAGAGTGATTTCTTTTTTTATGAGAGATAAGGGGCAATATAAAAAGATTTCCAAGGATATGGATGTATATCTTATTATTTCCTTATGATCAATTTCTAGAATTGGAATTGCTGTGTCAAAAGGTAAAGTGAGGGCTCTCTTCTTGACCTGGTTCTACCAGTTCTGCTTCCCACTCCTAGGTTTTCCTAGTCCTGTGTTTGTCAGTTCTGATACTCAGACCCCCTTCAGCAGAATTAGATGCAGATTCTTTTTTTAATTTTATCTTTTTTGGGGTATGCGGGCCTCTCACTGTTGTGGCGTCTCCCATTGAGGAGCACAGGCTCCGGATGCGCAGGCTCAGCGGCCATGGCTCACGGGCCCAGCCGCTCTGCGGCATGTGGGATCCTCCCGGACCGGGGCACGAACTCGTGTCCCCTGAATCGGCAGGCGGACTCTCAGCCACTGCGCCACCAGGGAAGCCTTAGGTGCAGATTCTTGATTGCCCCACCCCCGTGACAGGAGCTGCAGATCGAGTCTGCATACCTAACCCACGGCACAGTTTGGGAACAGGAAAATCAGGCTCCTCCAACCCGTCTCATGTGACTAGGAACCCTGTATGTTAAAAATGTACTGGGCTTTGTTTTATTTTTAGTTTTTATAAATTTATTTATTTATTTTTGGCTGTGTTGGGTCTCTGTTGCTATGCGTGGGCTTTCTCTAGTTGTGGCGAGCGGGGGCTACTTTTCGTTGCGGTGCGCGGGCTTCTCATCGCGGTGGCTTCTCTCGTTGCGGAGCACAGGCTCTAGGTGCGGGCTTCAGTAGTTGTGGCACGTGGGCTCAGTAGTTGTGGCGCATGGGCTTTGTTGCTCCACAGCACGTGGAATCTTTCTGGACCAGGACTCGAACCAGTGTCCCCTGCATTGGCAGGTGGATTCTTAACCACTGCGCCACCAGGGAAGTCCCTGGGCTTTGCTTTAGTCACATATAGTAAGATGGCAGACGTGGAAATGAGTGTCACGAAGAAGTTTATACTCACAGATCCTTAGAAAAGGATGCACACCAAGCCACCAGGGCCACATGGGGAAGCACCAGGACCCATCCAGAGACAGAAGAGGACTGGAGAGAGCATGGCCCAGAGCCTGTATTGGGGTTTCCTTGGGAAGGAATGGCGAGGCGGGGTAGGCACACTGAGTAGACTTAGAATTGGACAGTTGGAACAATTTTGGCAGCCCAGGGGCTATAGGGGTGGTCCCTAGCTGTCTGCTACCTGGTCCTGGACTAATTCAGGGCGAGGGGACTGTATGATGACAACCTCCTTTGGAAATAGGTATTTACTAGAATTGAATTAGAATTTTGCTAACCTCTTCAGACTTAATTACAGCTCCACCCTCCCAGATTTCCTGATGACTAGCCCTAGGATTCAGCTTCTAGTAACGCCCACCAAAGTCTCCTGACGCCCAGAATAGTCCCTAAATGAGCCTGCCTCCAGCTGAAACAAGATCACCAGGACTCTGCTGAATTCTCCTCTGTGTCAGTTCACCCAACATCAGGCACAGCAAAGCTGAAGCACCCGAGCCCAAAACAGGTTAGCTTAGTTCAATGTTCTATGTAGAGAGGTCTGCTTGGGGAGAGGCTGAAACTCTTGGCGAGATAATATTTACGAATTAGCTGTGAATTTCAAATATCCCTGTATCCATCTCACTTCATTAGTATGGAATCAAAAATTATAATTATGGAGTAAATGTTTTTCAAAGAGGAGAGAAAAAGCATTTTTGCCACAATCCTTGTTATTTCTCTTTTGTAGGGAAATCTAAAATTGGACCAGAAAAAACGGGACTATGAGATTTCAAAACTCTCCCTGTGACGGGATTACTACATATTATTATTTCTATTCATAGTTTCATTGCTTCTGATAGAGCTGTTATTACTGGAAACAAAAACACAACAATAACCCTCTGAAATCTTTTCCAGCAAATTCTCTAAATAGGTAGGCATCTTCCTACTTCGTCTCAATTCTTTCCTAGGGGGTCAGCTAATTTTACCTTTTAAAACCATTGATATTCAAATCCACTATTTCTTTAATATCGAGTTGCTTGCCAAGAATTGTCCAACCTCTTCTTGAGCACATAAGTGAAAATGTCCTTATCTATTGTTAAGGAAGCAACTGTTCTCTGTGATACCCACTGAGGAGGTGGGGACGACTTCCCCCCTTCATCAGCATCCTTCTGTTCATGGGCCGTTTGTTCCTGCCTCACCTGACTCTCCTCAGATGTGTGCAGGAGCTGTAAGTTCCCTGTGGCATCAGCCTGAAGCCTCTGTGCCCTTCCTCAGCGTGACAGCCCTGGGCCAGGGAGAGACATCCTTTGCACAGCTGCAGGGAGGTTTGGTCCTCATTAGCCCTCCGAAAGCTGCCAGCTCATCCTCCTGCCCTTTCATGGACAGGCAACAGGTGACATCCTGCAGCAGCCGTGGCGCTGATAGAACTCCTTGCTCTGGGTCACTGTTGTCACCTGGCGTTTCACTGGTGTTGATCACGTGGGCACAGTTCGCCTTACTAAGACCCTAGGCATCCATTGTGCATTCTGGTCTAGCCCTGCAGGCCAGGCGCTGGGCTGGAGCCATTTTCCACCTCACTGCATGGAAATCAGGGCAGGAAGGAGCAGCAGAGACCCACTTTAAACAGTCTCTCAAAGCTACAATGATGTAGCAACGTCATTGTCAGAGATCAGCTTCTCTGGTCCCTTTATGCACCGATGGAAAGTTCTGGAATGGTCACCGCAAGAAAGCTTTTCTCTCTCCTAGCCCCTGCCAATCATTGTGTGGATCCCTGGTGTTCTTCTAAGGCGGGCCTCCCACCGCTGGCTCCCTCTGTCCCTTTGATGGCCAACCTGGGTGTAGATGCCTGTCTATTCCAGCTGCCCTCCTTCTCAAGACTTTTTCTAAAATGTGAAATGCTGAACTCTAGCCAGCATGATGCCATCTCATTTTACTTCAGCCAGACCCCAATACTAAAGCTCTGACAAAGACACTCAAACTGTGTTTTAGAAATGAGAGGAGGAAATCCAAGTTTTAGAGCACCGCGCAGGAGTGAACGTTAGCTCTTTGCAAAGTCAGTTTGGACTTGTACTCGGAATGGATTGAAAGACAATACAGACTGGATGCAGCTACAGAAAATGGTATGAAAAGTCCCAGACGCAACTTTATGCAGAATATCTAAAACCTCACAGAGAGGGCTTCTAGTGGGATTTTCCCACTGCTTATAAAATGTGTACACTCATGCCAAGAGAAAGAAAAGACAAGCGGGATCTGCACACGACTTGTTTCTCTGTCTCCTTTGAAAGAATATCCGTGTTCAGAGACATCTCGGGTCTCATCTGCAGCCTATGTGGAAAGGTACACACGTGGAAACGACACATTTTCTCCAAACATGTGACAAAACTAAGTGATGCTCTGGGGACTGTGCTTGGGAGGGAAGGAGGGAGAGAGCTGTTCCCCGGGAGGCAGTTTGCTGAAACATTTCCTTTCCTGTTCTGTGGCTTGGGAGAAAGAGGAAGCAAAAGCCAGATTGCAGGAGGAAGCCTTCTTTTCTGGAGCCCGCTTGTTTGTCAGCCTTGCAATGCAGAATAATGTTTGTGACTTGGGGTAAGAAGCAAAGGCTGGGACATGTGACTTTTGCAGGCGTCTTTGGTTCGGTAGGTGGGGCTCTCCAGGGCTCTTTGCCCCCTGTTAGTGCCTTAAAGTTTGTCATCTTTGCCACCCAACCCGCCTGGCCCATCAGTCTTTTTCGATCTGAAGTCCTTATTATTTTATATTTTGTTTGGGTGATGGCTGTCTCCACACTCCTGGGGAAGCCGTGCTAAGGAATTCCGTGTCCTGGACTCCAGGAAATAGGGCAGGAACTTGCATTTTGCACAAAGCGTTTGAAAATGAAGCAAAAACAAAAACCCAAAACACGTATTTCCTAAAACTTTGCGGTCATGATGATTTCCATTACTGTAGCATATGTCAATTTGTTTCTTTTTTCTATAAATAACAATAAATGTGTTGGAGAACCGTGTCATTTCTAGCATTGTTTAAAACTTTTCAAATTCAAAAATGATGGGGGCTTCCCTGGTGGCGCAGTGGTTGAGAGTCCGCCTGCCGATGCAGGGGGCGCGGGTTCGTGTCCCAGTCCGGGAAGATCCCACATGCCGCGGAGCGACTGTGCCCGTGAGCCGTGGCCGCTGAGCCTGCGCGTCCAGAGCCTGTGCTCCGCAACGGGAGAGGCCACGACAGTGAGAGGCCCTCGTACCACAAAAAAAAAAAAAAAAAAAAAAAAAAGAATATTTAAGCAATTAGATGGAACTGATGATACATATTTTGTCAGATGAAAGACGTGTGATTGAGTAAATGTGGTTTTCTCTAGGCAGGTGGTAAAGCACAACATTTCTAGCTGGGGAAAGCAGAGTCATTCACATCCCATGGTACCACTGCTGAGCGCAGTTCACTCTCTAGCCCAGGGCACATTACGGGGTCGGGGTGCCCACTTAGTAACTGGGGCTCTCACTCGGAGCTTGCAAATGAACACTCAAGGATGAGCTCCATCAGGTGGCTGGAGGCATGGGCTCAGGTGTGAGTGATGCACAGTTTTCAGCCAGAGTTAAAAAGTTTCATTCTAGGTCAATTACACCTCCATTAAAAAAAATTATAACCCAATATACCGGTAGGATTATGGAAAGAGTGAATGATGTTTGACTTGTAAGGATGAATACCTAGAAGCTGGTAAAAATTTTAAGTTCTTAAGTTCACAGAAATCAAACTGAAATCATCCTTTCGTGACTTTGAAGGTGTAATCATAGCAACATAGTCTGTTATATGTTTTTAATGTCCAGGAAATAGTCCTTTGTGTGTTGTCAAAACAATCCAAATAAAAAACGCTACAGTCGAGTTAAGTGTGATACACTTTCTATGTATTTGTATTATTTTGTTTTGTTCCCACACATGGGGCAGAACGTATACCCAGAATAAAAATGACTGATACTTTTTAAGGATTTAGTTTTAAAAAAAAAAGAGTTTCAAAATGTTCAGCAGTGGATAGGAGAGACTCACATTTACAGCATCTTCACATCACCCTTCTCCCTTTCATGTTTCCTGATTCTCTCTAAATTTGGAATGGTATAAAGACAAAAGACGGAAACAAGCGGGTATGTCTAATAACTGGGCTGTATTTTAACAGGTTAATTCTCCACCAATATCTGGGCTGCCAGTCTAGCTGCTACCTGGCTTCATTTCACAAAACAGCCCCCAGGAAGATCCTTTCTAAAGACAAAGCAGAGTGGCATCTTCCAGCAGAAGAAGGAAAGACCTGTCTCTCAAAGCTGCTTTTTCTATGGACAACGTAGCTACAATCAGAAAAATTGGAAATACCAGGCAGGATTAACAAATCAATAAATTTTTCCCCTTACAAAAGAGCCTGTGATTGTGAACAGCTTCACATGGCTTAATTTTTGGTCGTGTAAATGGAATTTAAACTGCAGGCAATAAATCAGGGACACCTTTGATTCATTATAGGTAATCGAGAGGAAGCTCTTCTGATACTCAGTGTCAATGGAGTCATAGCTCCAATTTCCTTCAAACTCTACCATCAGTCAAAAGAAGGGACTGGCCCCCGGTGGGGTGGGGACAGTACTGGGCAGTGGGTCACTGCCACCCTCTGTCCAGAGCCTCCTAGGAGCCAGGCACTTACAGATCCATTTTACTGCAGCCCCTGTGGTAGATGGCATAACCCTCCGGGGTGCAGGCAGCGTGACCAGGGAAGTTATTTACCTTCCGGGGGCCTCGTACGCCTGTACAGGTAGCACCCACTTTCAGCTCATCCTGAAGACTGCTTTCCCCCTTCCCACTCCCACCCCCCACCCCGGGCCCCCAAAACCCCTGCTGCCATCTGACTGCAGGCCGTTCTACCAGCCCAGATGTGTGGTCCAGTGCCCACCCTTCACGCTCACCATGCAAGCCTGTCTTCCTCATCACAGAGAGAGACCGATGTCACTCAGGTCGTGTCCGCAGCCCTCCCGGTCACATAGGGCCATCCTCCTCACGTGCACAGAGGCTCTCGTGGCCCTGGGCCCTTGCACTGACCCTCGGTCTCTTGGGCTCTTCACCAGCCTCCCTCATGCCACCCCATAGGTTCTTTCTTGGGGATCCTATGGCTTTTCCTGCCATTTTAATTTTTGTCTTTGAAAGCCCAGGCTGTGCTAAGGTTCCTGCCCATTTTCTTCCAGGCAGTTCCACAGACTAGCTTAAGTTCCATTTTCCTCTGAGATGCTTCTCTGCTTCTTCCCATTTCCACACGTTCATATCTGTGACAGCACGAAACGCCTTGATAGTGTTTTGCAGTTACAACTAGCGGCAACTTTTTGAATTAATGCTGCGCTAGGTAATGGCACATTTACAACTGATGGCATCTTAGATTTAATAAAATACAGCAAAGGGAGGCAAAGAAGATGCAAAGCAGTGCCCAGGGCGAAGGGGCTGCCCCTGTATCATTGGTACAGAGCACCCAGGCCCCAACACAGCGGTCAGGTCAGGAAGACGAGCTGCCACCCGTCCCCAACCAGGGCACAAGAACCTCTGCTTGGCCACCAATATTTCCCCTTATTTCCTTAGGAATTGTGAGCCTGTGAGTCAAAGGCTTTCATAGCTATCATCACACAAAGGGGGAGAGTTGCTGTCTAGACATAGACTATAATTACTAGTATTATTTAAAGTCACTGAAATGCCTGAATGACAGAAAGGAGCAAAGGGTCTCCTATAAGCAAAAGCCCTACAATGGGCCCCAGCGAACGCCTCCCTGGAGGATACGCACCTACTCCAGGCTTTGTTGGGGGTAGGGTGTGCCTGGTAAAAAGAAGCTGCAGTGGATATAAACTGTAGGCAGTATTTCTTTCTTTTTTTAAGTTCTCTTAATTTGGTTTCCTCTGAGGTCAATTAAAATCTTGAAAAGCTTCTGCAAGGCAGCACGGGTGCCCACAGAAGCTAAGAACTTGTCAGTAAGTCATTACATTTGTGAAACTGTCAACAGATCCTACCTACCGCCCCTCCTTTTATACTTTAAGAAGTACAACTTATGGTTCATTCTTAGATCTACAGTCGTCAAAGCACAGTATTTGGAAAAAAACCATAAGACTGTGGCAGTGTTTATAAACAGTGCAAGCTTTTAACAAAATAATCCGGCTTCCAACATTTTCTATTTAACCACCTTTAATCATACTTACCAACATGTTTGCTCTTGCTCACATCCGTATCCTTTTACTGTTTCTCACAACTGCAAAAATACCCTCCCTCCTGGGCAGGATGGAGGATTTGGATGTGGGCTGGGGAGACGCCCAGACCACCAGAGTGGTCCTCCATGGAACCCTGGACTCGCCTCAGCCGTGGCTTCCCTTCTAGGCCACGGCTGTCACCTGCTCCCATGGCGGGCAAGGCCATCTTCCCTGGACAAGCCCAAATCTAAAAAGACATAGGTTGATCTCTGGGGGCTACACACTAGCCATACTCCTGCCAGGGGGCTCTGGTTCCAACACCCAAGGTTGTCCCTCTGCTTCCACTCTTATACTTGGATATTGGACCTTGACAGGCTGCCTCAGCCCATCTGACTCCTGGACCTCAGCCCATTTGACTTTCCCACCTCCATTTTCAGGGCCTGGGTCTCTCTTTCCTGAGCCCCAGCTGGTGGCTTGAGTTCTTCATCCATATCCGTCATCTTGACATCTTGGCTTGGATGTCTACTATCCTGACTCTAACTGTACAATCTCCTCCCACGGCCAGACACATCCATCCCCCGATCTTCTGCATCTCATTAGTGGTCCTATATTCATTCCATTCTTCAAGCCAATATACTAGGACTCATATTTGATTTGACAGTATTAGATCCTTGGGTCTCCCTCTCCCTTCTCTGCTCCCTCCTCTCTCCTCCCCTCCCTCCACCCTCCTCCCCTCCCTCCACCCTCCTCCCCTCTCCTTCCCTCTTTCCCGCCTCCCCTCCCTCTCCCCTCCCCTCCCCCTCCCTTCCCCCTCCCCTCCTTCCCTCCCCCTCCCCTTCTTCCCTCCCCTTGCCTTCTGTGCAGCCACACCACATGGGCATTCTTGCTGCTTCCCCTGAGTTCTCCGGCTCCCTGTGCCAGGCCCCTCATCCTCCAGGACAACCATGTGCCTCTCACCTTCACCTCCTTCAAATGTCACCTCCCAGTCAGGCCCTCTGAACCAACCTATTTAACATTGTGACCCAGCTCCATCCTATAGGGCCTTCCCCCTCTCTGAGCAATGGTCACCTCTCAAAACACAGTGTAACTTACTCTTTATATTCTGGTAACTTATCATCTGCCTCCTTGAGAACATCATCCCCCTAGAGGCGCGGCTTCTCTCCCTCTTGTTCACGACACATCCACACACCCCGTATAGTGCCAGCATGTGGTAGGAGCTCCATATATATTTGCTGAGGGAATGAATTCAACAAATCCACGTCCTGAGGAAAAGGGATGTGAATGACCAACACCAGGAAACATTTCGGTAAATTTCCAGGACACATTTTGAAATTTCCAATTTCATAAAAGGAATCCAATGGGGATCCAGGCAGAAGAAGAAAATATATAAACGGGGCAGGGGGAGCATGTCCCCTGGGTCATCAGTGCCAGACCATAGCGGGCCATGCAACATTCAGCGGGACAGAACAGGCCACCAATCTTATGTAAGAAGCCAAGTTTTCCTTTGGATATAGATGCAGCAGACTGTCCGAACCAGGCAAGAACCCAGAGGAGCTAGCACCACCCAGCCATCTCTTCTTGCACAAGTCTGCTGAGAACCGCTCATAGGAAGGACAGGCCGTGCTTGGCTGTGCGCCGTCTCTGCTTCCCGAGAGCTGTCACAATGCCACTTCAGCCCCAGGCCACAAGGCTGTCATCTATTGAGTGATGGATCCCCCTGGGCCAGGGCTTTTCACCTCCTGCCCAATGAAAACCTGACACCCCCATTTAGGAGATAGACGGCCCCATTTTATACATGAGAAATCCAACGTGGACCAAGTTAAGCTACTCCCCACAGTACACAGGGGTAGAACCAGGATTTCAACCCAGGCACAGTAGCAACCCAGGCCTTACACTACATTGCATTATAAACATTAACCTGGCATCTATCAAACTGCTGGGTCAACAGTACCCACTGGCCTCCTCATAAAGCTGAGAACTCCATCCTGCAAAAGTAGTTTCCAAATCTCTGTTTTTCTGCTTTTCCTACAGTTCAAGAAAATGTCAGAAAGCAGAGTCCCCTCCCACAATCAATACAAAAAGTATTGGGACCTTCCATCCGGAAAAGATAATACGAATAAAGGACCTCATGAATACAATCTTTAATATTCTGAGTGTCATGGATAAAGTTGATGTACTTTGAAACTTGAGACCAATTAAGAAATAAGTAGAATGGTGGTTACCAGAGGCTGGTGGGGGATGTGGGGTGTTGGGGAGGTGTTTTGGGGTGTTCACTTGGAACTAGTAGATAAATAAGCCCTGGAGAGCTAACGCACAACATCATGATTATAGTCAACAACACTGTAGTATAAACTTCAAAGCGGCTAAGAGACTAGCTCTTAATTGTTCCCACCACAAAAAATAAATGATAATTATGCGATATGACAGAGGTGTTAGCTATGGTGCTAATTGTTTTGCAACACACAAATGTATCAAATCAACACGGTTTATACCTTAAACTGACACAATGTTATATGTCAATTATATTTCAATTTAAAAAAATGAAAGAAGAGGAAGGGGTCTTAACAGTCTATGATAAACCTTTAATGTTCTTACTCAGAAAGGTGAGAGTGGGAGGGAATGAAAATAGATTCAACCTGTTTGGACTCTGTGAGGAATCTCATGCCCTAAAAATCTATTTCCCATGTGAGGATGAAATCATGGACTTGGAATCAGAAAGACCTGCATTTGAGACCTTTCCCTTATTTAAACATGTCTTCACTTACCCCACACTCTCGCTGTCAGAACAGAGCAATGATTTGTTTCCCTCTGCTCTGAGGACTGGCTTCATTTAATTTGCAAGGAATTATTTGCCTCTGTTTCTGTTGCTACTTGATAAAGAAATATAGCATCTTTTAAGAAATGGTTGGAAGCTCAGACAACAAAACAATAAAGAGAATAGAAAAATAGCAAGAATGAACTAGAACTAATTAGACTTGAACCTGACATCACTTTCCATAGCTAACGCCATATATTAGTGCAAAAGGGAGAATAACGGTTTTTCATTTACCTTCATATTTATGTTCATTATGAAAAATCACATAACATATTTAGGGAAATCCTTGGTTTAAGCCAGTGTATAAAAAGCTTTTTATTTGAAGTATATTACACTGGTCTGCTTCTGAGCAAGTAATTTTTTCTGCATAAGGAAAATATTTTTGCAAAGAAAATATTACAAGCACGGTTCTTTTTTATTTTAGAATTATATATTTTCAAATAATGAATACAATATCTACTACTGTTCCACAATATTCTCATTATTTCTATATCATCAGAGGTATCCTTCTGGGGGTAAAATTTCAGAAATTACCAGAACATGGAGGAACACTTTGTTGTACCGTCATCCTTTAAACACATTTTGTTGAGTAAGCCACAATGGAATTGGGCTTATTTTTGCTTTCCTTAACTGGATCTGTATTGTGAAATGAGGTTTGCATCTTACTACTTCTTACTGTTGCATTCTTTAAAAAAATTTTTTTAAATTTAAGCTTATGAATTCTATTATAAGCAGCAAAACTAAAATGAGGTAAGACATCATTACTCACAGCACTCTGGTTCCTCAGTTGGGGAACTCCACACCTCCTGCCTGAGAAGGGAGAACAGATAGATACACAGCCGACCCTGAACTTGTCCCCAGAGCCACCACTCTGGATGCAGCCTGGCTCCCGTCAGGCCTTCAATCCCAGACTCATCTCCACATCACCTCCCCGCAGCCAGGGCCATCAGGTGGGTACCTCAGGCAGCAGCTGTTCTTAAAGGCTTTGAGGGCCATAAGTGCCCAAGGACCTATGACCGTCGTAGGCTCGTGGGGCAGTTGGGGAACCTACCCACGTGCCCCAGCCTCTGTTGTCCCCATCATCCCTGAGGGAGCCCCTGACCATGTCGTGCTCAGAGTCACCCTCCAGACAAACACAAGTTTTACAACTTCCTCTCTTGGCCAGACCTGCCTGATGGAAGCATGCCAGCAACATGGGGTGGGGGAGGTCCAGAGTCAGCAGGGTGCCCCCCTCAGGGTGCTGTAGACATAAAGCAGCCGCTAGCCACTGTGGTTTTTCAAATGTCAAATTATTAAATGTAAAAAAAGTTTAAAACTCAGTTCTTCAGTTTCACTATCTCACATACACAACAGTCACACGTGGCCAGCGGCTACCATATTGGACAGCAGAGAGTGTGGAAGATCTCAGCCATTGCAGAAAGTTCTCTTGGGCAGCTCTGCTCTAGAAAGCATCATATTTCTCCCAGCTGTTGATTCTGGGTGAGGAGTCCCGCTGGGTCAGCCTGAGTGGAAGAAATCCCAATCTTGTTCTGGCTCTGTCACCAACCTGCTATGGATCAGGGCAGGTCACCTCCTTACCTGTGAGGGCTTCCTGGAATTAGATTTTGGTTTGTAATGGAAGAAGGGCAGACCTCACATGACCCAAGGGTCCCAGGTTACTTGTCTCTGCTGTGGCATTTTGTAGAATCACTTTTATTGAATGTTAGTTTTGCATCATGCTTTCTACTTATGTAAGGACAATCACATACAATTCAGTACTGTGTTCATTTTGGGGAACATTTGAAAAATTATATTACATAGTATTCTCTTTATGAGACCCAACTGGAAAAATTCTCTCAAGTCTCAGGACCAGGACAAAATGTGTTCCACATAAGCAAATAGTGGGCATTTAGGCTTCAAAACAACGTGAATATTGTAACTAATCTAATTTTCCTCTTTGTTTTCACAGCAAGGAGGCTCAGAACAATCCCATTAGAAGCAGTTAGACTGAATCTTATGGTCTACATTTTTCTTCCTAATTGTATCTCTAATAAAAGCTATTGGGAAGCCATCAGAATATTTTTGGGAATGAATTGGAATAAATTATTTTATGAATTGAGGGAAACATATGTTCAGAACCCCCGAATCTTTAAACACATAATGAAAATGCATAACCTAAATCCATGCTAAGAGAATCCATCTACTGGGAAGATATCCTTAGAAAGACATCTTCTAACCAGACTTGACCTTGGATTTGGAAATTGGGTAGACATGTATTTCTGGAGTATAATAAAAGACCAAAAGATATTAGGGGGCCTGAAGTAAGAAACTCAGATGTTCTAAAGACTGAAAAATGAAAATACATAACTGTTTTTAAGAAGAAGGCTTCATTGCTGTTGTTAAAAAAAAAAAAAGTTGGAAGTTTCCAAAACTGTCGTATTAACAGAGTTCTCACTCCTCCCACGTTAAGCATGACTCTATAATCGAAAAACACCTCTTGATGGAAGAATAAATTAGTAAAAGTAAAAGCATCTCACCTCTCAAAACACTTCCATCCTTTTTTGTTGTTTGTTTTGATCACTGTCAAAAGTATACTTTTTATGTAAAATCATATTTTTCAAATAAAAAAGTGTCATAGAAAACTAAATAACTTTCCACTTGGAGTTGTATTGTCATTGTATCAGACTTCATGAAAAAGGAAAAATAAATGTCCTGGAATCAAATTTGAAAATCCAGACTAGAGTGTACCCAGATATAGTATATAAGGATTATCTGGACATCACCGGATTTGTGCGTCCTTACAGTACAGAGCCCCAAAAGAATCTCCTAAACAAACACACCGGTAGGGTTCCAACATGAACATGTGCTCTGTAGTAATCATGTAACAGGGATTGTTTTCAAGAAGAAATGGTATTCAGCCTTATACTGAAGCATAAAAAACAACACTGAGTGTTCTTTTCACTAAACATCTGAGAGTCTCTTCCTTCCATATGTATCACACAAATATATGATCATTAGTATATCTATGTCTTCTCAATCATTTTGTCAAGTAAAAGGCACAATAAAGGAGGATTATTTAAGTAATAATAAACGCTGTTTATTGGGAATTTACTATGTGCCAGGCACTCTGACCCTCATTACTGATGGATTCTCTTATTAACAAACTGTGGGGTAGATACTGTTTCTGTCCTCATTACACAGTGGAGGAAACTTGAAAGTAACTTTTCCAGAGTCCACAGCCACGCAGCAATGGATGGGACCCCAAACTGAGATAGCTTGGCCAGGACCCCGAAAGTCCTCTGCAGAGGGGAGGGGACCTGGCTGCAAGTTAATGGTGGAGCTGAGAGAAAACCCAGGGAGAGGGACCCAGATCTCAGCTTCGAGAGCTCTCCCAAGCTCCTTCTCCACTGCCCAGAGAGGATGAGAGGGACCATGTCCTTGGAACAACAGGCATGGACGGGGGACCCAGGACAGATGGCTTCCCCAATATCTGGGAGAGAGAATTCTGACCTGGCTTCTTATCAGCTAATGGTGAAATTTTTCATTTTGCTTCTCCCTGAAGAGAGGACAAATTTGTTTTCACTTACACATGGCTAATTTGCCTGTAGTGTGTTTAATAACCATCATTCTAATTATCAGAATATTCTGACACCAGATCATTGTGACCCCAAGAGGCTCAGGTCTCCTGTCTCTCTGCTTCCAATTCTATTAAACAAGGACGGATCAAAGCCTTTCTTATCAAAGTACCTTTGATTATGACTGCAACAAACAGACACTGAGCTGCCTTGATATCCAGCTTAAATGGCCAGGCATTGTCCACTCACAGCTCCATCCACAGTGAAAGGCCTCATCCAGACACAGATTCTAGACAGAATAAGTAAGACATCCTATTTGAGACCAACATGCTAACATTCACAAATAATTAAATACTAACAACTGGCTGGGCATCTTTGTATGGTTTGTGGTCACTTCAACTTAAAGATGCCTTAGTAACATATACACACTACTATGTATAAAATAGATAACCAACAAGGACCTACTGTAGAGCACAGGGAACTCTACTCAATATATTGTAATAACCTATAAGGGAAAAGAATCTGAAAAAGAAAAAAGAAATATATGTATGAATTGCTGTGCTGCATACCTGAAACTTACACGATATTATAAATCAACTATACTTCAATAAAATTTTTTTAAATAAATAAAAAAAATTGTAGTGCTAAAAAAGGATATATAACTGTGAAGTTGTAAAAGAAAAAAAAGAAGATGCCTTAGTTATCCGTAGAATGAACATAGGTGGACGCATCCTCCTTTCCAGGTTGAGTAGAAGTGGCTGGAGTGGAGGGAGGGTGGATCAGATGTTTCCCCTTATCTGGAACAAAAGCATCTCAGCTTGAAGACTGAGGCTCTGCAGGCTGCCCAACCCTGTACCTCTGCCCCAGGGGATGCGGTTAACAGGATGGGGCCACCTCCTTGATGAGGGAGGATGCCCAGCTGGGCTTGCCCAAACCCTGGGTCCTGGCAGCCGCCTCCTACCCTATGAAGACTCTGGCCAGCCTGCAGGATTACTGGGTAAGCAGCCCCAGAGGAGCTATAATTCAAGCATTTTTATGATATTTTTCAGCTCTCTTGGGATCCCCCTCACCATATTTAGACGTTGGCTTTCATTACTCATTCCATGTGAAAGTAAGTGACTGCCTGGATTTCGGTTTAAGATTACAATTGCTGTTTATAAATCTCATTGACCTATTCTTGTTTGTAAATATGTGTATAGCTTGTTTAGATACATTTATTTGATTAACACACTTGGGTTCCCTTTATATGTGTTACTTTACATTCTCTCTTGAACGTGAAGGAAAATAGCGTTCCCTCGTCTCCCCCTCTTTCTTTCGCTCTGGTCCAAAGGCAAACAAAACTTGGCTCTCGTTGACTAGCTACTGGGCACCTGGGCTTGCTGATATGATTTCCCATCCCCTCATCAGCCCCCACCTCCCACCCTCACCCTACACCGGCTGTTTAAAGACAAGTGTGTTGACAAACAGGCCCTGGACTTTCCGTCCGTTCGTGCTTTGTCAAGTCCAGCAGGTTTGCCGTAGAGCAAGGTGTGGGATGATGAGCCAATGTAAACAAGAACTAGAGGTCGTAAGAGGGTCTTCTGGAGGGTTTGCCATCCAAGGGCCCTCAGCAGACCCGGACGCTCCTTCCAAGCAAACGGGCAGATCAAAAGCAAAATGATCAAACAGAGTCTTAACAAAGACCTTGAGCTCAGTGTGGTGAAGTGTGAATTGCAGAAGCTCTGCTTCCCGGTCCAGCTCCCCGGGGAGTCAGGTACAAAGGCAAATTTTATTGCAGTAATGAAAAAAGCCATTGATTTACATGGATCTGGAAATGCATCCAGCCAGATGAAAGAACACAAAGGAAACAAGAGATAACACGCTCTCCTCCCAACTCCTCCCTCCCCCTCCCCTCATGGATGTGGATTTTGGGTAAAATATGATTTGTGGATGAGGCAGAGAGAGGGGCTGAACATCAGATGCTGCCTGGTCCCACCAGTGGAATCGTCCAGCTGGTCATCAATATGGGCCGCATGGCAGGGGGACAGCCTCTTGCCAAGCCTAGCCATCCTCATCCCGGCCTTAGACTATGTTTTTGACAATTACTTGGATAAAGATATAAAATGCATGGAGAGTGTATATTTGTCTTTTTTTTTCCCCCTGCTGGGCCTGTGAACCTCCTTCTTGTAATTGCTTACAGAACAAGCCCTGCTGGGAGCAGGGCTCACCTTCGACACCCGATCCTGAAAGAACCAGACGCCTGTGTTCCCGGCCTTCCTTGCTGCTGGGGGGTGGCGAGGCGAGCTAGGACCAGCCGCTCGGCCTCACACCCCCAGCTCTGAACCAGAGGATGGGGGCTCAGAGCAGTGACTGGGGGCAACCCCTGCTGGTGGCAGGAGATGGGCTGCATTGTTAGCTCCAGGTTTCTGGGCCGCACTGGCACACCCACCGTAGGGCCATGTCCCTGGTCCAGGGCCAGAGGCTGGGGAAGCTGTGCATCCAGGCACAAGGGGCAGCCACGTCCTCCCAGTGGGGTTTCGTAGACTGGTTTGTGATGGTATCTTTCCTGCAGCTCAGCCCGCCCTTTCTATGCCTTGGCCCATGGTTCTTCTGTGGCCTTCCCGGTGAAACTCTGAGCCACCCCAAATCTTTACAATCAATTACTTCTCTGCTCGCATCAGCCAGAGTTGATTTTGTTGCAGGCAACTAAGAACATTGACTTTGTGGTATCCTTTCCAAATCTGCTGTCCATTAGATGACAGAATTGAGAAGAAAAACGTCCTCAGGAATGCAACCTATTAAGAGGACATCAAGCCGGGATAGCTGTGTGACCCTACAGTTGGGCCCAAGAGCCAACTCCGTGAGATCAGACTGCAGTTGGAGACACTTCTCCAGCCTGAGTTGGAAAACACAGACACTTTGAAGAAACAGAGGGACACCCTCTGGGTCGATTAAAAAAAATTTTTTTTTTACCACATTGCTAGTCAAATATAAAGAAACATAAAATTAGGTTTAAACGCCTTAAGATTGTGGCCCATTTACAGTTATAAAACCAAAACAAATTTACAAATTAATTACCAGCAGAACTACAAAAGCAATAACATTAAAATTAACATCATTAATTTAATGCGAGAGGCGATGATGTTTTGCTGAAACTGGTTCATTGCTCACCACACGGTTCGGCACCAACCGCTGAGGCTCAGGGGGCTTCTAGGCGGGGACGGCCCATCTGCAGCCCTGAAGCTAGCAATCCACTGAGTCCTGGGTGCCCTCACATCCATCACTCTTCAGCTTCCTCTGGATCTTCAGCAAGAGGGTTCTCTCCAGGCAGCTGGGCTTCTGTCTCATTGCTCTGACTTAATGCACTGAAATTCCTTCTTCCTCCAAATCAATCCTTCCTTAACCGAGTCCTAACACCCTGGCATTGAACTCACTGGCCCAGCATCAATTCAATATTGACCCTAGTCAAGCCAACTGAGGCTAGGAGGCAAGATCAAATGGTACTAAGATGATGGTTCGCTCAGCATGCATGTTCACAGTGCGGTGCCAGATACCACTTCAGAGAGTAAAAGCACATGGTGAAGCCCTGCTTTTCATTCTGGTGCAAATGTCATGGAAATTAGGATGTGTACCCATCAGGGTCCATGTCTGAGGATGTTCAGCGAAGCACTGTCTATGGTGGCAGGAGGTTGGAGGTGACCTAGTTCCCTTCACTGGGAAGGTGACCCGTGGCAGGTGCATACTGTGCTCTACTGTGCAAAAATTAGACCCCATGGAAGTTCACATATCAACCTGCATGAACCTAAGAACCATGGTAGAATGAGATTTAAAATACTATTTACGGGCTTCCCTGGTGGCGCAGTGGTTGAGAGTCCGCTTGCCGATGCGGGGGACGCGGGTTCGTGCCCCGGTCCAGGAGGATCCCACGTGCCGCGGAGCGGCTGGGCCCGTGAGCCATGGCCGCTGAGCCTGTGCGTCCGGAGCCTGTGCTCCACAACGGGAGGGCCCACAACAGTGAGAGGCCCTCGTACCGCAAAAAAAAAAAAAAAAAAAAAAAAAAAAAAAAAATACTATTTACATTAGCTAAAGATACCTAAAAAAAAAAAAAAATGCATTTTGCAAGAAGGCATGCAAATACAAAGATGCATATTACGTTTAAATATTTGCCTGTAACAGTATGACAGGAAGGGTAGTGAAAGATGCTGATAAAAGAGACTAAATATGAAAACAACCAAACTTACTCACTCACTCACTAGCAAATGACAGTACAGCCTTACATGGGCCAATGATAATGTCCATGAACAGTAAGGCTTAATAAACGCTTAAGTCAACACTCTGTACCCAAGGCAAAAAAGAAGAAAGAGAGAGGGGAGGAAAAGAGAAGGGAGGGAGGAAGAAAAGGAATGCTGATACTGCAGGAATCTGCCACATACGCAGATTACAAAGTTTCTGGTAAAAATCTTATTTCACGTGATGAGAAAAAAGTCTTTTGAAAGTTGCAATTAGAAAATCTGGCTTTAAAAGACAATAAGAACATTGTTTGATACAGAGTAATGAACAGCTATTAGGATTTGGGCAGTTCCTCCCAGAAGCCTCCTCCTGTCCCACAGATCCACATCTTTAAAAGTAACCCAGGGGCTTCCCTGGTGGCGCAGTGGTTAAGAATCTGCCTGCCAACGCAGGGGACACGGGTTTGAGCCCTGGTCTAGGAAGATCTCATATGCCGCGGAGCAACTAAGCCCGTGAGCCACCACTACTGAGCCCACTCGCCACAACTAGTGAAGCCCACACCTAGAGCCTATGCTCCACAACAAGAGAAGCCACCACAATGAGAAGCCCGTGCACCGCATTGAAGAGTAGCCCCTACTCACCACAACTAGAGAAAGCCCACGTGCAGCAATGAAGACCCAACACAGCCAAAAATAAATAAATAAATTTATATATTTAAAAAAAGTAACCCAGCCATTACCCTGACTCCAACTTATCCAATGGAAGTCTCCCAAGCGTGATTTGAACGTAATGAACATGGCGCTTTTCTTTACTGTATAATAAGTTTGCACACAGCTTTATCTTTTCAAGCCAGAATAGGCTATGCTATTTCAGTTACATTTGAGTGAAATACCCAAGTCATGATTCATGAAAACATTTCATTAACTGATTATAGATCTTGTCGCTTCAGCGGGGGAGCCAAGAAGAGTACTCTGACCTGAAAATCCTTCAGTGGAGGTTGAGTGACACACCAAGTGTTAGAATTCCTTGTCCAATTTCTAGTAAGAGAGGCTAAGAAAGTGACATTTCTTTCTAACCAGGCATCGACCACATATTAAAAAGGGAGGTGAGTTCCATAGCCATCTTGGGATACACGAAAATCCTTTAAGACTTGGCAAATACATTTTAAAAATAGTGGCTTTGTGTCCACAAGAATCAGCACCTGTTGATTCTTTTTCTTTTTTCCATCTTTACTGGAGTATAATTGCTTTACAATGGTGTGTTAGTTTCTTCTCTATAACAAAGTGAATCAGTTATACATATACATATGTTCCCATATCTCTTCCCTCTTGCGTCTCCCTCCCTCCCACTCTCCCTATCCCACCCCTCCAGGCGGTCACAAAGCACCCAGCTGATCTCCCTGTGCCATGCGGCTGCTTCCCACTAGCTATCTATCTTACGTTTGGTAGTGTATATATGTCCATGCCTCTCTCTTGCTTTGTCACAGCTTACCCTTCCCCCTCCCCATATCCTCAAGTCCATTCTCTAGTAGGTCTGTGTCTTTATTCCTGTCTTACCCCTAGATTCTTCATGACATTTTTTCCCCTTAAATTCCATATATATGTGTTAGCATACGGTATTTGTCTTTCTCTTTCTGACTTACTTCACTCTGTATGACAGACTCTAGGTCTATCCACCTCATTGCAAATAGCTCAATTTCGTTTCTTTTTATGGCTGAGTAATATTCCACTGTATACATGTGCCACATCTTCTTTATCCATTCATCTGATGATGGGCACTTAGGTTGTTTCCATCTCTGGGCTATTGTAAATAGAGCTGCAATGAAGATTTTGGTACATGACTCTTTTTGAATTATGGTTTTCTCAGGGTATATGCCCAGTAGTGGGACTGCTGGGTCATATGGTAGTTCTATTTGTAGTTTTTTAAGGAACCTCCATACTGTTCTCTACAGTGGCTGTATCAATTTACATTCCCACCAGCAGTGCAAGACGGTTCCCTTTTCTCCACACCCTCACCAGCATTTATTGTTTCTAGATTTTTTGATGATGGCCATTCTGACTGGTGTGAGATGATATCTCATTGTAGTTTGGATTTGCATTTCTCTAATGATTAATGATGTTGAGCATTCTTTCATGTGTTTGTTGGCAGTCTGTATATCTTCTTTGGAGAAATGTCTATTTAGGTCTTCTGCCCATTTTTGGATTGGGTTTTTGGTTTTTTGTTATTGAGCTGCATGAGCTGCTTACAAATTTTGGACATTAATTCTTTGTCAGCTGCTTCATTTGCAAATATATTCTCCCATTCTGAGGGTTGTCTTTTGGTCTTGTTTATGGTTTCCTTTGCTGTGCAAAAGCTTTGAAGTTTCAATAGGTCCCATTTGTTTATTTTTATTTCCATTTCTCTAAGAGGTGGGTCAAAAAGGATCTTGCTGTGATTTATGTCATAGAGTGTTATGCCTGTTTTCCTCTAAGAGTTTGATAGTTTCTGGCCTTACATTTAGGTCTTTAATCCATTTTGACCTTATTTTTGTGTATGGTGTTAGGGAGTGATCTAATCTCTGGACTGTACCTGTCCAGTTTTCCCAGCACCACTTATTGAAGAGGCTGTCCTTTCTCCACTGAATATTCCTTCCTCCTTTATCAAAGATAAGGTGACCATATGTGCATGGGTTTACCTCTGGGCTTTCTATCCTGTTCCATTGATCTATCTTTCTGTTTTTGTGCCACTACCATACTGTCTTGAATACTGTAGCTTTGTAGTATAGTCTGAAGTCAGGGAGCCTGATTCCTCCAGCTCCGTTTTTTGTTCTCAAGATTGCTTTGGCTATTCGGGGTCTTGTGTGTTTCCATTCAAATTATGAACTTTTTTGTTCTAGTTCTGTGAAAAATGCCAGTGGTAGTTTGATAGGGATTGCACTGAATCTGTAGATTGCTTTGGGTAGTAGAGTCATTTTCACAATGTTGATTCTTCCAATCCAAGAACATGGTATATCTCTCCATCTATTTGTATCATCTTTAATTTCTTTCAGCAGTGTCTTATAATTTTCTGCATACAGGTCTTTTGTCTCCTTAGGTAGGTTTATTCCTAGATATTTTATTCTTTTTGTTGCAGTGGTAAATGGGAGTGTTTTCTTGATTTCACTTTCAGATTTTTCATCATTAGTGTATAGGAATGCCAGAGATTTCTGTGCATAAATTTTGTATCCTGCTACTTTACCAATTCATTGATTAGCTCTAGTAGTTTTCTGGTAGCATCTTTAGGATTCTCTATGTGTAGTATCATGTCATCTACAAACAGTGACAGCTTTACTTCTTCTTTTCCGATTTGGATTCCTTTTATTTCCTTTTCTTCTCTTATTGCTGTGGCTAAAACTTCCAAAACTATGTTGAATAAGAGTGGTGAGAGTGGGTAACCTTGTCTTGTTCCTGATCTTAGTGGAAATGCTTTCAGTTTTTCACCATTGAGGACGATGTTGGCTGTGGCTTTGTCATATATGGCCTTTAATATGTTCAGGTAAGTACGCTGTATGCCCACTTTCTGGAGGGTTTTTATCATAAATAGGTGTTGAATTTTGTCAAAAGCTTTTTCTCCATCTATTGAGATGATCATATTGTTTTTCTCCTTCAATTTGTTAATATGGTGTATCACGTTGATTGATTTGCGTATATTGAAGAATCCTTGCATTCCTGGAATAAACCCCACTTGATCATGGTGTATGATCCGTTTAATGTGCTGTTGGATTCTGTTTGCTAGTATATTCTTCAGGATTTTTGCATCTATGTTCATCAGTGATATTGGCCTGTAGTTTTCTTTCTTTGTGACATCCTTCTCTGGTTTTGGTATCAGGGTGATGGTGACCTTGTAGAATGAGTTTGGGAGTGTTCCTCCCTCTGCTATATTTTGGAAGAGTTTGAGAAGAATAGGTGTTAGCTCTTCTCTAAATGTTTGATAGAATACGCCTGTGAAGCCATCTGGTCCTGGGCTTTTGTTTGTTGGAAGATCTTTAATCACAGTTTCAATATCAGTGCTTGTGATTGGTCTATTCATATTTTCTATTTCTTCCTGATTTATTTTTGGCAGGTTGTGCATTTCTAAGAATTTGTCCATTTCCTCCAGGTTGTCCATTTTATTGGCATAGAGTTGCTTGTAGTAATCTCTCATGATCTTTGGTATTTCTGCAGTGTCAGTTGTTACTTCTTCTTTTTCATTTCTAATTCTATTGATCTGAGTCTTCACCCTTTTATTCTTGATGATCTGGCTAATGGTTTATCAATTTGATTTATCTTCTCAAAGAACCAGCTTTTCGTTTTATTGATCTTTGCTATCATTTCCTTCATTTCTTTTTCATTTATTTCTGATGTGATTTTTATGATTTCTTTCCTTCTGCTAACTTTGGGTTTTTTTGTTCTTCTTTCTTTAATTGCTTTAGGTGCAGGGTTAGGTTGTTTATTCGAGATGTTTCCTGTTTCACAAGGTAGGATTGTATTGCTATAAACTTCCCTCTTAGAACTGCTTTTGCTGCATCCCATATATTTTGGGTCGTCGTGTCTCCATTGTCATTTGATTCTCGGCATTTTTTAATTTCCTCTTTGATTTCTTCAGTGATCACTTCGTTATTAAGTAGTGTATTGTTTAGCCTCCATGTGATTGTATTTTTTACAGATCTTTTCCTATAATTGATGTCTAGTCTCATAGCATTTTGGTCAGAAAAGATACTTGATACAATTTCAATTTTCTTAAATTTACCAAGGCTTGATTTGTGACCCAAGATATGATCTATCCTGGAGAATGTTCCACGAGCACTTGAGAAAAATGTGTATTCTGTTGTTTTTGGATTGAATGTCCTATAAATATCAATTAAGTCCAACTTGTTTAATGTATCATTTAAAGCTTGTGTTTCCTTATTGATTTTCATTTTGGATGATCTGTCCATTGGTGAAACTGGGGTGTTAAAGTCCCCTACTCTGAATGTGTTACTGTCGATTTCTCCTTTTATGGCTATTAGTATTTGCCTTATGTATTGAGGTGCTCCCATGTTGGGTGCATAAATATTTACAATTGTTATATCTTCTTCTTGGATCAATCCCTTGATCATTATGTAGTGTCCTTCTTTGTCTCTTCTAATAGTCTTTATTTTAAAGTCTATTTTGTCTGATATGAGAATTGCTACTCCAGCTTTCTTTTGGTTTCCATTTGCATGAAATATCTATTTCCATCTCCTCACTTTAAGTCTGTATGTGTCTCTAGGTCTGAAGCGGGTCTCTTGTAGACAGCAAATATCTGGGTCTTGTTTTTGTATCCATTCAGCCAATCTGTGTCTTTTGGTGGGAGCATTTAGTCCATTTACATTTAAGGTAATTATCGATATGTATGTTCCTGTTCCCATTTTCTTAACTGTTTTGGGTTCTTTATTGTAGGTTTTTTCCTTCTCTTGTGTTTCCTGCCTAGAGAAATTCCTTTAGCATTTGTTGTAAAGCTGGTTTGGTGGTGCTGAACTCTCTCAGCTTTTGCTTGTCTGTAAAGGTTTTAATTTCTCCATCAAATCTGAATGAGATCCTTGCTGGGTAGAGTAATCTTGGTTGCAGGTTTTTCTCCTTCATCACTTTAAATATGTCCTGCCACTCCCTTCTGGCTTGCAGAGTTTCTGCTGAAAGATCAGCTGTTATCCTTATGGGGATTTCCTTGTGTGTTATTTATTGTTTTTCCCTTGCTGCTTTTAATATGTTTTCTTTGTATTTAATTTTTGACAGTTTGATTAATACATGTCTTGGCGTATTTCTCCTTGGATTTATTCTGTATGGGACTCTCTGTGCTTCCTGGACTTAATTAACTATTTCCTTTCCCATATTAGGGAAGTTTTCAACTATAATCTCTTCCAATATTTTCTCAGTCCCTTTCTTTTTCTCTTCTTCTTCTGGAACCCTTATAATTCGAATGTTGGTGCAATTGATATTGTCCCAGAGGTCTCTGAGACTGTCCTCAAGTCTTTTCATTCTTTTTTCTTTATTCTGCTCTGCAGTAGTTATTTCCACTATTTTATCTTCCAGGTCACTTATCCGTTCTTCTGCCTCAGTTATTCTGCTATTGATCCCATCTAGAGTATTTTTAATTTCATTTATTGTGTTGTTCATCGTTGTTTGTTTCATCTTTAGTTCTTCTAGGTCCTTCTTAAATGTTTCTTGCATTTTGTCTATTCTATTTCCAAGATTTTGGATCATCTTTACCATCATTATTCTGAATTCTTTTTCAGGTAGACTGCCTATTTCCTCTTCATTTGTTAGGTCTGGTGGGTTTTTATCTTTCTCCTTCATCTGCTGTGTGTTTTTCTGTCTTCTCATTTTTCTTATCTTACTGTGTTTGGGGTCTCCTTTTTGCAGGCTGCAGGTTGGTAATTCCTGTTGTTTTTGGTGTCTGTCCCCAGTGGCTAAGGTTGGTTCAGTGGGCTGTGTAGGCTTCGTGGTGGAGGGGACTAGTGCCTGTGTTCTAGTGGATGAGGCTGGATCTTGTCTTTCTGGTGGGCAGGTCCACGTCTGGTGGTGTGTTTTGGGGTGTCTGTGGCCTTATTATGATTTTAGGCAGCCTCTCTGCTAATGGGTGGGGTTGTGTTCCTGTCTTGCTAGTTGTTTGGCATAGGATGTCCAGCACTGTAGCTTGCTGGTCGTTGAGTGAAGCTTGGTGCTGGTGTTGAGATGGAGATCTCTGGGAGATTTTCACCGTTTGATATTATGTGGAGCTGGGAGGTCTCTTGTGGACAAGTGTCCTGAAGTTGGCTCTCCCTCCTCAGAGGCACAGCACTGACTCCTGGCTGCTGCACCAAGAGCCTTTCATCCACATGGCTCAGAATAAAAGGGAGAAAAAGTAGAAAGAAAGAATTAGTAGAAGTAGAAAGAGAGAAAGAAAGAAAGAAAGAAAGAAAGAAAGGAGGGAGGGAGGAAGGAAGCAAGGAGGGAAGGAAGAAAAAAAAGAAAGGAGATAAAGTAAAATAAAATGAAGTATGATAAAATATAATAAAGTTATTAAAATAAAAAATAATAATTAAGAGAAAGAAAAAAAATTAAAAAACAACAACAAAAAACACGGACGGATAGAACCCTAGGACAAATGGTAGAAGCAAAGCTATACAGACAAAATCTCACACAGAAACATACACATACACTCACAAAAAGAGGAAAAGGGGAAAAAATCATAAATCTTGCTCTCAAAGTCCACCTCCTTAATTTGGGATGATGCGTTGTCTATTCAGGTATTCCACAGATGCAGGGTACATCAAGTTGATTGTGGAGCTTTAATCCGCTGCTTCTGAAGCTGCTGGGAGAGATTTCCCTTTCTCTTCTTTGTTCTCACAGCTCCCAGGGGCTCAGCTTTGGATTTGGCCCCGCCTCTGTGTGTAGGTCGCCTGAGGGCGTCTGTTCTTCGCTCAGACAGGACGGGGTTAAAGGAGCCGCTGATTCGGGGGCTCTGGCTCACTCAGGCCGGGGAGAGGGAGGGGCGCGGAGTGCGGGGCGGGCCTGCGGCGGCAGAGGACGGCGTGACGTTGCGGCAGAGGATGGCGTGACGTTGCAGTAGCTGAGGCGCCGTGAGTTCTACCGAGGAAGTTGTCCCTGGATCCCGGGACCCCGGCAGTGGCGGGCTGCACAGGCTCCCCGGAAAGGAGGAGTGGATAGTGACTTGTGCTCACACACAGGCTTCTTGGTGGCGGCAGCAACAGCCTTAGCGTCTCATGCCCGTCTCTGGGGTCCGCGCTTTTAGCCGCGGCTCGCGCCCGTCTCTGGAGCTCCTTTAAGCAGCGCTCTTAATCCCCTCCCCTCGCGCACCAGGAAACAAAGAGGTAAGAAAAAAGTCTCTTGCCTCTTCGGCAGGTCCAGATTTTTCCCGGACTCCCTCCCGGCTAGCCGTGGTGCACTAACCCCTTCAGGCTGTGTTCACGCCGCCAACCCCAGTCCTCTCCTGGGCGCTTAGACCGAAGCCCGAGCCTCAGCTCCCAGCCCCGCCCGCCCCGGCGGGTGAGCAGACAAGCTTCTCGTGCTGGTGAGTGCCGGTCGGCACCGATCCTCTGTGCGGGAATCTCTCCGCTTTGCCCTCCGCACCTCTGTTGCTGCGCTCTCCTCCGTGGCTCCGAAGCTTCCCCCTTCGCCACCCGCAGTCTCCGCCCGCGAAGGGGCTTCCTAGTGTGTGGAAACATTTTCTCCTTCACAGCTCCCTTCTACTGGTGCAGGTCCCGTCCCTATTCTTTTGTCTCGGTTTTTTCTTTTGCCCTACCCAGGTACGGGGGGAGTTTCTTGCCTTTTGGGAGGTCTGAGGTCTTCTGCCAGCGTTCAGTAGGTGTTCTGTAGGAGTTGTTCCACGTGTAGATGTATTTCTGGTGTGTTTGTGGAGAGGAAGGTGATCTCCGCGTCTTACTCTTCCGCCATCTTCCCGGAAGCGTCAACACCTGTTGATTCTTAACTCCAAGGCATAAAATAAGCTTGTTATGGTTTGGCATTGAATTGAGCTGTCACCTTAAATGAAATCACAGTAAGGAGATAATTATTCTCAATTCTGCAAATAGATGATGTGACATCTCTCGGTGGTATGAAACAGCTACTATCTTGAAACTACTGTCTGACCATCATCCTAGGTGAGGTCAACCAATCTGCGTGACTGTGAGTTATTCATGATACAAATTTTTGCTTCAAAATCTATATGCTTTCCCAAATTTTGCAGTTAGCCAGGGCCTTGGGAGTTTCTCTGTTCTAAAGGCTGTGAGTGGGAGTGATGGGTGTCACGTCTGATCTGAGGAACTGAAGACCTAGAGTGAGTTTCCCGCTCTCTCAACTCCCCACTACGATGACCACAGAGCTCACCTGTGAGGTGTGCAGTGTCCGTCAGACGGGTTCTCCGGGGGATGATGAGGGGCAAGCTCCCCAGACACCTGTACTGGGTGAGTAGCACGGATAAGAAAGAAGTTTCTGCTCCATTAAGCCACTGAGATCTGAGGGTCACTTGGTCACTGCAGCGACCTAGTCTATACAGACTAATATTCATATATATATATATATATTTTTTTTTTTTTTTCAGTACGCGGGCCTCTCACTGTTGTGGCCTCTCCCGTTGCGGAGCACAGGCTCCGGACGCGCAGGCTCAGCGGCCATGGCTCACGGGCCCAGCCGCTCCGGGGCATGTCGGATCTTCCCAGACCGGGGCACGAACCCGTGTCCCCTGCATCGGCAGGCGGACTCTCAACCACTGCGCCACCGGGGAAGCCCTACAGACTAATATTCATATTGAATGACTTAATTAACAATAACCTAATTTATCACATCTTGGCAGGAACAAAAACAAATTTAAAAGATAACTATCATTGGAGTGTTAAGCAAAAACAAAAAAATTTAAAGAAATTTTTTAAATTCAGAGGAAGAATATCTGGAGGCTGTATCATAGGATGAGGGGAAAAGTAAGTGATCCCAAGAGCAAGTGCTCCTAATTCAGAGGGGGTGTCAGTGGGCTATAGTGTTAACAGAAGAAGGTGGATAAATTGGGTGATTGGGAATGACATATATACACTACTATATATAAAATAGATAACTAATAAAAACCTACTGTATAGCACAGGGAACTCTACTCATTACTCTGCAATGATCTATATGGGAAAAGAATCTAAAAAAGAATATGTATATATATATATATATATATATATATATATATCTGATTCACTTTGCTGTACAGCAGAAACTAACACAACATTGTAAACCAACTATATTCCAATAAAACTTAATTTAAAAAAATTAAATTAAATTAAAAAAAAAAAACAGAAGAAGGTGGGTTGTGAGCCAAGCCTTGTAATTTAGGCCCAATTTGAGAAGCTAGAGCAAGGAAGTGAGGGAAGATCTGAAATTAAGATTGGGCCTGGACTGGTTCAAGACAGTGAAAAGAGAGGTGTATTTAGGAGAATAATTGGAAATACAATTTGAAAGTATTTTAATACCGTGATGTGAAGTCCACTGAAAGTCAAGCTAAGGATTTTGTATTTATATTAAAGGCAATAGAGAGTAACTTGGCTTTTCAGATATTCGACTGGAGAGAGAGAAAAAGAGAGAGACACAGAGAAGCAGGGAGGGGAGGTGTGACATCAACTCACATCAGTGTTCAGGGTGGATTTCAGAGCAGACTGAGGGGAAGTTGGGAGACCTGTCTCCAGGCAGAAGGTGCACTGGGTTGTGATGATGACCAGGAAAAGGAAAGGAAAAGCCTCATGAAGAATTTACAGATATTGGTGAGTGAGTAGATGCAGAAAGCAAACGAGAAGGATGGCTAGCAAGTCATTCATTCATGCATTCATTCATTCAGCAAATACAGACTAAGTACCCACCATGTGCCAGGCACTATTCCAGTCACCTGGAACACAGCGGCAAACAAAACCAAGTCCCTGCTGTTATGGGATTTAAATACTAGTCGAGAGATGCAGACGATAAGCAGATAATAAGGCACCAGAGGTTATGTCGAGGCGGGGGGCGGGGAGAAAATAAAAGAACTGGGTGAGGGATAAAGAAGGACAGAGGCAGATCTCCCTGGAAACCTGAGGAGCATCTGAAAAAAGTAAGGAAGCAAACGTATTTAGGAAAGAGAATATATAGACCACCTAGTTCTCTTTAGGTAATTACTTCTAGGAATAGGTATTCCATGCACATGCAAGAAAAGTCAAAAAGTGCAGCAGGTGCACTCTGGAAATTCAGTCTCCTTCCCTCCCAGCACCACCCAGTATTCCCAATGGAGCCAACCAATACGGAGGAATGAATGCATAGAAATAAAGTGTTAACTAGTCATACGTCTACCATTGACATAATTGTTTAATCCTTAAATATTACTATGGCTACTGAGCTAATAATTGAAAATAAACGAGAGCAAATTAAACAGGCAAGTTCATATCACATCTAAACATCACAGTACAAAAAGGGAGCGTTGAAACGTCTCCATTGAAAACAGACGTTATTTTCAGTAATTTCTAACATGACTTAATAAGCAGAATTTCAATATGATATTCAGATTAACTTAAATTTCCTTTGCTGTGTCTTTTTTTGACTAAGATGTAAGCATCTGAGAGTGCTAAATATACTCCTTGAGGGATGAATTTTAAAGCAAATCAGCTCTGGCGAATGAGTCATTGTGTGTGACCACAGGTCTGGATGTTTAATTGCTAGCATTTTGTTTGCTGTTCTCCTTTGCAGAAGTTGTGCTTGGTGTTTGTTCCTCATTTCTTTCTTTGTCTCGGTCCCTTTTCATTCAGAATCAGAAACAAAGATTGTCACTTCACAGGGAGAAAGGAAGCAAAGAGGTCAAACCACAATAATACAGAGTCTATTTCAAAATTGGAATTAAGTGTAGATAGGGGCTGATTTTCCAAATGAGTCTGTCTCCTTTTACTGCTAGTATAAACTAATAGCTTAACCAAGATAAATGTTTAAAATATTTATAACCCGCAAGCCTTACATATTTTTTGCAGTCAGGTAACTCGTATTTGTTCGTTAAAAACAACGATCTTTTATCCTAGTTTACGTTATGCATCATATTTATCTTAAAGTTTTAAATTCATTTAAAATGAAATGTTTTGTTTTTTCTCCCCGCAAGTCCAAAATAGTGGGATTTTAGTGTATTAACTTTTCCAGGAATTTGCCTTTTTGTCTCTTTGTAGTACATATATGTGTGTGTGTATATATATATACACACACACATATATACACACACACATATATACACACACACATATATATACACATATACATATATATTTAATTACACAAAGATATGTGTTCATTACAGAAATAATAGGAAATACAGCTTAAGTTTTAAAACATTTAAAAGATCTGAAGGTCTGAACTTGAACCATCAGGTGAATAATCAAGATTATTTATAATGAAGATATTCATAAGAGATATTAAAGTTAGACTTCAGTTCATCCCCCAGGATTTAGTTAGGTAATTAGAACACACAAATTTATCACCCACCTTCATTTCATTTAAAAATGAATGCATGGGAGGCTTCCCTAGTGGTGCAGTGGTTGAGAGTCTGCCTGCCGATGCAGGGGACGTGGGTTTGTGCCCCGGTCCGGGAGGATCCCGCATGCCGCAGAGCGGCTGGGCCCATGAACCATGGCCACTGGGCCTGTGCGTCCAGAGCCTGTGCTCCGCAGCGGGAGAGGCCACAGCAGTGACAGGCCTGTGTTCCGAAAAAAAAAAAAAAAAAAGAATGCATGGTGACTGTGACACTCAAAATTGATATTAGTTTTTTTCTCTACTAACCAAATAGAGAAGATATTGACTAATTCAACCCACAGCTGAACTATACCTAACTAGTCAGAAATAAGAGGTTGAAATTCCATTTGTAAAATATCCAAAGGAGAAGACTCCCAGTTTTCCCGAATCACCTGTTACTAAATTTCCTTCCTGCTCTGAATAGCTTTACTGTAAAGAAGCTCTTCACTGCAGTTAATTCAAATCTCTTAAGCCATAACTTTAACTCTACTTCTTCTCCTGGGACCAGTTGTGTTTGACTCTATCACCTGTGATGTTCACTTCTCTCCAGGCATCTGTCTTGATTTCTAGGCTGTTTTGGTTTTCCCTTGCCTGTAATTCACTTGTGCTCATTTGTTTGACAGGGACAACTGTTTGAGTTGTGTACTTGTAACACACAAGGACAAGTACACACACCCTCAAACTCAATTTCCAAAATGGTTATGACCAGTGGGGGCACTTTTTTGGTAAAAATTTGTAAAACCTTGTGAAAATTACCTAAGAAATGCCAAATTCATCCTTACTGTAAAAGATTAAAAAATATAGAGTCAAACACCAATACTTGCTCTCACCTAACTTCACTTACTTCATATCCAACCCTTTCACTGTCTATACTTTGAGTCAATTCTTTGGCATTCTGTCAGCCTGTGTTGACTTTTTCCCCCAAGATTCAATTTGGCCTTATTTTCTCTGTCTGTGTAGCAATAGAACAAATACAGATCCATAGAATCAAAATACAGTTAATCATCAATAGGAAAAATGTCTTACATCTTCTTATAGAGGCTGGAGACTCAGATCTGGTAGCTGCTACTTGACCAGCCATCTGAGTCATACCAGTGACTGGTGTCTAGTTGCTGGTAATCCACCAGGATACACTCAGACAGAAGAGTGTGATGGACATCTTCAGCAAAGCCCCACTTTATCCCCCCACAGAAAGCCCGACTTAACCTCAACAACCTTTCACAGACCTATTACTTTTAAATGGTCTTTCAGGGCATTAAAGGGCCCACTCACTAGCTGAGTGACTTTGGGAACCTCGTTTATCATGATTAAGTCAGGTAGTCGTATTAAACCACTTCTGAGGGCTTCCCTGGTGGCACAGTGGTTGAGAGTCCGCCTGCCGATGCAGGGGATGTGGGTTCGTGCCCCGGTCCGGGAAGATCCCACATGCCGCGGAGCGGCTGGGCCTGTGAGCCGTGGCTGCTGGGCCTGCGTGTCCGGAGCCTGTGCTCTGCAACGGGAGAGGCCACGGCAGTGAGAGGCCCGCGTACCGGGAAACAAAACAAAACAAAACACTTCTGAATTTCTTCCCTGCTTCTAAATTCTTTTATATCCTTTATTTTCTTCAAATAAAAGGCTAACCTAAGATAATTATATTAGCAAGAATATTCCCCCCAAAATAGCAAGCATTTTCCACTGGGAATTTTCTCCCTGTTTTCCTATTTAAAATACTGGTTGAGGCTAACACACCGTTGTGAATCAACTATACTCCAATAAAATTTTTAAAAAAAGAATACTGGTTGAGAGACCTTGACATCCACAACCTAGAATGATTCCTATTCCAGGATCAGAAAGAACCAGGGTATCTTCCCTGAACTATGAAGTCCCTGGCAGGAAAACTTTTCAAAAATCAAGTTCCACAGATGAGGCCAGGCCATAAAGGAGAAAGAAAAATATATTGCAAAAGAGACCAGAAATAGACTGGGTATGAGAGTGGGAAAAAAATATAGTGTCATGGGGTAGAGAGTTGGAGGCTCTTTGAGTTCTGTATTGGTTATCTATTGCTGGGATAACAGTTTACCCCAAAGTTAGCTGCTTGAAACAACTAAGAGTTATTTTCTCTTACTCTTTCTGTGGGCCGGGGAGCTGGGAATGACTTAGCGGGGAGTTCTGGCTCAGGGTCTCTTATGAGGTTGCGATCAAGCTGTTGGCTGCGCCTGCAGTTTCTGAGTTCTTGACAAGGGCTGGAGGATCCACGTCCAGGCTCACTGACATGGCGTTGGCAAGAGGCTTCTCTCCGTGTGGGCTTCTCTGCAGAGCTGATCACAGCACGATTTCCACAAACCAAGTGATCTCCAGGGAGAAGGCAAGAAAGAGATCAAACTAAGAACAGCGTCTTTTATAATGTAATCTCAGAAATGGCATAAAATCACTTTCACCTTATTTTTCTGGTCACAAACACCATCCTAGCGCAACGTGAGAGGGGAGCATACAGGGTGTGAATGCCAGGATCACCGGGGCCATCCAGGGCTGGTTACTTGGCTACCACACGTCCCATGTCACAGCCCCTCTGTTTGGAGATGGCTTTTTGGCATAAAGGAAAGAAAAACTCAGTGTGGACTTTTAATATAAACAAAAGCTTCACAGAGTATGAGGAGCTAAGGTCAGACTCAAAGGTCACTAATGCTAGAGGCTAGGGGAGGTGGGCATAACGAAGTTCCTAAATGTCCATCGACAGATGAATGGATGAAGATGTCATATGTACAATGGAATATTACTCAGCCATAAAAAAGAATGAAGTAATGCCATTTGCAGCAACATGGATGGACCTAGAGATGATCATACTAAGTGAAGTAAGTCAGACAGAGAAAGACAAATATCATATGATATTACTGATATGTGGAATCTAAAAAAACGATACAAATTAATTTATTTACAAAACAAAAACAGACTCCCAGACATAGAAAACAAACTTATGTTACCAAAGGGTAAAGGTGGTGGGGGAGAGATAAATTAGGAATTTGGGAGTAACATATGCACACTACTATATAAAAAAGAGATAACCAACAAGGACCTATTGTATAGCACTGGGAACTATATTCAATATTTTGTAATAACCTATGTGGGAAGAGAATCTGAAAAAGAAAATATATATATATATATATATATATATATAAAACTGAATCACTTTGCTGAACACCTGAAACTAACACAAAATTGTAAATCAACTACACTTCAATAAAAAAATAGTTAACAGTTAATCAGAGCAGAAGTTGTCAAACTTCTTCTGGAAAAGGCCAGATAATAAATTTCTCAGGCTTAATCTCCAAAATATGCAAACAGCTCATACAACTCAACAACAAAAAAACAAACAACCCAATTGATAAATGGGCAGAAGACCTTAACAGACATTTCTCCAAAGAAGACATACAGATGTCCAGTAGGCACGTGAAAAGATGCTCAACATCACTAATTATTAGAGAAATACAAATCAAAACTACAGTGAGGTACCACCTCACACTGGTCAGAAGAGCCATCATTAAAAAGTTTACAAATAACAAATGCTGGAGAGGGCGTGGAAGAAAGGGAACCCTCTTACACTGATAGTGGGAATGTAAATTGGTACAGCCACTATGGATAACAGTATGGAGGTTCCTCAGAAAACTAAAAATAGAATTACCAAATGATCCAGCAATTCCACTCCTGGGAATATGCCCAGACAAAACTATAAGTTGAAAAGATACGTGCACCACTATGTTCATAGCAGCACTGTTCACAATAGCCAAAACAACCTAAATGTCCATCAACAGATGAATGGGTAAAGAAGATGTGGTACATATATACAATGGAATACTACTCGGCCATAAAAAAGAACAAAATAATGCCATTTGCATCAACATGGATGCAACTAGAGATTATCATACTAAGTGAAGTAAGTCAGAAAGAGAAAGACAAATACCATGTGATATGACTTATATGTGGAATCTAAAATACGGCACAAATGAATCTATCTGCAAAAGAGAAACAGACTCATAGACTTAGAGAACAGGCTTGTGGTTGCCAAGGGGGAGGTGGGGAGGGAGAGGGATAGAAAGGGAGTTTGGAGTCAGTAGACACAAACTATTACTTTTAGAATGGATAAACAACAAGGTCCTACTGTATAGCACAGGGAACTATATTCAATATCCTGTGAAAAACCAAAATGGAAAAGAATATTAAAAAAGAGAATGTATATATATGTATAACTGAGTCACTTTGCTGCACAGTAGAGATTGACACAACATTGTAAATCAACTATATTATATACAATTATTTTTAAATTATTAATTTAAAAATTAAAAAATAGATTTCTCAGGCTTTGTGGGCCATAAGGTCTCTGTTGCAATGACTCAACTCTGTCATCATAGTCTAAGAGCAGCCACAGATAGTATATACAAGGATGAGCATGAAGGTGGACCAATAAACTTTATTTGTGGCTGCTGACATTTGAATTTTATGTAATTTTCTTGCAACACAAAATATTATCTTTTTATCTTTTAAACCATTTAAAAATGTAAAAATTGTTCTTAGCTCATGCGCTATACAACTGTGGGCCAACTTGGTCCATGGCCTGTGGCTAGCAGATCCCTGAGGCAGAATGAATGTGATGGTGAAGCTGAGTGAGACCTGATTGAAACAGGAGTAATATAGCACAGTGCTGTTTTCCAAGATAAGTTTTCATCTTAATAATATGGTGAATACTTAATGCTCCTCATTAAGTAATCAAACCTCAAAATATATACGATCCCCTGAAAATGCTTATAAGCAACTTTAAACTCCTGATGTTTTAGTTAATTGGAGGAAATGGAATCAGACCAGATATATAGGAGACCAAGATTTAACTCAAAATTTATATCATCTTTTAAAAACAAAAATCTGAAAGTTCTTTTTTCTTAGCACTTGCTATGTAAATATTTCATTTGATCATATTTACTTGTTGAGAATCCTTTTCCCATCCTTCAATAAAATAATTAAAAAATAATTTGACACACGATTAAGAGGATGTATACAATTTAAGCCAAAGGTATTTCGCTAGGGAAAGCAAAGACAGCCATAGGAATTTGAGATTAGGAACTAATCTTTAAGGGACTGAAATTGTGAGACCAATGTGACTCCTAAACAATAGACACTGAATTCATGAAACGTCATTAGTAAAACTGTAAGTAACAGAAGGGCCGGACGAGGCCCTGAACATTATCAAGTCTGCTGTGATGGGTCAGGAGAAAGTTAGTGCTGAGGTCTGAACTCTTGCTCTTTTGAATTTTATTTCATCTGTTAAAAAGATGAGGAATACAATAAGGACAAATTATTTTGCATATTATTTGTGTTTTCCAAATTGGAAAAAAAATGGAATCAGTCTGTTTCCTTTAATGATTACTTAGATTTCATTTCAAGAGCAGGCTGAATGCAGGTCCCTTTAATACAATAATAGGACATAAGCCATCCACTGGGCAGTCTCTTCCTAACTGCCAGTGGCCTCAAAGCACAGCCTTCTGAGCTGTTGCCAGGGTCACTCAACTGAGAAGAAGTGTCCCTGAACTGGCCAGATCACCACATGACCATGCCGTCCATTTCTCGATCTCATGCATGCCCTGCTTCCTAGTTCGTCCAGCCATTCAAACATCTATGTTTGAGTTTCTGTAATTTTCCCGGCCCCAAGCTCCGCATAAGAGAGCTTCTACCCAGTGCATATATGACTGAATCCCAGCAAGGCTACGTACGGAGCCCCTCACCTCTAAAAATTCTCCTCAGTTGTACAGTCAGAGAAACTCAATCTAACCATTTCCTCTGACATTTATAATAATAAAATACAGAGCCTTTTTTCATTGATTTTATCTTTGTTGTTTTCAAATGTAAGTAGCAGCCAAAGCTAAAAAAAAAGCCCAATAGCATATTCTTATACTGATTAAGAAATGAACCTAATATTTATTCTACATAAAGAGTTGCTAAGTAATAACTGTATTATTAAATTAGAAAAACAAAATGGTGCTTTTAATATTTGTCTTTTAATCACGTCCAAATAGGATGTTGCGTATTAAGGAAAATACATTTCTGATCACTGTATAGCATCCTTAGTTCAGAGAATCCGTGCTCATACATGGACAAAAGCACTACCTGGATATGATGCGCAGGGCTGTTCTCACTTCTCACATCCGGGAACCCAGCGTGACATCTCAAAGGCATGAGAAAAAGTGCCAGCTAGAGTAGAGGATGCTGCTCATAAACTGTACAACCGTTGTCAGTGGTCAGAAGGAGTTGTTTTCGTCGGAGAGACTATAGGAATGCCCCAGCGAGGTCTGATTCTTTACTGATTTCATTTGGGCAGAAGACACACTGCCCTATGAACCACTGCTTTCATTCTTAGGAGGGAGCACAATTAGTTAGAAAGGAAAGAAGTGTACGCCCTGAAAGACAGATCATAAGAAGGGACATTCCCTTGCTTGAACTACTAACCATCCGTTAGAGATCTAATAAAAGTTGGCACTTGTTGTGATGTCTGAGCTGGGGTGAAGCATGGAAGGCGGGCCCCTGTGTCATCGCTGCGTGGGACGCTCTCCGTTTTCCCACTCAAGCCTGAGAGGTCATTAACCAACATTCTCTCTCTCAAACCTCTTTCCGCCCGACTCTGGCCTCTGGAAAATTAGGTGTGCTAATGCTTTAGGACATTTGTCAAAATGGTAGTTCGAACTGATTTAATAAGAAAGGATGCATATAATTTTAAAAGATTTCTTTTCCATGTGTGATATATTTACTCATAGTCATAACTGAATGAGCAGAAGAAGGAGTGTCATTCTCAAGCAGGGAAAGAAACGCTTTTAGGATTAGCAAAAAGAGATATAAATGGTAAGCACCTAATTGCACATCAAAGAGACTTACACGATCTTATTTCCTGTCTTGCCCATTCTGAGTGGAAATCATGTAGATGAAATCGAAACTTCAGCATAAAAGCAATAAACCAATGCATGAATATGCAGAGCCTTATTTACATCCAATTCAAGTCAAAAATGATTTAACGATAGGGATTATGAAGAGTAGTTTTTCTGGGGCGAGACTAGTGAGGTTGAACATACAATTTCAATTCCAGTCAGGAGGGAGAAGTTTTAAACTCTTCTTAATCAATACAGAATTTTCCCTATGTATCAATACCTAAGACAAGCTATTACGGGTGTTGGGAAAACTGGACGACCACATGCAAAAGAATGAAACTGGACCTTTTTACACCATACACACAAATGAACTCAAAATGGATTGAAGACTTGAACTAAGACCTGAAACCATACAACTCCTTGCAGAAACCATAGAGTGTAAGATCCTTAACATCAGTCTTGGTGATGATGTTTTTGGATTTGACACCAATCAAAGACAGCAAAAGCAAAAATAAACATGTGGGACTACATCAGCCTAAAAAGTTTCTGCACAGCAAAGGAAACCATCAACAAAATGAAAAATCAACCTACCAAATGGGAGAAAATATTTGCAAATCATGTATCTGATGAGGGGTCAATATTCAAAATATGTCGTACAACCTAATAGCCAAGAAAGAAAACAAATGATCCAATTTAAAAATAAGCAGAGGAGCTGAACGGACATTTTTTCAAGGAAGACATACAAATGGCTAAGTGCTCAACATCACTAATCATCAGGGAAATGCAAATCAAAACCGAATGAGATATTGCCTCAAACTCGTTAGAATGGCCATCACCAAAAAGTCAAGAGATAACAAGTGTTGGCAAGGATGTGGAGAAAAACCCTTGTGCACTGTTGGTGCAACCTCTATCGAAAACAGTACGGAGGTCCTTCAAGAAATTAAAAATTGAACCACTGTGTGATCCAGCAATTTACTTTTGGGTACATTTCCAAAGGAAACAAAATCACTATCTCAAAGATATATCTGCACCCCCATGTTCATTGCAGCATTATTTACAATAGCCAAGACTTAGGAAACAACCTAAGTGTCCATGGATGGATGGATAAAGAGGATGTGATATACATATATAGTGGAATATTATGATTATGCAGCCATAAGAAAGAAGGAAATTCTGCCATTTTAGACAACATGGATGCACCTTCAGGGCATTTCGCTAAATGAAATGATAGATAAAGACAAACCCTGTATGATCTCACATATATATACAGGATCTTAAAAAAACAAATTCACAGGAACAGATTGGTGGTTGCCAGAGGCAGGGGTGGGGGGTTGGGGGAAATGGTGAAGGGGCTCAAAAGGTACCATCTTTTAGTTATAAGATAAATAAGTCCTGGAGATGGAATGTAGAGTACGCTGACCATAATTAACAATATTATATTGTATATTTGAAAGTTACTAAGGGAGTAGATCTTACAAGTTCTCATCACAAGAAAAAAAAGTGTGACTTATTTTGGTGATCATTTTGCAGATATACATATATCCAATCATTATGTTGTGCACCTAAAAGTAATACAACATTACGTGTCAATTATACCTCAATAAACCCTGACAGCATAGGAAGTCCTTTCTTTGCCTGCTAATCTGTCTTGAAGAGATCAAATTGCCCAGGTGACAGATTTGCTTTAGCTTCCATGGAAGCTTACTGTGCCCAGGTTAAAGAAATCTTCTACGGGGAACCTAAGTTTTCAACCCATTAGAGCTTAGAGTGATGGGGTAGATGTGTACTGAGAGTGATGGTCAAAGAGTCAATCCTACTTTTACCCCTTAGCTTCTTCACCCATGAAGTCAAGCTATCTTTATACCAGCCAGTAATTCAACACATATACCCCATCCTGAAAGACAGCATCCCCAAGCTCATGCTGTTTTGGAACCTTTAATAAGCCATTCCAACATTCTTATTGCTTCCAGGTAATGATATGTATGGGAGAGCCCACTGCATTCTGTGGTCACGTGCCCATTGTCACATATCTTTGCCATCAAATGGGTCCTTTGGTGCAAGACAAAGCTTTTTGGATTCTGTGCCTATAACTGCATCATTCTGTAAGCTCTCAGACAGTGGTGCTTGCAGATGCACTGCAGGGGTGGATTGCAAAGAGATAGATGTCACTTCTAATAAGGACAAATCACTCCTCCTTCCAGAGTTGAACGTGTCCAGCGTAACTGACTGTATGGCTGGCAGCTCAGACATATCAAAATAGAGCTCCTGATACTCTCCCTCAAACCTGCTTTCCCTCAGTCGTCTCCCTCATAATTAATGGCAACTCCATCCTTCTGGTTGTTCAGGCCAAAAACCTCAGGAAAAGCATTTTCCTCGCATTCTACCTCTGACCTGTTAGTAAATCATGTTGGCTCTGCCTTCAAAATACATCCAGAATTCGTCCTCTCCTTCTCCATTGCCACCACCTTGCACTTACCACTGTCGACTTTCACCTGGATTATTGGAATAACCTCCTAACTCATCTCCCTGCTTCTGCCCTTGGCCCCCTGAAGTCTATTCTCAACCCATCATCTGAGTGAGCCTGTGAAAGCACAGCTCATATCACATCATCTCTCAGTTCAAAACCTTCTAATGGCTCCCAGTCTCACTCAGAGAAAAAGGCAAAGTCCTTACAAGGGTCCATATATCCCTGTGTGACCCGAGTCCTGGTAGCAGACAGGCTCTAAGGTGGTCCCATGATCCCCCGTTCTGGGATGCCCTGCCCTTGAGTGTGGGTGGGGGCACCATGACTGGTTTCTAACCAACAGGATACAGAGAAGTGTTGGATGTCATTCTTGTAATTACATTGTTTTGTACAACATTCTCTCTTGCTGACAGACTCTTTCTCACTCTCCCGCTGGCCTTGAAAAAGCAAGCTGCCATGTAGTGAATGGCCGGTGGAGGGGCCATGCAGAAGGGAGTTCTATGCAGCCCTAAAAGTTGAGGGTGGCTTCACGGACACCAAGCAAAAAAAAAAAAAACAAACCCTGAAGCTTGCAGTCTTACAGATGCAGGGGAATAGATTCTGCCAACAGCCCAAGAGAGCTTGAAAATGGACGCTTCCCTAGTTGAGCCTCCAGATGAGAACACAGCCCAGCTGACACCTGGACTGTTGCCTTGTAAGACCTGAGCTGAGGACCTAGGTAAGCTGCCCCTGGACTCCTGACCCAAGGAAACTGTGAGCTAATAAATGGGTGTTTTTGAGCCTCTAAGTTTGCTGTAATTTGTTATGGGACAACAGACCATTGATATAGTCCTGTTACTTCTCTGATATCCCTCCAATACTGTTCCTTCATCCACGCTGCTTGAGCTACACAGGCCCCCTTTCTGTGTCCCAGATGAGCCAGACACAAACCCATCAGGAGGCCTTTGCATTCGCTGTGTTCCCTCAGCTTGGGATGTTCTTCCCCAAGATACACACATGGTTTTCTGCCCTCACTCACTTCCTGTTTTCACATGAAAACCATCTGCTTGGTAGGCGTTCCCTGGCCACCTTATCTAATATTTCACATCCCTCCCTCATATCTTAACTTCCTTCCCTGCTTTAATTTTTCCTCCTTAGAATTTATCACTCTCTAATTTATGTTTTAATTATTTATCTTGCTTCTTGCCTTTTCTCTCCACCAGGACAGGGATTTGTGTCAGGTTTGCTGTTATTATTATTATTATTTTGCGGTACGCGGGCCTCTCACTGTTGTGGCCTCTCCCGTTGCGGAGCACAGGCTCTGGACGCGCAGGCTCAGCAGCCATGGCTCACGGGCCCAGCCGCTCTGCGGCATGTGGGATCTTCCCGGACTGGGGCATGAACCCATGTCCCCTGCATCGGCAGGCGGACTCAACCACTGCGCCACCAGGGAAGCCCTGCTGTTATTTTTTGTACAGTGAATCCAGTCCCTGTGGGTGTGTGATTCTCTTCTGCCACATTCAATGCTCGGCAGTGGGTACCAATTCAGAGGATGTTTGGGTTTAGCCAGGGTTGGAGTACGATGAGGAGATGGGGGCCCATGGGCTCTGTGTGTTTTCTGGGGACTAGTTCTGGTGCTAGATCATGGAGTCTAGGAGAGAAGTGGGGCATGAAGGTCTGGGGTATGGCTTTGTGAGTGGCTGGTTGAAGTCAAGTGGAATAAAAGATTACTGGGTCCAAAAGACTAAGGAACTGGGAGGCCAAGGTATTGGATAAACCATTTCTTAAATTCTGAAGTCTCCAAGAATGCTGACTGGGTTAAGAGTGAAGCGACTCAGGTCATCTAAGAAGAAGGGAACATACAGAGAGGTTGGCAATTGACAGCCCTGACCTTGGAAAGTTCAAGATGGAAAAGCAGCCTTTACCCCAAAGCTGAGGATAGTAGGACCCCATGGAGTAGCTGAGTTCCTGTCAGAGCAAGGGTCAGAAAACTACCAAGTCCAGCCTGCCCCCTGATTTTGTAAATAAACTTCTACCGGAATACAGTCACGCTTGTTTAAATGCTTCCTAGGCTGCTTTTGCGGTAGCGTGGCAGAGTTAAGTATGCAACAGGTGCAAGAGACAGTATGGCCCTTGATGCCTGAAATATGTACTTCTCTGTCCTTCACAGGGAAGGTTTGCTAATGCCTGAGTTAGAGCAAGAAGGGGAGTGGAATATTCAGGCGAGTAATTGAAGATACTCTGGGACTTTGTTGACGGTGGACCATGAATTTCAAAGGGACCTTTGGAATGATGTGGGAGAATGGAAACGGTAGAGGGTGAGGTCAGACTAAGGGCATATTCAGGACAACCTGGCCAGTGATGGTGATCTGGAGGCTTGGACTTCCAGCAGTGACTGAGGTAGCCGGGGAGGTGGGAGGCTTAATGGGCTGAACCCCAGGATGCTCCAGGTTGGGGTGGCTGCCCGTGGGTGGAGGTGGCAGCTGGTGGAGCCAACAGCAACCGAAGACCTTGGAGGGTTGACTTGCCCTCGGCTGACGCAGGGGACACGCAGCCGTGAAGGCCTGCGTGGGCTGGACTTGTTAGCCTGTGGTCTGGGGGCAGGGCAACCCCTGGAGCGCAAGCACTGCCCAGTTCCTGGACGGGTGCCTGGAATATAGGGGAAGGAAGGGGGGGACGGGGAAAGGCAGGGAGGCAAGCAGATGAGCCACAGGAATAAAAGTTAAGATGATAACTCTGGGTTACATGCATTAGTTCTAGAAATTCATAAACCAGGTAAAATATTAACATGCTTTTCATATTAAAACGTGTCTTATGACCCGAGACAATCAAAGTAAGAAATCTTATTATCAGTGCTAAGGCCTCTTCGGGTCCTAAAAATCCATGGTTCAACAATAGCAAGATACACTGTGTATCTTTTTTTTAATTGCATTATAGTTGCTTTACAATATCATGTTAGTTTCAGGTGTACAACACAGTGATTCAGTTATACACACACACACATATATATTTATATATATACACAATATATATGTGTGCATATATATATATATATATTCCTTTCCAGATTCTTTTCCCTTATAGGTTATTACAAAATATTGAGTATAGTTCCCTGTGCTATACAGTAGGTTCTTGTTGGTTATCTCTTTTAAATATAGTAGTGTGTATATGTTAATCCCAACCTCCTAATTTATCCCTCCCTCCACCCCCCTTTCCCCTTTGGGGACCGTAAGTTTGTTTTCTATGTCTGTGACTGTCTGTTTTGGAAATAAGTTCACTTGTATCATTACACTGTGTGTCTCATTCCTTCTTAATTTAGTATTCTTCTAATCAACTACCTACAGCCGTCACCGGTGATTAGAGCGCTTCTTTAAAACTTACCTGGATTCTCGTGTCAAAACTCTTGCCTCCTAAATGAGTAACACATGGCCGCTGGCGAGCCCTGGCGGAACTGCTCCCACCCCACCACCCCACCCCGTTAACGACTTCTACCTGCCTCAGCCACGGGCAACCTTCCTCACCTTCCATCAAAATAATGACGGGGAAGACATTTCTTCTCCCATCTCTGCTCCACTCTGCTAGGAAGATCCACGCCCCGCAGCTGCCATTCCTCCTCTTTCCCAGCTTCCCATGAGGATGTATAGTTTTGTTATAGCCTCAGAGAAACTTAACCCAAATTCCCAGTAGGTCAGGGCCAATTCTAGAACATTGCACCAGTTAATGACTGCATTTTAATACATCTTTTCATAAGAGCAGAACAACCCTCCTCCTCTTTCAGTCTGGGAGCTGCCTGCCTGATTTGCATACTGTTAAATATTTCTCAGCTCCGATGCCTTTAGCAAAGGTTTTTTTCCGTGTAAACTTCCTTCTACCAAAGGGCCACCCCTAACAGGAGAAATAAAAACAAGATTCTCAAAAGAAGATTTAATAGCAATTCCGCGCAGAGCTGATCTGGTTTCATCATCGAATCCTTGACATTCCATGGGGAGGAAGCCTAATTGAAGGGTGGAGAGGGAAGGAACTCTGATAGCCAAAAGTTCTGAGAGCCAGAAATGAAATCTAAAAATAATATTTGTCAATGTACCCAGAGGCTATTGCATGATGGGTGCCCACAGGAGAAGGGCTCCAGGCAGCTGCCTCTGCCTCTGCCTCGGGCTGCTTATGTTGATTCGCCAGAAATAGCAACAGCAAGCTTTCACCTAAGGCTTCTGCCATCATCCTCCCAGCTACAAATGTAACTCTCAACCTGAGGATCAGACCGATTCTTACAAAGAACGTCTTCCGTCGCCTTTGTGGGCAAGTCTGAATTTTGCTGCAGTGCTCGGTCTGTTTTCTTTGGAATCAATGAATTTCTAATATTCTTCTAGCTGCTGTCTCTTGTGTTACTACATTTATTTACTTCCTCCTTTCCGTGTGCTTTCTCTACTTTTCCTGCCTTTATTTATTCTTCTTTCTCTGGGCTCTGGAACCCCAGAGGAGGAGCAATTCCAATATGGGAATTCTCGGGAAGACTTCACAGAATGTTTAACATTCTAGGGAAAGGAAACAGTACAATCAAAGCCACTTGGTATGTTCTGGGACCTATGAGCAGTTTATTGTGGCTAAAGCAACGGCTACATCAAAGCTCAGTCAGACTATGAACCTTTGTCCTAGAGGCAATTGTCAGCCACAGAAGATTCTATGCCTGTGACATGACTGTTGGAACAATTAATGCTATAGAACAATTAATCTTTATATCACGGAGGTCTGCAATAATTATCTATGTCTGCACGACAAATTATCCCCAAACTTGAAGACTTCAAAGTTACTATCTTATGGTTTCTGTGGGGAGGAATCCAGCACAGCTGGTGTCAGCCGAGATGGAGGTCCTCTCAAGGCTAGGCTGTGGGGATCCAGTTCCCAGGTAACTCAAGGGGCTGTTGGCAGGCTCAGTTCCTTGCTGGCTGTTACTTGGATGTCTACCCTGGTTCCCTGAGGCTTTGCTCTGGGTTTCTCCATGGAAAACCCACTTCCTGTCAGCTTCTCCACAGAGCAGCTCACAATATGGCAACTGGCCCCATCAGAGAGGACAAATGCGCAAGCAAGAGAGGGACACCGAGACGGAAGCTGGGGTCCTTGGGGACCTACTCTCAGAAGGGACATCCTATTCTCCCGATTGTGGTGTCTTCTGGTCATTAGAAGGAGGTCCTTAGGTCCAGGCCCCACTCAGGGGAAGGCACTACACAAGGACACAAATACCAAGGGGTGGCAATCATGGGAAGTCACCCAAAATAGGAGGAGAATCTGAAGACGGTGGTGTCCGTCACTTGCGGCACAGAGTCAATGCCCTCCAGCCAGAGCCGCCAGGAGCCCGCTTGCAGCTGAACAAGCTAATCATGTATTTAAGTGTTGCAAGGGGGAGGCCACACCCCGGGGGAACCTCGCAGTGTCTCAGAAGGTGGAGTCAGATCCCGCTACAGGGTCTGGGCCTCGGTTGGGTGATTGGAAGGCATCTAAGGAAGCAGAGCTCACTGTGGCCTGGGTGCTGTTGAGAGTGGGGGCCCTTCTGTGACTGGGTGTCTCAGTGAATCTTACCCACAGGGAAGAGGGGACTGGGAACGGGATAGAGCTGTAGGTGGTGAAGAAGAAGCAGTCTCTCATTTTGGCTGGGGTGGGGGCGGGGAGGGGGTATGGTACTTTGTGGTGTCACCGTGACCTTGCTCTTGCCTGTTCTTTGGCAAAATTATGAAGTGGCCTTGTTTTGGCTCCTTTACCAGGGTCTGAGGCCGTTTACTCTAATGGGAGAATGACAGGATCAGCCATGAGTGCCAGGCCAGCTTCAGAGTGTCAGGGGCTGCCCTTTCCTCCTTCTCAGTGGTCAAGTGAAAAGAGGCCATTGATACTGCAGTTAAGACAAATGGTGGTTGAGAACATGACTCTGCAGCTAGACTGTCTGGATTCAAGTCTTGACTTCACTGTTTACAAGCAATAGGACCTGGGCCCATTAGTGAACCTCCCTGGACTTCAGTTTTCCAAACTTATAGTGGAAATAATAAGAGTGTTTATCTCATTGGCTTGTTCTGATGATTCAGGAGTTAACATACATGTCAAGTAACTAGGACAAAACTGGCATATGAGTATCATCTGTGATCCTTGAAGGAGCAATTCTGTCAGAGTGGCAGAAGCCAGAAGCCAGGCTGCAATGGCCAAAGATAAATAGCGATTGATGAAGTAAGTTCGTTATGTGCTGAATAGCCCTTCGAGAGGGATCCTGACAGAAAAATCTGGAAATCACACAGATAAGGGAAAGGGAATTGGTTTATCCAAGGTCGTACAGAGCAGTGCTTCTCAAAGTGTTAGAAATGCAAAATCCCCAGCCCTCCAGGTGACTTTTTTTTTTAACAGTTTTGCTAAAATATAATTGACATACAGTAAATCGCATTGACCTAAAATGTACAATTTGGTAAGTTTTGACACGTGCACCCAACATAAAACCATCACCACAGTCGACAAATTCATCACCCCTGGTAATCCCTCCCTCCTGTCCCCCCACCATCCCCAAGAGATTCTGATGCTAATGTGTGAGAACCACTTTGGTCTCCAGACAAAGCATGTCCTTGGGAGGACCTGAAGTCATGGTCCCCAAAATAGTAATAAAGATGAAATTGTAACTGTGAGGAAAGGAAGAAAATGGGAGGTAATTGGCAAAATCAATGCATGGGAAAGGCAGCCCCAGGCTCACAGACCAGGTGAGGATTGTCAGACTCAAGGCTGTGAACAGAGCACATACTCAGTTCTCTCACTGGGCAACAGGGCCGGGGGCAGTGGGGACGTAGGACTTCTGGAAGGTCACCGTCTCATACTTCTGCTAGGAAAGTGTTTCAACTCCAGGTCTGTGGTCATGGCACATCCCTGTCAAGAACCCTTAATGGGGACTTACCTGGCGGTCCAGTGGTTAAGATTCTGCGTTTCCACCGCAGGGGGCGTGGATCCGATCCCTGGTCAGGGGAGTTAAGATCCCTCATGCTGCACGGCCAAAAATTTTTAAATTAAATAAATAATTAAAATAAGCCATGGCTTCCTCTTTAAAAAAAAAAAAAGAAAAGAAGAAAAAAAACCCCTTAATGGACTCCTTTTTCTATAAGATGCAGTAAAAACAGACAGACAGGAACAAGCTGCAGCAGAGCCATCTCAGCCTGGCTTTCAAGCAGTCTGACCCCAACCACCCTTCCAACACTATCTTCCCTCTTTCCGCTCCAGTTAGCTCTGGTCACGTCCCAGGGGGTTGCTTCCTGTTCTGCCTAATTGCTCTCCTTTTCCTCCCTTCAGAGAGCACATCCTCCTCTGCGGGTCCACAGCCCCTCCACTGAAACACTGCTGTTTCCTGAAGCCTCCCCCGGTGGCACACCTGGGATTACTGTCTTTTTGCTTGGAATGGTTATATCATACATGATGGCGTTCTTGTCGAAAGTGGCAAATTCTTAAAGGCAAGGATTGTGTGCATCTCATCTTTGTGTTCTAGCACCTGGCGTGCACTGAAACATACCCTGAATGTTTGCTGATGAGATGGATGGATGAACCAATGAATTTGCCCGGAATTCTTCGTCTTTCATTTATATGGCTGAGTCAGGGTACAAGGGTTTCTCAAGCTTGGCACTTTTGACATTTTAGTCCAGATAATTCCTTGGGGTGGGGTTCTGTCCTGTGCTGTTGGGTCTTTAGGAGCATCCTGGCCTCTGCTCACTAGTTGCCAGTAGCATTCCTTTCCCGTTGTGACAACCAAAAAAGTTTTTCACACATTGCTAAATATCCCCTTTGTGTGTGGTAAGGGGAGGGTTTGGGGGAGAAGGATAATTCTGTTTGAGACACTTGAACATTAACTCCCCAGGTGTTCCTATTAAATATTCATTAAGAAAAGGATAGTGGTAATGATCTAATTCAGGTCAAGGAAAGAAGGAAAGTGATTAACACTTGGAAACCTCCTAAGTCCTAGGAAACTCCCTACATGTTCTAAGTGGCTTCCTTCCCCCATCTCCCCCATTCCCTCCCCGTTGCCTGCTACTTAGTACTTTATTCCGATAGACCGTCCATCAGTTCCTTTTAACAGCAAAGAAAAATATGTCCTAAACCAGAGTAGTGAAGCTTTAAGAATGGAATGACTTGGGCTTCCCTGGTGGCGCAGTGGTTGGGAGTCCGCCTGCCGATGCAGGGGACACGGGTTCGTGCCCCCGTCCGGGAAGATCCCACGTGCCGCGGAGTGGCTGGGCCCGTGAGCCATGGCCGCTGAGCCTGCACGTCCGGAGCCTGTGCTCCGCAACGGGAGGGGCCACAACGGTGAGAGATAAAACCTTTACCATCTTGACTTCATGTGGACAAGTTCTAAAAGTGAGAAAGTCAGGAAGCATGTCATACTCCATCTCCCTGAGCTCTATAGATGCTTACAACCTTAAGTGTTTCCCCCTCCATCTTTTAGATGCAGTCTTAGTTTTAATACATTTTCTTCCTTATTATAATATGATCTATGGTGTTCATTTTGCAAGTCTAATTCAATGGACCATTTGCTAAAAATGGGCTACTAAAACAGAAGAGCGTCATGGAACCCTAAGCCTCTGTCCAATCAGGCTAAGCCCTCAGCATACCTCCTGTGGGTACCACTCACTGCCCCATCATTTCCCCCTCCCCTGCTGTAGGCAGGTGGCTGCCTCTCTCCTTCACAGCCTCTTCTTTCCACTTCTCCCCTTTCTTCTTTCTTCTCCATCTACCTCACGCTGACATTTTCCTTTGATCCTTTCATGCTTTATAGACCCTTTGTCTCTGTTCTCACACTCAGCTTCTGTCTGTGCTGTGTGCTTCAATTTCAAATCACCGGGAACATAAGCTGTATATCACTGTTCCCCTCCTTAAGTCACAACAGCAAAGAAAAAAGAAAGAAAAAGAACTCATCTTTCTGCCTGAGCGAAGCCTTATTCATGCAGTTAGTTGGTGGGTCTATTGCTCAGTACCAGCTGGAGCGAACCCTGGACACGATCCTCTTAATGAGAGAACTTCTGATGCAAGTGAAAAGCATATGCTTGTAGGGAGTAGCCTGGAAAATATGGTAAGATACCCACCAGTAGGAAAATCAGATTTCATCATGGTATTCTTATTGTTTTGATATCCTCACAATACTTAGCTTTCCATAAAATTCTAGAATGTGTCCTGGAAGCAATGACATTGGATTTATGTATTAATTTTGAGTGTGTCTCACACAAATGGGAAATATCTTTGATTTGGGTCCTTAACAATCAGTGAGGGATTCAGCAAGATTGCCTCTAGGAAGTCGGCCCCAGGGTGAAGGATTCTGCCATTCTAGGCAGGTCACTGCGACTACATCCATCTGTTTCTTTCCCTCATTGTTAGGAGGAGCATCTATGGCTGTAGATAAACAGAAATGGACATATAACCAGAGGTGTGGATTTGAGTGTACCTATAATAGCTGCTTAACAAATGTTACAAACAAGTTTGGGGAACAGTGATCCATGGTTCCTTCCTAGAAAAGCATTTAGTTCTTTCTGTCTGTGGTCCTCTGTTCTCTTTTGAACTCTTATTGACTCATCAATGTTCCCTGATTACCTGTGCAGCCTGCAGAACTTAGAAGGAAAGACAGTCCAGGTTCTTACTCCCAACTACCAGAAAAGTCTTTCCAAAACAGAAAAATGCTTATTTATCTCTTCAAACCCCAGGGAAAGTTGAGAACTTGACAGACAAGCAAGTTGAGAAAGGCAAATGTGCTTTGCCTAAAACTGAAAGGTGTTGGCAACTTTTGCAAAAATGGAATTAGAGACTGGAGTGATCAGAGAACCAGAGATAAAATATGGAGACCTTATTAATTCCTCCTGAGTGGATCTTCACAATATGGTCGCAGTATTTCATTTGATATGAATTCCCTGAATAACGAATATACCCAAATTCATGTTGCAGTTCAAAATGTATTTTCCAAAGCCGTATACAAATAATCTTGAGTATCCATAACTCTATTATTTTTCAAAAAAAGAATATATTCTTCTTCATGCTTTTATTAAAGACATTTTAAAAACCAGGCTGCTTTTTTTTCAAATTTATAATTTCATAACATAATATAAAAGGAGTATGCTTCTGTAAACGATACCTCATCTTTTTTTTAATATATTTATTTGTTTTGTTTTTATTTTTGGCTGCATTGGGTCTTCGTTGCTGCTCGCAGGCTTTTCTCTAGTTGCGGTGAGCGGGGGCTACTCTTCGTCGTGGTGTGAGGGCTTCTCATTGTGGTGGCTTCTCTTGTTGCGGAACACAGGCTCTAGGCACGCGGGCTTCAGTAGTTGTGGCACGTGGGCTCAGTAGTTGTGGCTTGTGGGCTCTAGAACGCAGGCTCAATAGTTGTGGTGCACGGGCTTAGTTGCTCTGCGGCATATGGGATCTTCCCGGACCCGGGCTCAAACCCGTGTCTCCTGCATTGGTAGGTGGATTCTTAACCACTGCACCACCAGGGAAATACTCCACATCTTTATACTGACATTGACATTTCTTTTCCTGAAGAGAGGCACGATAATGCCAATAATATTTTAGCCTTTCTCCCTTATGAACTCAATGAATTCATAAAGGTAAATGTCATAAACAGAGATCAGCAATCATGTAGTATATATTACAAGGGATTTCATTTTGATCTGGTGAGAGGTATTGCTTTGCAGTACTTTAAAGATTATTATAAAAATATGGAGGGTTCTTGTTTTTAATATTAACTCTTTAGTTAATGTAACATTTTCTGTCTCTATTCTCTTACAACTTTTCTCCTTTTTTATTCTCTGAATCACATTTGTTGTGACTGCATCTCCACTGGATGTCCACAAATACATTATCAATGTTTTTCCCCATTTTCAGTCATAATAGATCCTTGAATTGTAACCTTTTGGGAGATAAGATTCACCAGTCCATAATTTCAGGTAGTCTTCATGATATGCTGAAGTAAAAATATGGCAAATTATCAGATCTGGAAGTGAGACAGGCTTCTGACAAAATCCAACACCATTTCATTATATAAAAAAATCCCTTGATAAACTAGAAACAGAAAGCAACTTTCTCAACATGATAAAGACCATATCTGAAAAACTCACATCTAACATCACAGGTAATGGTGAAAGACTAGGTGTTTTCCCCCCTTGGTCAGGAGCAAGACCAGGGTGTCTGCTCTTACCACTTCTATTCAACCTTGTACTTGAGGTTCTTACCAGGGCGATTAGACAAGAAAAAATAATTTAAAAGCATCTAGATAGGAAAGGAAGATGTACAACTATCTTCATTCACAGTTGACATGATCTTGTATATAGAAAATCCTAAGGAATCCACTTTAAAAAAGCTAGTAAATTGGTTCTGCAAGGTTTCAGGATAAAAGATCAGTATACAAACATCAATTGTATTTCTATACACTTGAACGATCTGAAAAAGAATTCAAGATCTAAATAATTGGAAAAATACCTTGTGTTCGTGGATCAGAAGACTTAATATTGTTAGGATGGCAATACTCCCCAAACTAGTCTACAGATTCGATGCAATCCCAATCAGAATCCCAGCTGAATTCTTTGTAGAAATTGACAAGCTTATTTTAATTTTTTTTTTTTTTGGCTGCGCCAAACAGCATGCAGGATCTTAGTTCCCTGACCAGGGATCGAACCCGCTGCCCCTGCATTGGAAGCGCAGTCTTAACCGCTGGACCACCAGGGAAGTCCTGACAAGCTTATTTTAAAATTTATATGGAACTGCAAGGGACCCAGATTAGCAAAAACTATCTTGAACAAGAAGAACAAAGTAGGAAGACTCACACTTCCCAATTTCAGTGCTTACAACAAAGCAATATTAATTAAGCCAGTGGTGGTACTAACACAAGAGATTAAGAGAATAGAAATTAGAGTCCACAAATAAACCCGTGCATCTACTGTCAATTGATTTTCAAGAAAGGTGTCAAGATTATCGAATGGCAAAGAACATTCTTTTCAACAAATGCTAGTGGGGAAACTGGATAATCATATGGAAAAGAATGAAGTTGGGATATATAAAAAAATATAACTCAGGGCTTCCCTGGTGGCGCAGTGGTTGGGAGTCCACCTGCCGATGCAGGGGACACGGGTTCGTGCCCCGGTCCGGGAAGATCCCACATGCCGCGGAGCAGCTAGGCCCGTGAGCCATGGCCGCTGAGCCTGCGCGTCTGGAGCCTGTGCTCCACAACGGGAGAGGCCACAACAGTGAGAGGCCCGCGTACCACACACAAAAAAAAAACCCCCCACAAAACAACAACAACTCAAAATGCATCAAAGGCCTAAGTGTAAGAGCTGAAACTAAAAAACTCTTAGAGGAAAACACAGGGACAAATCTTTTTGACCTTGGGTTTGGCAAAGGATTCTTAGATATGACACCAAGAGCATGAGGGACAAAAGAAAAAATAGATCAATTGTGCTTCATCAAAATAAAAGCTTTTGTGCTTTAAAAGACATTATCAAGAAAATGAAAAGGCAACCAACAGAATGGAAGAAAATATTTACAAAGTATATATCTGAAAAAGGACTTGTATCCAGAATATATAAAGAACGCTTGCAATTCAATAACAATGAGACAAATAACACAGTTTAAAAATGGGCAAAGTATCTGAACAGACATTCCTTCAAGGAAGAATATAGAAAATGAATAGAGTAGTAGAATTTGTCAGTGTGCCCTCACAACCTGTAGGGAAGGAAATATGCTGATTCTAAAGACTATTAGGGAGTATCTTAGGAATGTTCCTAGGATGAACAAAGAACCATTCTTCTTGTTGCATAGTTAGATAGCCCCTAATTACAGCCAGATCTATCTGTTCTTATTCTATGTTCACTAATCAGTCTGCTGATCCAACAGATGACTAACAACCAACTCCTATCTGAGTGGCCCGAGAGTCAGGTGCGAAGGACCACAAACAGTCATCCTATTAGATACAATTCCCAAGATCAATTAATGGATGAATATGCTCATTTCCAAACCACTCAGTGAGCTGGATCAAGGGAATTGATCCCCTAGAGTCTGCTAATCTTAGATGACTAATAAAATAAACGCACATTCTACATGTGTGGCTCTCATTCAAGTTCAGGTATATCAAGACATGGGGCATAGGGGCTTCCCTGGTGGTCCAGTGGTTAAAACTTTACCTTCCAATGCAGGGGGTGTGGGTTCGATCCCTAGTTGAGGAGCTAAGATCCCACATGCCTTGGGGCCAAAAAACCAAAACACAAAACAGGAGCAATATTGTAACAAACGCAGTAAAGACTTTAAAAATGGTCCACATCAAAAAAATCTAAAATAAAAAAAAAAAAAGACATGAGGCATAAACAACCAGTTTCTTTTCTCTTTCTCTCTCTCATGCTTTTTTTAATCCCCCCAACTTCATTCATTTCCCATTCACTCAGGCTCAATATCTTAAAGACTTTCTTTGAATTCTCTATCTACATCCTATTCTAACACTCATCAGAGCCAATGGATTTTTCCTTCTTATCCTTTCTCCCACCTAAGTCTAGCCTTGAGGACAGCATAATTAGTGGGAGAAAATTATTTCAAAGTACCAATTGTTGTGCCCACTCATCCCACCCCTACTCCCACGTCAGTCATTCATTTGTTCCCTAAGTGCCCCCTGTAGATCAGAGCTAGACAGGAGATGCCCATCGTCACCAGGGAACCAGGAAAAGACAAGGCAACAAAAGCAGAAAACTCTTGATTCTTAAGTTCAAATCCTTGGGGTAATGCTGAGTCAGATCCACATCTGTGACTCCCCTACCTAGACTGAAAAAAAAAGAATCTCCAGGCTGAAAAAGAGAGAAATGAGGAGACTGGTTGGCAGAGAAAAAGAAGTAGAGTTAAACGTGAGTGTGAGAGTTTGCCATGCCTTCTGCCTGCTCAGCATGAGTCCTGAGAGAGGACATAACCGATCTTCTTCTTAAGTTTGGGGACCCATGAAAAGAAAGTATTTCTGATAGAGTGGGGCTGGGAGATAGCAGACAGCAAAACTCAGAGAGAGAAGTCCCTCCCCAGTCCTGCCCATCTATCCTGCCATCATTGAGAAGAAGCTGGGGGTGGGGCTCAGATGCTGTGACAGCTAGGAACAATCCACCTGGTGCCCTACGGGCTGGTGTGGATGGTGTCTGGAGGATCCCAAAGTCTTCCAGTTCTGGAAACCAGGGTTATCTAAGGGAGGGTCTGTAGGGGCTCTCACAGTCAGAATGAGGGAGCTCTCAAAGAAGGATTCTATGGGGACAATCTCTGCTCCCAATGACTGTCCAGCCTTTGTCTGAGGGACCATGATCCCACGCCCACACAGAGGACAGATGAGACGAGTGACACTGGGCTCAGTTTCCACCATAGTATGGAGAAGGTTAACGTGAATGTCTCTCATGTCCTCCTGCCCCACTCCTTCCGCCCCCTCCTGAAATGGTGGAGCTCACAACCCTGAGGACTTGTTTTACCTGGAAGTGACTAGAGTACAATTCTTCAGCAAGCAGAATGGAGACTTAGCACCAGAAATTGAAATGAATTCTAGAGAATGAGGGCAGTTACGGGTTTTGTTTATGTTCTTGTTGCCCACTTGAGTAGGACCTTTCAAATCAGTACCTGCTCTCCTCATATGACTAAAATATCTTTTTAATAAGCTCCCTGCATCCGTCTTACATGCAGCTGCCAGGTTAATCTTCCTAAATGCCCACTTTAACAGCGCATTCGAAGGCTTCCTGTTGCTTTAGGATGAAGTCCAAACTCTTCATCCCGGAGGCATGGTGAAAGGCCCTACGCCATCTGCTCCCCAACTACTTGTGAATATTTTGCTTTCTGCCATTTTCATTCAGGATCCTCTGTTTCCAGAAAGTCATCCCTCTGACCTCCAGCCTCTATGCCTTTGTTTATCTTCTTCTCCAACTACCTTCACCATATCGTAAATGTTCTCCCTGCTACTTTTTAAAAAAAATATGAATCTGAAGTTACCCCATCATTTGCTTAACAAACAGCTTTTACAGATCATTCTCGTAGGTTTCTAAACACACCTATCCATTTTCAGTCTGCTATGTTATAAGAAAAGTAGTGATGAGTTGCCATGGGAAACGAGAGGAAGGGGAGATTAGCGCAAGATGGGGCTGTCAGGGAAGGCTTCATAGAAGGTATGCACATGTGCTGGGTCATTAAAGCAGGTAAGATTTAGATATACAGAGATAGTAAATGTGGGGGAAGAGGAGTCTGCAAGGAAGAGATAAAACTATGAACAAGGAAATGACCCATACATTTAGGGATTGTTGAATGGTTGAATCCAGCACAAGCTGAGTTCCATTTTCTTAACTCCTAAAATACTTTTTGTCTGTACCACTTATTTTGTATGTAGCTGATCTCTATAGCTATGCCGTATCATCTCTCTGTATATACCATATTAAATAAGCTATCTATCAACCTATCTATTGGAATGATTCATGCACATGACTTGTCTCCAAGTAGAAAAACATTACCTGGGTGTGGGTGGCATGTCTTAAGGATCACAGATAATTTCTGACTGGGTTGCACCACCTTTATTAATGACAAGACATGAAAAATTAAGGAAACTTAGATACTGGACCTGAGCATTGACTTCTCTGTGGAGCTAAATGCCATTTCTTTATCATTTAGAATGTTTCTAGGAAATGAAACATTTAAAGTGACAGATGCACAGATGCTGAGACTTAACAATGATGATTACAGAATCTGAGTATAATAAAAAAACTACAGCAGACATAGTAGACACGGAAGAGAGAACAAGAAGATCCAAAGTAAGGGTAATTGGTGTTCCAGATGCAGAGAACTAAACCAAAACAAACAAGATGGTTCAAGCATATAGCAAGGACTTTTTAAAAGTGCATAACTATATGCTCCATTACTCAGTGGAGCCTCTGATGCCCTATATCATTGCTAGAGTCAGTTATTCCAGGCAGGATATTGAGCTTCTAACATTACAAATTGGAAAACTGGATCTTTTTTTTTAATTAAAAAGAAAATTTTTTTTTAAATTTATTTTTGGCTGTGTTGGGTCTTTGTTGTGGTGCATGGGCTTCTCATTGTGGTGGCTTCTCTTGTTGCGGAGCATGGGCTCTAGGCACGCGGGCTTCAGTAGTTGTGCTCAAGGGCTCTAGAGCGCAGGCTCAGTAGTTGTGGTGCACGGGCTTAGTTGCTTTGCAGCATGTAGGATATTCCTGGACCAGGGCTCAAATCCGTGTCCCCTGCATTGGCAGGCGAATTCTTAACCACTGCACCACCAGGGAAGCCCTGGATCTTTCTTCACATAGAAAAAATAAATAGTGCTTAAATTATTTTAGAATTAATTCAAGTAAATTTTCAGTTTAATGGGATTTTGTAGGCTGATTTAGGTACAGAGTCAGTGTTTTTAGTATTGTTTCAATGTGGAAATGCATTCTGAGTGAGAAGGCCCTAACTTAGAAATAAACGCCTAGAACATAAATCACTTTTTCATTTGGGAACTATCTGTATTTTTTTTGTAATAGCTTCAGAGCCTCACAGAAAACTATACTCAGAACAGGAGTCTAGTAAACACCTGTTGGAAAAAGAATAGATGTATGTAGGTGATGAAATCTGAATTCACTTGTAAGAAGAATAGTAGTTTGTGTACTGGATAGGAAACCCTCATATTCTTCAAGTGATAATTATGAGGAATCACAAGCACAAGATAGTTACTACACACTAAAAATGACAGTAAATCTTGTCACAACAGGGCAGAGATGGTGGTTCCACCCATCTCTTGGAAGTTGTATATGGGACAAAACTTTGACCTATGTCCACAAAATGAAAGGATTCAAAGGACCTTGGAAGTGAAAGTGACTTGTGATTCACAACTCTCTTGGAAACTATTTAACAATTTCCACCCTTAACCTACATTTCATTCACTTATTCATTAATTCATTGTTATTCATTTATTTATGTAGTTCCAGTTACTTATTCAGCCAATGTATGAATTTTCTACTGCTACGGTTGCCAGTAACACAAATTTAGCAGCTTAAATCAATGCAAATGTATTATTTCACAGTTATGTAGGTTAGAAATACAGGTCAGAATGAAGGCATCAACCAGCCAGGGTCTTATCTGGAGGCTCAGATGGGAGTCCATTTGGGTTGTTGGCAGAATCCGGTTCCTTACAGATATAGAGCCAGGTCCTCATTTCCTTCCTTTCTGGCTGCTGGCTGGGGGCTGCCCTCAGCACCTAGAGGTCCCCTCTCCCAGTCCTTCCATGTGAGCCTCTGAACATAAGAGCCAACAAGAGGGCATTGATTCTTCTCATACTTGGAATCTCTCTGACTTCCTGTTACCAGAATAATTCAGAACAGCACCCACCCTATCTTAAGATCCATTACCTTCATTATATCTGCAAAGTCCCTTTTGCCATGAATTGTAACACGTTCACAGGATCCAGGGATCTGGGTGTGAACTTCTTTACGGGGCCATTCTGCTTACCACAGCCAACAATAATTATTGTTGTTACAGACCTTTTTCATTTTTAATAAATTCTCTACTCAGTGAAAGTTGCAGGGAAGAAAAAAGCTGATCATTAACCTTGTTGAAACCCCGCCAAGAAGTGATCTCTTAGTCACATGGTTCACGAGTAACCTAATTTTTTAGCCTTAAAAAAAATCATTTCCAACCCTTAACTATATTAGTGGCTCTCCACTGCTTACTTTGCAAATTATCAAATGTATTTTTTTATGATGGAATCATGAACAGCATAGAGAAATTGCACACAAATATATAACAAGGATATGATCTATGTAACTAATTTACTGCTAAATTTTCTACCATGTGGAGAGATGAGCATTTGCATTCACTGGTGTTGAGAAGTAAATTTCTGGAGGGTGATTTCACATGTAGAAAAGCCCTAAAATATGCATATTCTTTGATGCATAAATTGCCCTTCTAGAAATTTCTCTTGAATAAATAATAATGGAATGGATAAAGCTCTCACTACAAAAATATTCAAGACAGCATAACATGATAGTAAACGATTAATGCAATCTAAATATATAAACAAGAAAATGGTTAAGTAAATCATACTTCTTTCATACAATGAAATGTTTTCTGGAGATATTTGGAGATCTGACCTCGCAGGGGAACTCCCAGGTCAGGGCCAAACCTGGGAGAACTAGAAAGGGCTTGGATTTTTCCGTGCCCAATAAATGCAGGGACAGAAGAAACATCTGCATAGTGAATCCAGACCAAGTTCCAATATGGAGCAGGGAGCATAATTTCCCCTGTCCCTGGGTGGGACTTAGTTGTGGTGAAAGACCTCAGACTATGAGAGGTTTCCATAATTCCAGAGCAACACAGGCAACATGCCCAAGGTTTCCGACATAGAGCCAGACCTGGGGAGACTGTGGCAGGTGAGGGCGCAGGTCCATGCAAGCTCCCTGGAGCTTTCAGGTACAACCCCAGGGCAAGGGGAAATCATGAAGTGAGATTAGTTCTTGCTCCCAGTAGACTGAGAGTTAGAAATAAAAATTAAGGTGAACTTTATTTACATTTCTTAGATACCTGAGATTTCTACACACAACACATGAACAGAGAAAGTCTAGATACTCTATAATAGTAATGGTAGTTACCCCTCTAGGTGTTACTGTTATGAGTTATCCTAACTTGATTCTTTGAGATTTTCTATAATTTCCATTTGTTAAGATAATGGAATAGGTATGAGTCTTACATGTGGAAGAAATATGATCATTCTTTATTTTCTGTTAGTCTAATATAGAGTCTAAGCACCAGCCGTATAGCAGGTAATTCTACCCCAACTATTCTGGAACTCTCTCCTACATCTAATCAGGCTTCTGGAGCGGATGCTGTATTAAGGTGTGTGAATGCCTGGGGAGAAAAGGGTCCCTAGTATCACCATGTCTGTCCACACTGGATCCCACTGTGTCATGAATGAGGTGGGAGATCTGTGGTCTTCCCGTTACCCACACCTGAAACAGGCCTTGAAAGTGTGCTTGTCCTGAAGGAGACATCACTGTGTAGCTGAGAGCACATCCGTGAGTTCTAGATTCTGCTCCCAGGAAGAAACAAATACCACCCCCTCTTGAGCCGATCCTATGACTCTGAGCCTACTTCAATGCCAAAGACTATGACCTAAAGTTGCAAAAGATGACTTAGGTGGAAGTGTGCCTTTTATAGACGTGGTAGGTATGGAAGCCAAGTTTAATCTCTTTTAATGTTTGCACTGCATGGAAGCTTCTCTTTGGATCCATGCCACATGGGAGACTTTTCTCTGCGCTGCGATGAACTCTTATTTCACACACGAGGTCTACTGGTTTGCAGCTCTGATCAAGTGAAAAGGAATACATTCTGAGTTAAGGTGTGAAGTAGTAAGAACAACGTGAAGAAGAGGCAGAGCCCAGAGCAGGTTACAAATTCTGGGCCATTCTCTGCAAGCCTGGGTCTTTTTGTTTTGACTAAACAAATCACAGAGAAGGAATTACTAAGATCCCTTCCTAAGGGGCTTTCCGGCTTAGCGTCCACACAGATAAAACCAGGAAAATTAACTACACTCCACATCTGGCACGTGGCCCAGACTCTCTGTGGGAGAATGATGAGGCCTGGCTTGGGTTACAAAGATCACTGATTAGGTTTTCAGGTGGGGACAACTAAGAAAAAGCAGTAAGACAGTACACGATATATCTAATTGTGATCTTTCTTGATGCAAATAACTCCTTGAAAATAAGGGCATAGACATGTATACCTATCTTTAATTTCTTGATAGAAAAGTGGGATAAAATATATGAGAAAACATGAAAAAATACTTATACCAAGGCAGAATAAAATTTATAACTGTTACAGTTTGACAGTCATCAATGCATTTAATATAAATGGATTTTTCTCATCGGGGCTAAATAGACAATAAACCCTACAGTCAGTTGGAGTCTCTATGTGCACTCAGAAACTTCTTGCTTCTGCTTGTTCATTATGTGGTGTTTGAAGACTTTAGAGCAATAGGATATAAAAATGTGTCACTTTGGTCTACTTTGCCTTCAAGTGACAGAGCCTGTATTATCTGCTAATTTTAATTACTGTGGGTCGGTCCTTATCTGTGCCTTGCTGATCTTACGCCTCTAGTCATGGTCTTGAGTGACACTGGCTGACATTCAGAAGACACCCGATGTTTTCTTTTCTAGGGCTTAGAATTCCTCTACTAAGATAAGAGGGCAACAAGCCAGGAGACCCCTCCCTGGAAAGGTCTCTCTCCTCCTAACTGGGGGACTTACTTGGCAACCGCATGTGTGCATCGCTTCTTCACTAGAACTGGACTTAACCATTGGAATTGCTTTGTTCAGTCCTGAGTGCCCATATTTTACAATCATTCACACTTTTACACAATCGCTTTTTACCCTCAGGGAATTTTGCCCTTTTGAAAAATTTGAACCATAGTTTTATTATTCAACCTCAGAGAGGAAATACTCATGAATATTCTGCTTTCTCATATTCACATTCATTTGTGAATTCCAGAAACTTTTGGCTGTAATCCAAATGTCCCTGTGTCCATGATACTAGTTCCTCACCATTCAAAGGGACCTTTCATCTCCAGTTGGCTATTAGCAGTGAAGTCAGACTCTCAGAAGAGCTAAGAGAAAACATAAATCGGTGTTCTTTTAAGTCATTCTTGCTTCTTACTGGTGTAAGTCGTCCAGTCTGGGTACTAGAATATGACAGTTTTTGGTGAAATTTGGAACAGAGTCAAAAGGATGACTTCTTTGCTAAACAATGATAAAAAAATAGATAATTGGGAAAATAGATATACATTTCTAAGGTAATGCCCCCCACCACCAAATGAATACAAATACTTATTAAGTAAGGGATAATTGCATTCTACTGTGTGAATATGAAACTTTAATTAAACAGTTTTCTGTTCTTGGATATATTTCCAGTTTTAACTTATAAAACGAACATGGCAATGCATATTCATGATTGTTGTTTCTTTAAAAAGTTCTTTCTTTCTTAAAAATATTAATCAAAATTTTCATATTATAAATATGACATTTGTTAAATATAAAAATTTTAAGAAATATGCCTAGGGAAAAAAATTTAAATTACTCATAATCCAGCTCGTTTTAGGATTTGGGGGTTTGGAATATCTGTCTCCAGAATGCATGGTATTCACAGGTGAGACCTTGTGATACTTCACAAGGTGTAATAATAAATACAAGGTGGATAAAATTCCCCATTAAGTGGTAAGTTCCCATCATTTAAATTTTATTTAAATTCTATCAAACATTTAAATTCTATCTGTGAAGGTCATCTCTCTGTATTTCATCTCTCTGTCTCCCTAAGGTCCCTGAAGCCCGGTAAAATCTAGTCACTTTAGATGTGGTTTATGCTGGGAATGACAACTACCCTGAATATAAATAGATATCCATTAAGTAACAATGGTCAGAAATCAAAGGTCTACGAGGGCTCTGCCAATGGGTTCTAAATTTTCTGGGCTAAGATAGAGTAATACAAACACTCCAAACTTGCCCAGCCTGGCCATCGGTTTCCCAAATATCCGGAGGGAACTCAGAGCTGCTGTGACATTGCTCCCCAGGAGACAAAGCAGCTCATGGGCGCAGCAAATCAGGGGCTAATCTGTGCCCTAATTGGGGACTTCTCTTCCCTGTGGATCAAACAAAGCCAGCTTTCCTCTTCCCTCCAGCAAAATGTGTATAAAGGGAAATTATGCCTGACTTATACTAGCGTTTTTGAGAGTAAATAATGAAAGAGCAAAGGGAAAACTAATAGATCCAATGAACTTAAACCTTCCAAATAAAATCTGACAGTTTCAAAAGAAAGGCAAATGAGCCATGTCAGGTTGGGTTGGGGGCTGTGATATTCGGTCCTATCAGAGACATTTTGTTAGCATGGAAAACTCTTTGGGAATAAATAAAAAGGTAGAACTCTGCCTGGTTCAGCACTGAAACTGGTCTTATTGTCAATTTTACAAAGTTTCAAAAAAGGGGAGAATATGGTGAAACGTCCCAATGTGCACTTGACATCAGGCTCTCCTGCAAAGAAATGGGCCGAGCCAAATGGAAATGACGTGTAGACCTTTTGAAGTGGAAATGAGTCACTGAAAGGGCTTCAGTTTGGATAAGAAGAGGGCCAATTATAGCAATAATGATCTAAACTGTGCTTATTGATTACAGCTTCATAACAGAACCTTACTAGCATTTGTTAGATGCTTTCACACATATTTTTCAGATAATCTTCCAAACAAATCCTGTAAAATGATGTATCCTCACTTTACCTATGGAGAAACTGACATTAGGCAAGTGTAAGTGACTTAGCTGAGGTCGTAAACTCATAAGAGGCAGAGCTACCCCTGACAGTCTGCAAAGGCCGGGCAGTTATTATCCAAGAAGGCGGTGTGGAAAGTACTGTGGGCACACACCACAGACTCGGGCACAAGCTCTTACTGTAGCAAACACTGTTAATACAAGTTTTTAGACATAATCAGAAAGAATATTAAAAAATAAATACAAAATATCATCCTAACTTTATATCAGAGTACACTCCTCTTTGGAATGATATGTGTGATCTTTACGTTCAACTTTTCCAAAAGGAGAAAAGTCAGAGCTGCAGAAGGTCCAGTGATCGGGAATAAAAGCAAATCTGCTCTGAGCAAGTGGTGTCTCTTCAACTCAGTGTATCCCTGAGAAGACATTGTCATCACAGCAACAAAATGAGTTCAAGTGGGGCTTCCCTGGTGGCGCAGTGGTTGAGAGCCCGCCTGCCGATGCAGGGGACACGGGTTCGTGCCCCGATCCGGGAAGATCCCACATGGCGCGGAGCGGCTGGGCTCCTGAGCCATGGCCGCTGAGCCTGCGCATCCGGAGCCTGTGCTCCGCAACGGGAGAGGCCACGGCAGTGAGAGGCCAGAGTACCGAAAAAAAAAAAAAAAAAGAGTTAAAGTGCACTGATGTTAAGTCTTGCGTGTATATGTTAACTTTGTCCTCTCTTCTGTCTTCTCCTTTCAAACATGAAGCAGATATCTGCTAGTGTTTTGCCCCTTCTCCCCAACCCTCATCCATTTCCAGCTGTGCTTCCCTTTTGGGGAACCTCCCCCTCCTGCACTTGGAGTTCATTTGCCCTTGAAAGTCTCTGCCTGTACTCCAAGGATGAGATGGATAAGCCAGCTGACCTGACAGTGCTCAGTGATTGGTTCAGAGTTGGTCGTGTGACTCAGGGTGTTACAACCAGAGCGACCTGCTTTATCTGATGTATTAGTGTCCTGTGGCTGCTGTACCCAGTGAACACAAACCTGGTGGCTTAAAACAACAGAAACTTAGTCTCTCACAGTTTTGGAAGCTAGAGCCTGACATCTGTTTCCCTGAGCCACAGTCAAGGTGTCTGCAGGGCCATGGTCCCTCTAGGGGCTGCCAGCATTCCTAGACTCCTGGACGCATCACTGCCATCCCCACCTCCATGGTCACATGGTCTCCTCCTCCTCTGTGTGTGTGGTGTCTCCCTCCACTTTCTCTTATCAGGAATTATTATGTTATTGCGTTTGAGGTCCACCTGGAGAATCTAGGATAATGTCCCCACGTCAAGACTCTTAACTTAATCATATCTGCAAAGACCTTTTTTTCCTTATAAGATAACATTTACTGGCTTGAGGGATGCCGACCTTCCATCTTTGGGTGGCCATTACTCAGCCTGCTGCATCTGGGCAGAATTAATGACAGGAAACACATCTTTTTCATACTGGACTTGGGCTTGCTTCCAGTGGACAAGCCTGTAGAATTCTTGCCTGAGAAGGGCCCAGCAGGAGAAGTGGAGCAGAACACAGGTCTTGATGACATCCTTTCAGGATTCAGCCAGGCCCCAAACTAGGCCAGCCTCTGGACTACAAGTTATTTTCGCCTCTAAATTCCCTTTTTCCTTAAGCCAGATTTTTTTTTTTCCACAGATAAAGCAATATAAATTACATCTCCACTATTAGAATACATCTTCTGGAAAAGTGTCTCACATTGAGCCCATTTCATAATCTAGGGGAGTGGAAATTTTCTACTTAAACCCAATCCTTTCGAATATCCATGTGCGCATTTCATGATCGTTTACTTTGAGTCAAAGGTAGAATCAAGTTGTTTCTGAGAATTCCTGTTCGTTTTTTTTTTTTTCTCTTTTTCCATTGTCTGGAGGTGTTTCTTATCCCCTCCTTTCATGCTGTTTTTCTTTCCACTTCACCTGACTCTCACTCCATTTCTTTTCCTTTCTCACTTCAAAGGTCTCCTAACTGAAATGTGCTGAGGCACTTGAAATGTGGTACCTTGGCGAATTACTGTCAGACATTGTAACCTTTGGATCAGCTAGAATCTTGCTGTGAGAGGAGACAGCAGGTATTGATGGAAGCTTAGAAAAAAGAATCATTAGAAAGTTCACATTGGTAAAGTTCTTCTATGAAGAGAAAATAATAGAAAAGAGTTAAGTTGTAAAATGGGCAATTAGCTGTTGACAATTAAAATGTTTGGCATAAAATATTCTGAGCATATAAAGTAAAATATATGTTGCAGATACAGAGATTTGGGGTCATGAAGCAATGTAGCTTTCAAGATTTAATTTCAAGAAGATGGATTTTTAAAAAGTTTCTTATGGTGTCTCTGCTAACAGGATGGGGAAACTTGGGCTGAACAGTTGGATATGTGCTGAGTGTGTGGCCAGGTGAAAACTAGATTGAAGCGGGTGATGACCCATGTTTATCCAGACATGGATAACAGCAGTTTTAGAAGATCTGCTAAAGGCTCTCTTTCATTTGATGTGTTTATTAGTAACTTCACTCAGGCATGTTTATCAAGTTCAAGTATGACATGAGCTGGGAGAGACAGAGATGAATATACTGAGTGATAGAACCCAAAATGAAACTGTCAAGCTGTATCTTGAACTAAATCTAATGAAACCAAAGTTAAGTGGCCTCTATATTAGGTTCACATTCAAGTTCACAAACTCAAGATGAGGGAACTATGGCTTAACAGCACTTTCAGGAAAAAACCAGTTATTTTTGGTTAATGGCTAGAGCCAAAAAATTTTTTAAGTTGCCAAAAGAGTTCACTGAATCTTGGTTGTCTTGCGACTAACAGAATCTGGAACCGGGGAGATAACCATGACCCTCAGCCCATAGCAATCACTGTGCTTTCAGTGAGAACCAGGTAAACTGCCTTTGGTCCAAAGGATAGGGACCAGGTGATGAGTGGCAGGAGGAAGTACTGAAAAGATGCTTAAGATGCTTAGTGAGAAAAAATATAATTCCAAAGTCATAAGGTGTGTGTTCAACATTTGAAGCCATACAGAGTCCCAGGCCGCATTTCAGAAATTTAGATTCAGTAGTTAGGAAAGAGACTTCAGTAATGTATCTTTTTACAAACCTCCCCAGGTGATGATTAGACGGACTAATTTTTAAAACTCAGATTCTAGATTCTAGAGCAGCTTCCAACTTTTTACGCACCTAAGAATTTTTGCTTTCCAAATCGTCCACATCTTTTAAAGTATTCCTTAAAATCGATCCATCCTCAAATACACATCATGTGTTTATCTTTTGCCGGATACAGAGTTGGAGAACACGGGGATCACTGCTGCTCTCATCCCCAACCTCCAATCACATCAAGAGCTTTAGGAAATGCCCCACCCCCATCTCCAGCCTCAGGGATGATAAATACAGGCCTGGGAAACTGTCATTCCGAAAAAGCTTCCACGATACGCTGAATGTGACATTCAACAAGGCTTTCTTTTGCTCAAGAATTCCGTCTTCCATAAATTGACAAGTTTTATTTCAGGAAGTGCTAGGGAAGGAATGATGTAGGTAGAAACAAAGGCTGGAAAGAATCATTGACACCAGCTGGCTAATGAGTTACGATTCCACCTCTCCAGATGTGGTGGGCATACACCCACCCTCTGCACATCTGCATGTGACACAGGAGGCCCTGGGGGACCAGACCCATCATTTGTGTCCCTAACGGGTTCTCAGAATTTCACGCATGTCACCCCATTTCTGCTCATGCGAGCTTGTATGCACTTAGGCTAGGGAAGAGATCCCTGTTAACTGTGGGATTCTGTATTTGAAAATAAAAGACATGCTGAATGTTTCAGACTTTTGTGAAGGCTTCCTGGCAGCCTTATTAATTTGTTCTTATTTTGGTACTCACTGTTCTTTCGTCTGAGTGGTTATTTTAAAATGGGAAAGGAACCTAAATTAGTATTATACATTTTAAGACATACATTTGCATACATCATGAACTTTAATTTATAGTTGGGCCAAATAATTTTAACAGTTGCTGTAAAATCCGTTATTTAATAATAGTTTTTACTACCATACTGAATGCAGCAGTAGACAAGCTTAATAGCCTCGTGTCCACAACAAATTTCCAGCTATTATGTGTACATCCCGCGCGCCTTTGACAACTCCATGGACCAGTCAAATTCCCACTGATTGCATTATTTGAATCTTGCTAGAAACTAGTTCACCATGTGCGCACAGTAGTTTTTTAGTGAATACATCTGTTTTTCCGACCTCAATTTCTTTTGCTTTCTCAGATTTACATCATTATAAAAACGACTGTTATTTTCAATAGAATAATTTTCCATAATCATATATGTACCCCTTCATAGGGCATCTGCGATTCAGTTCTAAAGCACAAAGAGGAAAATGTGCATAAATTAACGACATTTAACATTTATACTTCTGGTAGTAAACATAAGAGAAGATTTCAAGGGGGTTAAAAAAAAACATATTTTAGACATATACCAAGGTAGTTAAGTAAGGAAATTTAAATTGGGCCATTGGAGAGAAAATGTAAAAAGTATAAAAATATAACACTAACTTGATCCCTGTTTTTGGCAACTTGCTTTTTAAAGTTATGTTTATTTTCTTAAAAGTGTGACTGTGGTTTTAATTGAGTTACCTAAACTTGAGGTAGTTTTGATTATCTGAATTTAAGAAACTCTAAAAGTATTAAATCTGATTATGCTAAATACTCCATTTATCTCATTTATCTTTGTACCAGCCTCAGTTAACAATAGACTTGTTTTTTGTTGGCTTAATTTTCTAATCATCTAATTTCTATCACCAATTCATTCCAAACTCTACCTACAAATATCTAAGTCTCCTCCCAATATGTTTAAACATAGCATTCTATTAATTTCATCTTCTTGGAGACATCTCTCTTGGACTCCTGACCCAGTGCAGTCTTCTCTGGATCTTCCACATGGCTGTTCTCCTAGATGTCCCTATGCTTTAATCCTGAGAATTCTGTCTTTTCTGTGTTGCTTCCCTTGTTATCCCAAATTCTATGCTTTTGAAATTATTGGTTTGCTTATCTGTCAGTAGTTTCATTAGAAGGAGTTAATTTTTCTGAAACTTTGCATATTTGAACAGGTTTTTATTTCACCCTTATTGCAGTATGGCTGAGAATGTGATTCCAAATAGGAAATAATTCACTTTCAGAATTTTGAAGGCTTTGCTCTGTTGTTTTCCGGCCCTTCTGAGCGCTACTGAGAAGTCGAAGTCATTGTGCGTCACACTGCATTTTCTGAAGCCGTTTCTTCCTCTCTGGAAGCTCATGGGGTATTTTCTCTGTCCAATTGTTCTGAAATTTCACAATGATGTGCTGTGGTTTGGATCTATTTTCCTCTATTATGCTGAGCACTCAAAGGGCCCTTTCAATCTGGAGGCCCTTCTTTTCTTGGAAATTTTCTTGGTTTATTTTCTGATTATTTCTTTCCCACTGTTTTCTCTTTTCTTTCCCCTTGGAACTTCATTATCTAGATAATGAATGTTCCTGGCCTAATCCTGTGATTTTCATTTCGTCTTTCTGTTCTACTTTAATGGAAATTAAATTTTTTCTACTTTAACGCATAAATTCATCAATTTTATTTTCCATCCTTTCTACTGAATCTTTCATTTCTGCTATTACATTTTTAATTTCTCAGAATTCATTTTTATTATCTGGATATTCCTTTTCTCCAACATCCTGTTCTCATTTTAAAGAGGCTCTGTCTCATTGCCCTAAGAGTGTTATTGATAGATTTTTTTCTTGTAGTTTTCATGTCTCTGTCCAATATCTGGTATCGGTTTTTTTTTTCTGTTTATTATTTATGGGTTTCATAGTAGAGATTTTCCTCTGCTTTTTATTAGTCACTGGTTCTCTCCTCATATTTAGAAGTGGGGCTTTATTTTATGGTTGTGAGTTATACCTCAGTAGGGCTCTAAACAGAGAGGGGTATTATGGGGTATGGGGTATTATGAAGCTCCAAGCACATGGGTGAGTCTTGTCAATTTCAGTGAGCTCCTGGATGGTTTCACTGGGAGAACTCCAATGTCAGACTCCACGTCATGTCTCCTGGGCTGGTCAGATTGCTCAGAGAAGAATCTTCCCATCTTCCATCTGGAAGGTGAAAGCCTGGTTGTCAGTGTTCTAGAAGCTGAGTGGGGGAAAAAATGGTTGAGGTGTTTCAAAATTCATTATTTACACTGTCCCTTAAGCTCCATTTTCAACCTGGTATTCCCAACCTCAGTGGTGCCGAATGTCCCCAAGCTGTGTCACCTCCTGTCGTGACTTTGCCTGAACCTTAACCTCTTGTCTTCCGCCAGAGCCGATGAGAAGCCGTCACCTGCGGAAGCTGACGAAGGATGATTTGGCCGGGGGCTGTTAACTACATTTGAACAAACTCTTAGCCAATCCTCCTGTTTGCAGTCCACCTAGACCCCTACTTCCTAAAGCCTTTGGGCCTTCGGGTGCTTCTTGAATTTCTTAAATGCCAGCGTAGGGTTTGTTTTTCCTTGTTCCGCTGGGTAAATTGCCATTCTTCTTTGCACTTTTCCACTTTCAAAATTTTGTTGCCCTTGCCGCCTCTCCCATTTATTGTCTTTGGGGTTTAATTCTTTTTTCCCCCTTATCCCTTTTTTTAAGGTTTCAATATTTCATTCAAGTTTTATTTATTTATTTATTTATTTAGCGGTACGCGGGCCTCTCACTGTTGTGGCCTCTCCCGTTGCGGAGCACAGGCTCCGGATGCGCAGGCTCAGCGGCCATGGCTCACGGGCCCAGCCGCTCCGCGGCACGTGGGATCTTCCCGGACCGGGGCACGAACCCGTATCCCCTACATCGGCAGGCGGACTCTCAACCACTGCGCCACCAGGGAAGCCCTCAAGTTTTATTTTAAGCGATGTTAATTACAGCATTTGAAGGGGAGGATCTAATTCCACACAGAATGGAAGACTCTAAAATGTACCCATTAAACTGCTTAAAAATGAACTGAATGGCGAGAATACAACAGAAGTCCAATTTAGATTCTGAGTGTGCTCACCACGTGATTATCATTATTTGAGGCTTCCGGGAGGAGGCAAAGGTACACGTGTGGGTTCAATATACTAGCTTTAACCCAAAGGACTGATACATTTATGGGTCTTTCTGCCTGCAGTATCTTTTCCTATAAAAGGGGGATAAATATAGGCTCATGATACTATTTATAAGACATAATCACTTTCATCTCTGCATTGCTTTACACTGTATAAAGCGTTTCACATATATCTCCTTTCGTCCTCCTGATACTTTTATAAGTCAGTTAGGGCAGGTGCTGTTAGTCCTTTTACTTAAGTAAACTGAGGAGCACAGAGGTTCCTTTGCCAGAGGTCACATGCCAGCCAGGGATGGAGTTGGACATGCAGTGCTTCTGGGTGCCTGGGGGTCTGATGGAGCTATTTGAACAGAACAGACAGCAAGGAGAGGAGCACAGCTGATTCTGGAAGCTGACTGAATGTTTACATAATTCAGAAGAAAATGAACGTGTTAGGCAGGGATAAGAGATCTCAGTTTCTATCAAGCAAATGGTTAAAAAAAAATTCCAGGCGAATCTGTGGTTAGGGAAACAGAATGAAACCTAGAAATTTAATCAAGATTTCAAGACATCAAGTTAGATTCCCTGGTAAGGATACGTATGACACAAGTCATTATCTCAGCACAAAGCCCTATTTCTTAAGGTTAAATACTGATTTTCTTATCTTGGATGTCCTCTGGAAATCTTATTACCCTCATGGCTATTCTTCTGTATTAAAGGAGCATGGAAACACAGAAGGCAGCACACAGTATCTGCAATCACCGTCTACTAGCATCTCTCTCCTCTGCTGAGCTGTACGGCCCCTTTGGAAGAAAAATACAGGAAACCTTCGGACTTATCATCCTCTTTTTCATGCTAATTCTGTCACGTTTATCTTTAGCCCCTTATTTAATGAATTAACAAATAGCCATGGAGTCCCTTGGTAGGTGGCCCCAGAGGAGATACAAAGAGGGAAAAGGCAACCTCTGTCCTGAAGAAGTCATCATTTTTGAGGGAATAAGACATCAGATCATAGCAGTGAGGTCGAGATATCAGATCTTACCAAAATATGGGATATTCACGTCCTGTCCAAACATGTCATTCAAAATCATTCATTCATTCAACACAATCTGGCTACTTTCCCGGGCAGCTGTTGAGCGATGGTGGCTGACCCGGCTGGATTAGGGCCATGTTGGACTTGGGATTTCTGCAAGAGGCATGCCATCTTCTTACACTGTCTCTGAAATCGGGCCATTGACTCCACCATTCTTGGGCAGCTCTGCCTTGATGTCTGGCCTCTTAGTTCTACCTTCATACTCTTTATTTATTTATTTATTTATGGCTGTGTTGGTTCTTCATTGCTGCGCGTGGGCTTTGTCTAGTTATGGCGAGCGGGGCCTACTCTTTGTTGCAGTGTGCAGGCTTCTCATTGTGGTGGCTTCTCTTGCTGTGGAGCATGGGCTCTAGGTGTGCAGGCTCAGTAGTTGTGGCTCGCGGGCTCTAGAGTTCAGGCTCAGTAGTTGTGGCGCACGGGCTTAGTTGCTCTGTGGCATGTGGGATCCTCCCAGACCAGGGATTGAACCCATCCATGTCCCCTGCATTGGCAGGCAGATTCTTAAGCACTGCACCACCAGGGAAGTCCCCACATCCTTTTTTCTTCCAATGTTCCACCGCGGCAGGAAGGGTATGGCTCTCTACCTACTGTTCTCTTTGACGTGGACTCTCACATACATCCTCCTCCCTCCTGAGGGGACTGCATCCTGCCCTCGTAGCAGGGGACACAGTAGTGTACCATAGGCAGGGAGAAAGCCCTGCTTGTTGAGAATAAAAAAAAAAAAAAATCATCCCTCTTACCCTGCGGATTGAATTAAGCATCATGAAGGAAATAAACAGAGTATGAAAAAGAGGATAAGAAGAGATACCTGGATTCATTCATGAGAGAATTCCTTCCCCAGGGGAAGGCATTCACTGGAACCTGAAGGATGAGAAAAACCAACATGCAAAAGGCAGAGGGAACCATAAATGAAATCCGAAGCAATGGTAAGTCATGTCCATTAAGCTGATAATTAGGGAGGACAAGCAGATGGGAGGTGAGCTGGGTCTTCTCGGTGTTCCTAGAAATCAGTTCACCCAACAACCATTCCCAGCCATCTTCTCCTATGCTTCCTCCACTAGAGAGGCTGGGAAACTGCGACTGAAATTCCCAGCACCCTGGGAGCAAGACGTGGCCATAGGACACCATTTTTGCTGATGAGCTGTAGCAGAAAGTCCTTTTGGGGTCCTTCCCTTCCCCAGAAAAAGTCAAAAGCCCCCAAGAAGAAGTCATCTTGTCCCTTGCCATTCCTCTTCCTCCCTTCCTGGAGTGCAGAAGGAGGCACTTATGTTTCACAAGGCTGGGAATGAGCAGTAAGACCGGAGGAACATAAGCCCTGCATGGCGTGGTGGTGGGGCTGCATCACCTGGGCTACCCATCTCCAGGTGAGAAACTATAGCATGGTAACTTCTTCTTTTTTAAACATTTTCTGAGCAGTTTACTTGAATTCATAGTTAAACCTCATAAGAATTTTAAAAAAGTAGGTGCCGTTGTCATCCCAGTTTTTAGATGAGGAAGTTGAGGCATGGAAAGGTTGCATAATTTACCCAAGAGACTCGGTTGGTCAGTGGAAGAAGTTGGACTTTGAACACAGGCAGTGTGTACCTCAATCCCATCCCCTTGACCACTGGCTACATGCCAGTGTTGGCCGGGTTTTCTGTTACCCACAGATGACTGTAACCCTAACCTATCCATCCTTGAAGGATGGATAAAGTTTAGACAGCAGCTTTCAGATCATCGTATCAGTACATGTCGGTGCAGTGTGTGCCAGAGGAGGGCAAGAGAGACAACAATTTGATGAAGAATTTAGGCTAGGTAAAGAGACAAAGGTGAAGACAGAAAATACAGCACAGTGAAAAGACAAATACCATATGATATCACTTATATGCGGAGTCGAAAATATGACACAAATGAACTTATCTACAAAGCAGAAACAGACTCACAGACATAGAGAAAAACTTGTGGTTGCCAAGGGGGAGAAGAGGTTGGGGAGGGATGGAGTGGGAGTTTGGGGTTAGCAGATGCAAACTATTATATATAGGATGGATAAGCAACAAGGCCCTACTGAAGAGCACAGGGAACTATATTCAATATCCTGTGATAAACCATAATGGAAAAGAATATGAAAAAGAATGTATATATACATGTATAACTAAATATATAGTTATATACATGTATATACATGTATATGAAAAAGAATGTATATATACATGTATAACTAAATCACTTTGCTGTACGCCAGAAGCTAACACAACACTGCAAATCAACTACACTTCAGTAAAATAAATTAAAAAAAAAAAGAAAATATAGCAGAGTGAACTAGAAAGGGAACTACAAGTCACAGATCTACTGGCTACGACTGACTGTGGCTTAATTATACTGCCTTATCTTTAGCAGATCTAAGTCATTCTGTCTTTAAGCCTCAGTTTCCTCATCTTTCAAATGGGCATAATAATCATACACGTCTTTTAGAGTTTCAATGCCCTAGCAAAATGCTCTGCTCCGAGTAAGACTTCAGTAAATATTAGGCCCCAAAACATAGTGAGATAAAATCAAATGTTTTCCTCTGTGGCTTGTCTCATCTTCACAGTAATGACTGTCTGGAATCTTCAATTCAAAATGCAACATTTGGAAACTTAAAAATATTAAAGATGAAGAGAAAGTAAAGATGATCTTTTCTTTGATGTGAGCGGTGAAATGTTTTTTCTTTTTTTTCATATTCTAGTGAAAACCTGGCCTTATTACAGATCACAGGCACCTGCACACCATTGTTACAATAACTTAATCTGAGGGAGGATTCTGACTTTGTCAGTGTAATGTTTCTTAATAGTATTAGTCAAGCAGAGCTTGAAGGAACGTACCTATTGACTTCAAAGGATTTGTTTTCAAGAAAGTGAAATAAAAAGGAAATAAGAATTCATGGGAACTGGATTGGGTACCATGATTTCCACACCGAGTTTAGGAAAAGCTCCCTAACCTCCAAACTGTGTTCTGAGAAAACAGTTGTCTGGTACAAAGGCACGAGAACTGGTATAAAACGTTAGTTCAAAGCCTTTGGGGAAAAAAAGAGGGACCCAAAGACAGTCATTCTCTCCTTTAATGAACCCCCATGTGGAGAGTGGCTGCTCCGTGGGGAGCTGGTGCCTTTGAAGTGACTGTGAATCAGACAACCAAGTGCCACCTCACGGCCTCTGACTTGAGCTAGCAGATTTCCAAGGCTTCACAGCTCCAAAAGAGCCTGCACAAAGCATTTTCTTCCAGGACTGCTTGCAGACTTAAACAAAAGACGCAGAGAGTGACTGTACAGGGACCACCAGTGGACTCTGAAAAAATCTTCAGAAATCAGGGTTTTTTTTTTTTTTTTCTTTGTTTTTTTCCATATTCAATGAACCAGCCTGAAAACTATGGCTGACGTGTGTGTGGAAGGCTGTTACCGCGTCTCTAATGTTGCTGCTTCCAACAGGAAAAGCATGCTGCTGGCTCTCCATCCCCAGGGACAGGGCAGACAGGCTTTTCTGGTCAGCGGGGTGCTGCTCTGCAGGCAGTTGTTTCCCCTAGTCCAGGATGCAGGGGTGGAAGGAAAGGGTACAGCATGGCTTGTTTCCCCAGAGGGCCCCTCGGTGTGCAGCAGCCTGAGCATCCTGCCCTCCCAGCACAGGGAAGGCCCCAGAGAGCTGTGTCCTTCCCCGCAGAACATACAGAACAGCCCGCAGAGGCGACAGACTTTCTGGAGATCAGATGGTTGCCAGGGACTCTCCGGCAGAGCGCTTCCTGTATCTGCCGTTCCCGGGAACACACGTTTGGACGTGGCTGTAATAAGCATATTTTCTAGTACCTTGACGTCACCATGTGGGGTCCACCTTGCTACAGACCCCACGAGTAAGCAGGGAATGTTTTGAGACTATCAACCTACCATTTTACCTAAAATAAAGCAAAAGGAAAAAGTTCCATAGAAACAGATTGTTATAAAAATATGACCTATTTGCAAATCGCGAACTTATAGTCCCACCTGGTAAGATGAAAGAGAAGAGCTGCATAGTAAACTAAAAGTTTAGTCATCGGGGGCCTGTTTATAAAGAACTTGTACCCGACAATGTCGTTGACACTCTTACAACACAATGGGATAGACAGGACAGAAATTATTATTCTCATTTTGCCGAGGAGCAAACGAGAAAGGGCTGTCATGATAAATATTGTGGTTCCCTTGGATGTGGCCTGGTGTTGGGTCTGGCAGCTGATATAAACTCAAATGTGCCCAAAAGCAGAGGCTGTTGAGAAAAGATGGAGGGGAAGCCCTGCTGAAGATCGTCCCATCTAAATGGTAATTGGGCCCAATTAGGTGTTTCTGTCCCATCTCCCTGCGCAGAACCCCAGCACAGAACTTCGTGCAGAGTTGATTCTCTTTAGTATTTGATTTTAAAACCAGCGCTTAATAACTTAATAACTACCTCTAATGATGTGCCAGGAACTATTCTGAACACTTTATATCACTATCTCATTTAATCCTCTCAACAACTCAGTAAAGTGGGTACAATTATTACCTTCATTGTACAGGTAAGGAAACCGAAGCACAGAGAGGTTAAGTGACTTGCCCAGTGTCACACAGACTAACGGTGTCAGAGTTAAGATTTTTAAAAAGAATAGGCAAATGCATTGTCCTAGTATCAGCATTTCAGGAGCTTAATTTCTATTCTGAGGGTAATGTGGGCAAAGCAAAGAACTGAAACCTATTCCCTCTCCCCTTTTAATTAGGCCTCGAGAAGGAATTCCTGGGGCATCTAAAACTTCAAAAAATTTAAGCCTTTATGCACAAGTGGCTTTGAAGTCTGCTTGGAGGAGCCTTGCCTTTTGCTGGTGACAGGTTCTGGCCTCAGGTAGGATACAAACAACTTCAAAAAAGAGCACCTGCCCCCATTCTTTCTTCTGTGCAGGTGAGAACCGGGCTTCACTGCTGAAAGTTTAAATGCCCTGGTTTCTTCTGGCCCCCGTGAACTGCTAATGTGTTTTTCACACACATTCAGAAGGTGAGTGAAGCTGTGAAGTCCTGACTGAGTAAGCCGACTCTGATGGCGAGGGCGTGCACCCAGCAGGGATCTTCTCATCTCTGCGTCCACTCTCCCCACCCCCCAGCGCTGCCCGCGGCTCACGTGCTTCTCCAGGTAGCGACAAGTGGGGGCGGGGGCGGGGGCGGGGGCGGGGGGGGGGCGGGCAGAGACTGGGATGCACTCTACACCCTTAGGGCTTTACTTCATCAGAGAGGTTTGTTCAGGGCCTCAGATGCACGCAGAGCTGCCACGTGTAATGCCATTTCTGCAAGCCAGGAAATGGAAACTAATTTAAATCACACAGTTGGGACTCAATCAAGCTGGACTCCAAATTCCAAGCTAGCTCTGTCTCCCACTCCCTCTCTTTCCCCCTTCTCCCTTCCTTCTTTCCTTCCTTCCTTCCTCCTTACCCCCCTCCTTCCTTCCCTTTGTTTTCTCTTCAACGACATACTATCTTTGATCAATGAAAGAATACATCATTGTGAAACCCATACGAGGGGGCTTATTTACATTTTCCATTTATTATCTCAAAATACACTTCCACAATCTCAACGTGCCTCTAAAAAGGGAATTAATTATTGCAGCAGGGCCTAGAGAACAAAACGTGAGTTTTCTAGGACAATGTTTTCCGTTTCTGCTGGGTCCTGTTAACCCCAGTTGAGCCACCTGGGAGGTATTTAAATGATTCTTTTGTCGATGCTTTTCGGCAGGTGTGATAGATACTTTTGATGGATCAGGAACTTTCTGCCTGTGGTTAACCAACAAATTCAACCTAACATTGAGGATAGGTGGGGATAGGTTATGGTCAGTTTTCTTTTTTTATTTACATTTTGACTTTCAGGAGGTTGGGACAAATGTCACAAACAGAGTTACTGATGCTAAAAACACCATCACAGTGCAGACAGTGGGCAGCGTGGGCTCCTGCCCTGGGCCCGGGCCTTCCAGGACCCTGGGGATCACTAACCTATAAAAATAAATGTACTAAGGGGCACGTGGTCACGTCTGTCACTAGGTATCTGGTGCTCAGTGTTGAGAGACCATAAACCATAACCCTAAACATCCAATCTCAAAACCAGCTCTGTGCTGGCTTCAGAGAAACGCTTCACCCTGACTTTTGTCCCCTGGCCTTGGAAGGGCACTGTGAAGATTTCCAGGGTGTGCTGCCACTGACACGCACATGGACACACCGAGGTGTGCGGAAAATGTCACGGCAGAAGCACTTCGTTAAAAGTCCAATCAATTAAAAATCAAATCCTTGCTTTCAGGTAGCAGGAAAAGAAAACAGTCTTAAATGTGAGTGAGTGGGGTTTCCTCGTAATGCCAACCACCAATTTTCTTGCTTCGCTTTGGGTTCCAAGTCTGTAAGAAGTCACACACTAGTGTAGTATTTGCATGTGTGAAACTGGGTGATTGAGGAACATCTTTCAAAATGAAATGATTAATATTACTGTTAAAATGGTAGATATGTAGTTATACGTGAAACAGGACACTGATTCTTTACATTGACAACTAGGTGGACATTGAATGCTCACATGGCTAATAGGTTTCTGTTTATTCAAAATTCATCATGTATCACTGAATTTAAAATATTAAAGAAAATGTTAAGCTTTTTATGAATCTTTTTTTTTTTTTTTTTTGGGGGGGGTACGCAGGCCTCTCACTGTTGTGGCCTCTCCCGTTGTGGAGCACAGGCTCAGCGGCCAATGGCTCACAGGCCCAGCCGCTCCGCGGCATGTGGGATCTTCCCGGACCGGGGCATGAACCCGTGTCCCCTGCCTTGGCAGGCGGACTCGTGCCACCAGGGAAGCCCTATGAATCATTTTATTTCAGTCTTGGTATTCATAATCCTAATTTGTAGTTTGCATTTTACTTCTAGCAGATATCTTTGAATCATTGGGAAGAAAGGAATCTTCAGCAACTATAGGAAAGTAAGTTTAATTTTCTGATTAAAAAATTTTGAATTTATGTTTTTGATGAAAATATATACTCAAATTTTGCATAATTTGAATACACTAATCCTTTCTCAGTGTTTTCCCAAAGAGCTTTCTATGATGACGGAAATGTTCTATATCTGTGCTGTCCACATGTGGCTACTGAATGCTTGCAAGCACCACTGAGGAACAAAACTGGGTGAAATGTGGCTATAAATGTTCCATACAGAACAGATCATTGCTATCACTAGGACAAAAATTATTTGACAGTCTCGATTATGGCAACATATGAGCGATTTTACTAAAATAAAGGTAGTATTTATGCAGTATTGTTATCTTTGTCAAAGTAGGAACATAGAACATATTATATAATAGTTTGCCAGCTTGATGAATAACTTCGAAATATTTAGACATATGATGGGGGCTGGCTTGACAGCACCCCTAACTGTGACCAGCCATTCTGCATATGTCACCGTTGTCCCCAGAGAGACAGGAGTGTCATGTGGTTGGATTAAAATTTAAAAAACCTCCCCTGCTGGGAAAAAAAAAAAGTGACAAGAAATGTCCCATTGGAAGGACTCCTACAGCATCCTTTCCTTAGAGGAGGTCCAATCCATTCCTTTTGAAGAGAGGCCTTCCATTTGGGCTCAGTGCTGCTTTGGCCAGTTACCTGGAAGAGGGAGTGAAGAAACAGTAGCTTAGCTGTTAGAATTGCCAGGGAAGGAACTGCTGGCAAAAACCCCACCACTGTTTGCAATGTGGATTTCAGGCTAATAAGGGCAGAGTTGGCTTAACACTGTCATGTTTAGAGATCAGAGATAATAGAAATTCATTGGGTCTCCCACTGAGCTTTAAGTAACCTGAGGAAGGGACCGGGCACCTTCTGGTTACCAGGGTAACAGCACTGGGAATCCCTACAGGGCTTTCTCCCCACTGGTGAAGGGACCCCTATCTGCGCAGCTGACTCCCATGCCCCCACCCAGCCACCTCACACACGTCCTTGCCCCGGGGTGGGGTGCTCCAGCTCTAAGGCTGTTCCGTACTTTCTCCTGGGGGTCCCCAGGGCAGTGAGCCCCAGTTGCCCACAGTGGCAACCTGCTCATTCATACACCCTATATTGACTCCACCTCACCCTTCTGTCTCACTTTCCCATTCCTCTTGTACTGCTTCCTGGGATTACTTCCTCAATAAAACCTAAAACCACTTACACTTAAATCCTTAACTTCAGGCCTGTTCCTGGGGCAGCCCAGCGTAAGACAACCTCCAGCCCATAGCTCAGTGCCTGGCAGATATATGGCCTTCTTAGATATTTGCTGAAAGAACTCACATACTTTGCAAATGAAATCATACCTTAATATTAACTTCTTCACCCGACTCAAAGAAGGAAAATGACTAGATTGACATCTCCTTATGTGGATCCATCTCACATCTACTAATATAACAGCTCCACTGGAAAGCACATGACCATTCAAATAAAGGAAATTTGGGCTCCATCACATCACAGGACCTCAGCACCAGGGAAAGCCCAGGTGACAGACCCTCACTGCTGATCCTTGGAGGTGTGTGACCCCCCTGCCTCTCCATACTTCAAAAGTTATTTTGCAATCAAGATAAGGCTCAACAAGTACCTATTTGGGAGAAGAAGCAGGATGATGTAAGGTCCGTAGTATTAAAACGTCAATGATTAATACAGAGCCTTCGAAAGAGCACTTCTGATAAGGATCTAATAAGTGGAATTTTGCAAGAAAGAGGAGCTGTTCGTTGGGCACCAAAATCAAAAGTCCAGTCCCTCAATTTGCCCCGGGGAGGTGACAGCTGTGACATATCCTTGTCTGTTGGTTCTAGGGTCCACTGGAGACAGGGTCGAGGTGAGCGTGGGATCAATGCACTTTCTGGGCCTTTGTCAGTACCGGAGGGAGCCCGGGGCCCACTTGCTTCATGGGTTTGCCCTCTTGCTGGCGCGGTTCCCCGCCCTAGAACACCGTGCAACTCACCGGTAGTTACTTGGTTTCTAATTTAACCTCTTCCCAGGCCTTCTACTGCTTTCAATTAGCTAGGCCTGGCGCCTGCAGCTCCATGTGTGTTATTCCAAAGGAAATAGAAGGATTGCCCCCCGCTTCCCCACCTTTTTCTTTTTTTTCAATTTTACAAACTGAACCTCTTTACTGATGCATTGGAAGCTATTTTATCCACTTAATGAAATAGGCATTCCACACCCCAAATGGTAAATTATATATTTCAAGACATCATTTGATTCATTACCCACGCCTCCTCCCGCGTTCCCCAACACTTTGCACCAGACACAGAAATCACAGGTTACGTAGGTCCGTGTGACCGCCGCCTTCCGTGCACGGCCCGCGGCTCGCTCGGGCCCACCAGGGACGGCTGGGACGCAATGAAGCGGCCGAGCGTGTCCTGCTCAGAGGGTGCGAGGTTCCGGGTGCAGGAGCGCGGGTGGCCCGCGGGGCTGCCGGTGCGCTGCGGGGTCTCGGTGGCCGCAGCTAGCTGCCCGGGCGCCCGCCAACTTCGCGGCGCCCCCGGCGCGGAGAAGCCGCAGACCCTCGCAGCCCCGGGATCTGCCGGCTCGCCCGGACCGCAGCCGCCGGGGAGCGCGGGCCCCGCGACTCCCGGTGCCTCCGGCCCTGCCCGCCGACACTGCCGTCCGGCGCCGGGATCGGAGCCGCCTCGCCCGCGGGGCCGCAGACCGCTGTCCCGCCCGCCGCGCTCGCCAACTCCCGGCGGCCCGTGACCCGGGACAAACTTCTGGCCCAGGCGCGGCCCCTGCGCGGTCACCCTCCCGGAAGCCGGCCGCGAAACCGAAGCTGCGGCGGGAGGGGAGCGGGAGGGAGCGGGTGGCACCGCCCGGCCGCCGCTCTCCGAGCGGTGACGCCGCCCCCGCGGCCACCCCCCGCCCAGCTCCCCCCGAGGCGCCGCGGCCGCCGAGCGCCGGGCGCGGGCCGGCGGGGCCGGGCGCTCACGCCCTCTAGCGGGCCGCGGCGGCGCGGGCGGCCGTGACGTGGGCGCTCCCTTCAGCCGGCCTGCGGGGCACCGCCAGTCAGTCGGGGAGCAGGAGCCCCGCTTGCAGCCGGCGCGGGCTCGGCCATCGGCGCGCCGCCGCCCGGGGACTGGCTCGCCTGGCGGCGCAGAGGCGGCGGGCGGGACGCGCGAGGCCACGGCCCCGGCCCCGGCCACCGCGGCGCCGGAGGCTCGGGTCCCGAGCCGGGGAAGGAGAGCGGCGGCCAGCGCAGCCGCCGGCACGGAGGGCGGATTTTGGCTCCACGGGCGCGCCCTCCGCTCCCTCTCGCAGCGGCGCAGCTCCGAGCGGGGCCGGCTGTAGGGCGGGAGGACCCAGGACCCTCGTCCCCGGCCCCGGGAGCCGCCGGAGTTGGGACTTCTGCAACTGTTAGCACTTTGGGCGTCTGGTTCTGGTTTTGGCTGTTCACCCTCCTCTTCTTGCCGCCTTGGAGGCAAAGCTCCCGGCCGCACTCCGCCCTCGCGCCCACCCAGTGCTGCCGGGAGCGGCCCGGCGCGCGCTCAGCACCATGGGGAGACTTGGGACTTGCCTGGCGACTTTGACCGGACTTTTGCTAACTGCGGCGGGGGACACGTTTTCAGGTACGCGGGGCTGCGTCTGCCGGGGCCTGGGGCGCGCGGGCCGGAGGGGGCCCGGGACGCGGGCAGCTCCCAGTGGGAGAGCCCCAGCGGCGAACGGCAGGACCGGGCAGGGGGCGCGGCGGGCCGGGCACCGCGTCTGCTCGTCCCCGGCGCCGGCGCGGGGCCGGCGGCGAGGGCGGGCACCTAGCGCTCCGGCGGGCCGAGCGGACGAGCCCCGGAGCCTGGCCCCCGTCTCGGCACCCGCTCCTCCGCGGCCTGGGCGCGTGTTGGGGCGGACGGCGCCACTCGGAATCCCGGGTAGGTTCCGAGAGCGACAGCAGAAAACTTTGCCTGAAGTTGGGAGTTGCAGCCGCCGGCCGCCGGGCGTGGGCGCTGCGCGGTCCTTCCCACGGCGAGCGGCGGCCGGGCCGGGTCGCAGTGCCCGCTGCGCCCGCGCGATCGCCCGACCAGCCAGCGGCACGGGCGGCGGCGGCGATTGTCGGTCCTCCCCCCGCCGCCCGGCTCGCGGCGGCCTTGACCCCGGCTCGTCCCGGCGGCTGCGCTGCTGCCCGGGAGAGCCGAGGCGGCGTCCTCGTCGGTCCCGGCGGGAGGACCGGCGGCCCGGAGGGAGTGGCCGGCCCGCAGGCCCTGGGCCGCCGTGGCTGTGCCCCGCTGGGCTCCCCCTCCGAACCCTCGGCCCCGCGGAACGCCCGACCGGGGGCAGCGGTCAGCCCACCTCTCGGCCCGCGGTGCCGCGTGGGGAGGAAAGGGAGTGGCGGGGAGGTGCCTGCTGCGCGCTGGCGGTCCGAGCTCGGAGAGCTCCTTGCCGGAGGACGCGTGGCCGGGAGTCGGGGGTCTGGAGGGGCGCCAACCCCGCATGGTGTTAACCTGGAACACACGTGGATGGACAGCCGGCGCTTGCACACCCGCACACTAGCACACTTTCTCGTGTGTGTCAGTTTCATTAAGGTCCACGTAGAATGGTGGCACTGGGCTTTTCTTTTAATAAAAAGCCCGCTATTTGGCCTTGAACTTAGGTTGCAAAATAGGTTTCTATGTTTATTCGGGAGGAATGAGTAAGTTGAACTTTTTGTTTGTTTTTTAAATTTCATGAAGGACACTTTCACTGACGGTAAAGCGCATATTTTAAAACGTTTCAAACGTTTGCCTCTGACTGTCAGATCTGTGGAAACCTACATCTTTACTTTCCCGGAGCCCAAGGGACATGCAGGCGCACAGGCCGTGCCCCGGTCGTCCCTGAGCCCAAGGACCCTTGACCACAGTTGGCCGCCGCCAGGAAGCCGAGCGTGGAGTTGGCTGCTCGCTCTATGCTGTCAACTTCAGTAGAGAAATACCCTTTTCCCAAGTTTAATATGTCATTAACTGTCTGGTAATTGCACGTGCGCCGGAGGATTTAACAAATTGATCCACTGCTGTCTGCTATGAACTTGATGCAGATATTGGCCTGCGTTCTTTCTTATTAGTGAATTATGGAGTAGACTCGCCAGTTGTAGAGCCTTGTAACTCATTAGTGTTAGAAGCCAAGGATGAGGGCCTTAGTTGATGGTTTTCTCTTTATTAAGAATCCATAGCTCCCTGCCTGGGATTTGTTTCAAGTTAAGCTGTGTCAGAAAGCATTTGGATGGATTTTCAAGTTGTGGTCGAGGGGGTGGAAAGAAATATTTATGTAGCTTATTTAAATGATCGTTTTCTCATCATTAAAAGGGACTTCAGCCTAGGTAGTACTGGCCTGTGTCCTTGTTAATACTTACGTAAATTAATAGTCAAACCGAAAGAGACTTTTTTTTAAACTCAATTTTAGCCAGATTTTTCTTTCAGAGGAAATATGTCATTCTGTTTGTTTGTTATCATACCATTGATTGAACTGTGCCTCCTTTTCATTTGGAAGCCAGAGTTATCCTAGTATGTTAGAGGGTTAAGAGGAAATGAAGGGCAGTATCCCAGAGAGAATGCTTAGCAACAATGAAATTAAAAAAATTGAAGTTGGCAAAATTTGTGTGTGCAAGGATCAGATAAACTGCAGTGCATTATGCTTTTTCGCTTCACTTTGGGTTTTAGGTAGAACATGTGGGAAGCACTTAATGCTTTGGAAAAGTCTTTTTTTTTTCTTTGTATGTTGGGAAAGTTAATTCTGATGTTATGAGTGACACTGACACTTGTTTCGCTTTACGAGTCTTCTGGACATTGAAATACTTGGCTGCTGTCCCCTGACATGGGGATCCTTTTAGAGACAGAGGAGCTCCATGGTAAGTGGCTTGAGGGCAAAGGCAGTTATTTTTCCTTCTTGGTTCTGATAAAGCACTTACATTCACTGTTTGTTGAATAAATTAGTGATGTGACTTCTGATTATTTGTAAGCATTCAAATTGTTTGTGAACTGACTGACCCAGAAGGGAGGGAGAGGAGAGATTGTGAGATTGGCTTGCATCGTCCCTTCTTTTGAAATTAACATTTTCATCGCCGATTCTTCTTAGGGCACCCAATGGACTGAATCCCGAGGTTTTATGTAATCAGTGGAGGTTTTTTTTGTGTGTGTGTGTGTGTGTGTGTAACTAAGATTTATACACAAGATACTTTGCTGTTTCCCGTCTGCATCCTCATATCCTCTTTTGGAATGCATTCAGAATTGATATGATTGTTGATTAATCATTTCTGGAAGGTACTACACATAATTTGAATGCCAGATATCAGAAATAGAGTGCTAAACATATTGGAAGAAAAAAGAAAAGAATTAGGTTTTTTGTCCAGGAGGACTTTTATTTAGTATATATAAACATTCCATTTTAAACATCACTTTCCATGTTTACAATGTCTAACTTGTTAGGCAAAGTATTGGAGGCTCACTTTCTGCCTTCTATGTAGGCTTTGCATGGTCATTCAAAATAACTCCTGTAAAACGATATACAAGTAAGAAGCAAGGAAGAAAGTGGAATCATTCTTGCTTCTGCTTGAAATTCTCTTTTCCAGATTGAGAAGCCGCATAGCTGGGAAGTCATTCCTCTTTGACCCATTTTCTCAAAAGCCAAGTTGTAATATATCCTATGCAAGGAAGTGTTTGGTTTTATATAATAATGAGACTGATATGGTAAGGTCTGGTAAGCAAGGCTTGGTTTGCAGAAGTAGAAATGCAAACAGATTGGTCCTTTGCTTCCACCTCAGTATTTGGAATAGATTAAACCTTAATATAATCTTGTGAATTTGAAACTCTTCTTGAGAAATTTCTTTTTTAAAGTACTCTTTTAAGGACATTCTTGGGAAAACATAATCTGAATGGAGTCTGTAGTTGAGTTAGTAGACCTGTACCAATATTTAGTTTCTTAGTTTTGGATAATTCGACTCTTATTAAGTCAGATGTCAACACTAGGCGAAGGCGGGCGAAACATGTCCTGAAATCTTTGTACTGTTTTTACAATAAGTTGAAAATTATTTCAGAATACAAGATTGTACAGTACCCTTTACAAAGAGTGTGAATAGATTTGTTTAGCAGTTTGATTAATTTTTTTCTTTTTCAGGTAACTAGAGTCATGACATTTTATATTTTTATGGTGCTTTAGTGAGATTGTTCATGGACGTGATGAAAAGGTCTCAAGTTTAAATCGGGGTGCAGGATAGCAATATGCCGAGAAATCACTTTGACATTTTTAGTGTTATGTGGATGTAAAGAAGTATTGCTTGAGCTTAATCAATTGTTCTGATCTGGAAAAATCACCGGTTTTAGTCTCTGATGTTCTCAAAGGGTTATTTTACAGATTTTCAGTAGAGAAGTTACTTACATATACTGATATGTAGATACGTGTGTATGCAATTTGAGTAATTCTAAACGAACACGTAATGCACAAGTAATCTGAATTATGTCTTCACATGATATGAACCCCACCTGAGTCTCAAGCATAGCCTTTAGTTTTGGGAAAAGTTGGTTTTAGAATTTAGATACTTCTGTGACAATTCGATAAAAGTTGATGGCTTTATTGGAAATTGTCGTAGTTTTATAACAATTGTAATTCATTCCAGGAATTGATAGGCTGTACGTATCTGTTTCAGTAGAGGCACTGTTTTGGATTAAGCGTTGTTTTCTCTCGGTTTTTGTTTTAGGTTTAGTTTTCTCGAATAAGCGTGTATTATCTAAATATCCTAAGACAGTTTTTAGTTAGGGGTCAGGCATTTTAATAAGTAGTTACGTACTTTTTCAACAGTATAACTTTTTTTTTTTAAGGTGGTGTCTATCATGCTTTGTAGTTCTAGGATTCTTCTCTTTGAAAACCAACCTTCCCACAAACTTTTCTCCAGGGGCTTCTTATCTTTATGACCACAACCTATTAATAAGCTTATTTTGTAAGTGAGAGAAGGTTTCATTACTAATGTTTTTCAAACTCACTAATGAAAAGTTTAAAGAAGATGCAAAAGCACATAAACCTCCCATCAGAAGAGGATGCTGCTTCTCCGGTTCCTAAGATACTGCCGTGGTTTAGCGTTTAGTCATCAGAAAGCCTGCATTTATACTGTTGCTCCGAAAATCAGTAGGTAGGGCTGGTGTTAGGTGGGGAGCAGGAAAGCTTTAGTCATTACCCTTGGTAGCCTGTGGTCCCCCCGCCATCCAGGGAGGGCGGCTGGCAAGGCCAGAGCCTGATAAAGGGGTGGGAACGTGGGAGAGGAGAACGAAAGAAGAACACAGGCCTGAGAAGGGAAGGGTTGTGTGTGCTCACCTGTAAGAACACAGCTCTGCAGATCCCGGCAGGCAGGGTCGCTGCTCTTCCCCTCTCTTTGCTGTTAAGGGTGAAACGTATGGAGAGTTTAGGGAGGAGGATCAAAAGAGTGACAAACGGGCAGGGAGAGCAGGTGACAATCCTACACGTTGGTGGCTTTAGGTGGCCTGGGGGAGGGAGTGGGGTGTGTTCAGCCTGTGCTGCTGGTGAGCTATGTGTATACCTGTGATGCTCAAAAACCAGGCGTGCCCGAGGGTCACCGGGAGTGGTCCTTCCCGACTTGGTCTCTATGGCCGGCATGGTGACTCTGATGTCCAAGGCCCCTGGCGGGTCCCACAGCATCCCCAGGTGATCCTGGCCATCTTTCGAGAAATGTTGTTCCAAAAGAACAGTTCTTAAAGTGTTGTTCTTGGACTAGAAGCCTCAGCATCACTCAGGAACTTGTAGACAGGCAGACTCCTGCCCCCTCCCCCCCACCCCCAGGGGGACAGAATCAGAAAGTCCTGGGGGGAGCTGGGGGTGGGGGCAGCAGTAGGTGCTAGAACTAGCCCTTCAGGAGCTTGGGATGCCAGACATAGAGTGTGAGTTCTAAAAGGCCTGGCATCCTCATTCTGCATTTTCAGCCTCCCTTAACAAGAGCTGAAAGGACCTAGGGATGAAAATATAACTCATGTCCATGCACTTGTGAACACCCCTGCCCCCCATCAGCACGGCCCAGGTTATGAACAGGCCGATGGGATGGTGCTGTGACTCTCAGCCTGTTAGGGGAAACCACCAGCGTGATGTTTCAAATAATGGTCTTATCTGGGGAAGATATTGGATCCAGCCAGTTGTGAAACGAAAATGAAAAAAAGTCTCCTCTAATTTTACTTACCACAGTGTAAAGTTTTAATTAAATCTTGCAGTCATGATTAGCCACTGGAAATTTCTCTGGGTTGATACTGTGTTTCGAAGATATTTGTTGGCTTGTTGTAAGAAGGGCGTAGCCCAGTGCACTTATTAAAATGATGCTTTTAATTCAAGTGGGTGTTTATTGAGCACTTACTGTTGGGAAGGCCCCTTTAGGGGGTCGGGGAGGCATTGGGGGTGGTAATGGGCAAAGAACGGAAAGATATAGTTAACCGTACTTTGGAAAGTTGTCTAATTATTAAAAGTTTCAAAATCTACTGAAATTGAAAGAAGCAAGGACTGTCTTAGGTGAGAATGAGAAATTTGCATAAAATTTGGAATTTTAATATGGAAATGTGACACTTTGCCTTTGGAAATGAACTTCACTTCCAAACAGAAAAGAGAAGCTTTTCAATGTATACCTCTTTAAAGTACTGATAATGTACTTTAATGTATCTCCTAAGATAGAGCCTCGTTTCTCTGTTAGCCACAAAAGACAATCCCTGACTCTCTGTCATTTAATGCTCCAGGTAAACAAAATCTATTGTGATGTCATTAAACAGATATTTATCTTAAAAACACTGTCGCCAGACTTTCAGAGAATCAGTGGCAGGTGGAGTGCTTTCCACGTGGCAGGCAGGCCTCCCGCTCCCTGCCCCTCCGGCTGCCATCCCCAGCCCATCACTAGATGTAGCTGCATCCCCAAACCCACCTGCCTGCCTCACCCGCAAGGCTTCCCGGATGCATCTACTTACAGCTGAAGGAAGGCACGCTCTTGATGGGCCTTCACCTGCTTGTAACTCATTCACATCAAAAGAAATTCTTTAGTGGAAGTTGCTGCAGTAGTCGCACTTCTCAACACCGACCTCAAGACAGCTTTAGGCTCTGCCGTGATTTCTTCTTTTTCTGGCCGTGTCATAAATGGCTGCTATTCTGTGTATAGCAGTGGGACTTGGAGAAGTAGTATATCTGGCAACTACCTCAGAGTTCATGGTAACCACTGGTGCCTTCACCATCAGGCCTTTTGGTAACTGACCAGAAGAGTGGCCACGAGCAGGTGTGTGTGACGTGTTCACGAGGAATGGGGGTACTGCGCTTACATCTGCAGGAGACGCCTTCTCCAGCATCACCAGGACCTGCAGCCGAGACCAGATGGGAGTAAAGTTGTCAGAGACTTGTCAAAATGGAGAAGTTTTTAGACCTTCCCTTGGAGAAGGAGACTAGCGTTTAACAGAATGATTTATTTAAAAATACAACAGCCTAAGCAGAAGCAAAGCGTTTGCTTTGTATGGGGCACAGAGCAGAAACACTTACAGAGCATCGGTTTTTCTTCAGATGGGTGAATGCTCACTTTCATCTCTTTCCTATTCAATATGCAGAAAGCAGATTTATTTCAGACAGTGAAAAGAAGATGTTTTCGTTTGGGTTACTGTGGATGTCAGAGGCCCGGTACTTCTCCCCGGTTCCAGTGGTGGAATCAGAACCGGGTCTCTGGTGGGCTTCTGACCATGGGTGAGGGGGCTGGAACACACCCCTGCAGTCCAGTCTCGATGGGTTCTGTTTGATTTCTCTTCTCAGCTGGTGTAGTTTGAGACATTTTAAATCATGTCATAACCACGTGCTTGAAGATGGCTTGTGATACTCTCTTTAGATACGAAACTATAAAGTTGTCTAAAGCATTTCTTTTAAAATAAATACTCATAATATATAAAATCAAGTTACTGAACAGTGTTTAGCATGTAGTAATCACATAGTAAATTAATAAAGTTAATAAATATTTGTTGAAGGAATGAATAAATGATTGAATAAATTTCCCTTAGGGAAGAAAATATATCAAATTACTTCTGCTTACTGCTGTTTTTTTAATCTTTCTATCAAGTTTGATTTTTTTTAAAGCGTTTGTAATCATCTTAACAGTAGGCCCAGGTTGTGGGTTCGGTGCTTGATACCCTTAGCAATTTATAGGGGCATAGAGATTCAGTCGCTAAATTTAAAGGAAAACAGTTACCTTTTGTTAATTAAATGTGCAAAAGTGAGCCTATAATTTTATCGTGTATAATAAAAATTTATAAATCAGTTATGGCCATAAAGTAGAATTTTGGTATAATACTGATCTCTAAAAAAAAAATAAATTTACTATGAGGTAGATTGACCATGTTTCTACTCTAGGAGCATTCGATTTTAGTTACTGGAGTATTAAAAGAACCATGTATCACCAGTAAGAAGTTTCCGTGACAGGCAATAGTATGTATCATCTCCTGTTTTTATTTCTGTTATAGAATGAAATTAATTGCACCTGCTCAGAGCTCAGCCCGCACCTTTCCATCAGCTCATGTCTGATTCGCAGGCAGGCTCTCATTCCTTCTTCATTCACTGTGGCATATTCTCAGGTGATGAAACTTCATAAAATGAGGCTGCTTTGACAACAATCTTGTGATCTGTTCTCCACTTCCTAGACTTTGGACACCTAGGCCTAGGAACGTGGTGTGAAGTCTCCACGATTGACATCCGTTGGCATATGTCCTGTGTGTATGTTATGGGGGCTCTGGCCCTATTTTCTCTGTCAGTTACCATTTCATCCTGTTCGTGTGGCTTTTTAGAGAGCCTCTCCCTTTGTTGCTAGCCCCTGTGGGGAGCTTGCTGAGAGGCCTGTGTTATCGACCTCGGAAGGTTTGGAGCGGGGGTCCGGCCATCACAGTGGGACTTGGATAACTGGAGGGTGTTGTGGCCTGATGTCAGCTCTGGGGCCCCTGGGGGAGGAAAGAAGGGCAGAGGTGCCCCGACACGTCAGGTGTTCCTGATTTCAAGTTCTGTTTCTGCCCCTGAACAGCCATGTGGTCTTGGACATGCTGTTGGATTTTTCTGAGGCTTAGTTTTCTTTTCTGGAAAAAATACCTTTTAGGAGTATCCTAAAGACTAAACAAGTGGACCAATGCCACGAGGTTAGGAGGCCTCATGAGGAAAAGAGGGGACCAGTCAGCTCTGCTATCGCCCCTTGTAGGTGTAACCACGCGAACTCCCTGTTTTTCTGTCACAAAGGCTTAAATATTGGCAATGTCATATGGTTCAAACTCATAGATCCCCTTTCTGGGTCCAAGGCTTTGTTATTTGAGTTGCCTGGGGGCTCTGTGGGTGGTGTGTATGTAGATGTGCTTATACACATATTTATGTTATAAACATATGGCCAACATTATGTTTTAAAGAAAAAAAAAAAACCCTTGAAAGTTACAAAATGGCCCCCTCAGAATTGGCACCGTGAAGAGCCAGCACTGCTTGGTGCTGGAAGGCAGTGTCGGACACCTGCATTGGAATCACCTGAAGCTCTTCTTATAAATGCAGATATGGAGCCACAGAAACTGGTAAAGGAACACCTCTGATGATCTTTTTTTAAAAAAATTAATTAATTAATTTTGTTTTGGCTGAGTTGGGTCTTTGTTGCTGCGCACGGGCTTTTTCTAGTTGTGGTGAGCGGGGGGCTACTCCTTGTTGCCGTGCGCGGGCTTCTCATGGCGGTGGCCTCTCTTGTTGCGGAGCACGGGCTCTAGGCGTGTGGGCTACAGTAGTTGAGGCTCACGGGCTCTAGAGCGCAGTCCCAGTAGTTGTGGCGCACGGGCTTAGTTGCTCCGTGGCATGTGGGAATCTTCGCGGACCAGGGCTTGAACCCGTGTCCCTTGCATTGGCAGGCGGATTCTTAACCACTGCGCCACCAGGGAAGCCCCCTCCGATGATCTTGATGCTCGTTAAAGTTGAAAGCGTACTGGCAGGACGTTAGCAATGACTCAGAGACCCTGCCCTTTGGAGAATTTATCACATCTTTTCTGACTAGTGTTAAGAAAGCATCTGAGGATGGTTACATGAAGTTTCACGTACCACACTATAATTGACTGGAGACTATTTCTCTTAAGAAGCAGAGGCTTTCTGGTGTCAGAAGAGAAAATGAATTACAAAACACGGTATTTTATAGAAACTAAGCCACTTTGTACCCCGTCTTTCAACTTGGTGACCTCCAGTAAATGTGACATCCATCTGGAATTTTTAGGGTATAATAAAAGAATAAAGATATTTCAGAGAATCAGAACACAGATCATTTTAGATCTTTAGATTTGCAGCTGTGAGCCGAATTTTGAGATGACTCATTCAGAGAAGATAACAAGACATGATGACATTGGGGAGGTAATTTTCCAGCACTTATTTCTATCTGACATTCATTGAAACATGGACACTGTAGAAGAATCGGTCTTAGGGGCCCCATAAGCAGGGGCCAAAAGCGTGGCATTTTTATTGTAGTCGTTCCTAAAAGACTTGCTAACCTCAAAATGGGCATCCCCGTCTGTTACAGCACTTGAAGTTTCCACCAGCTCATCATTTTGACCAAGGAAGAAAGGTGCTTGTTGAAATGACATCTCTGGGAGTGGTGGCTCATTAAGTCATCTTAAATATGACATCCCCAACTCGCTATCACCTCAATAAGTTAATATCCTTAGATGTCAGATTTCTCCCTCGTAAAATGAAGACGTTTGATTCAAGGATCTGTAGGGTCTCTCCAAATACTTAGAGAGTCTGAGGATTGTCACCTGAGTTCACGTTAGTTTGTCAGGTAGCACGGTGTAAGGGAATGAGACCTGGATCCTTGGGTCATGTTTGATAGATGAGGATGAGAGGGTCCAATCTGATGCAGCAGGAAGGTGCTTGTTAACAGGAAGTGGGTGTAGCAGGGATGTTGGAAGGATTTTAGGCGCTTCCCACGTCTGCCATCGGCTGCCTCTGCTCAGATGTGCACAGATGAAGCCTACTCTTTTCCTCCATACTTGGGGATGTAGCTGCCATCTACAGCTGCCACCAAAGGCTCTGCAGCAACAAGGATGTTTAGGCCGGGCTTTTCTGCGTAAATCTTGGCAACATAGATAAGCCTTATTTCAGGGGCTTAGAATTGATAGTAATAAGTGATAACTATATATTGGGCATTCATTGTGTGCTGGGTACCGTGCTGAGCGGCTATGATATTCTCAAACCTACCGCTGCCCACTAGCTAGTCAAAGCTTGGCTGAAGTCTTTGGTGGGAGCTTTGGGAGGTAAAGTGGTCTCCATTCCTAACAAAGCCAGGTTCCCTGAGCACGGGGTGCGTGCACTGTATTGTCTCTCTCTTCCCCTCCCGGTGCGCACAGATGCAGGTTGCCTTTTCCTGATTTATGCCTTGATTTGATGCCATCCACCTGTACTGAGGTGTGCTCTGTGCAAAAGCATTTCAAATGGAGTGTCGAGTCAGTTAGAAAGATGCTGGGTGATGTTTTATTATGTGATGTAGAATCTTTATAATGACCTTCTGGGGAGTTTCCTTCGGGGTCACAGTTGCAGGAAAAAGTTAGAGTTTCCTTGTGATCTTCCTTCTTGTGGACACAGTGAATTATATAACTCGTCACGTTTTCCTCTTTACGTGGGCTGTTAGGATGCCAGATTCACATATGTGTGCTGTAGTAGTTAGAACTTTTTTGAACAGAAAAGCTCAGTCAAACTGGACTTCATCAAACAGGGGATTTGTGGGCTCTTGCAACAGAGAAGGCTCTGGGTAGCCCAGCTGGTCCTAGTGGCTCAAGGCAGTCAGGAGAGTTCTGCGTCTCCCGGGCTGAGTCCTCCAGCTCCAAGCCCAGTGGAAAGAGAAATTCCCTCCCCGCCAGCCGTACAGACCACTCCTGCCACGGGGCTTGTGGAGTCAGCTCACATCACCTGTCCCCACTTTAACCTCGTGCCCAGCTTGGCCCGCCCACTGGGCCAGGCGTGGGGTCCGCCCGCAGTAGCCACAGGGAACGAGAGTGCGGAAATTGAGGCTTCTCCACGGAAACTCAGGCTCTGTTACCCGCTGGATAGAGTGGCTGCTGCCTGGGCCTAAAGCCGCAAAACACCAAGAGCCACGATCTCTGCAATCGAGCCTTAATTCTGGCTCTTTTCCTGGGCCTGAGTCTTAGTACCCCTCCTCACTTGTCTCACCTCACGCCCCTTTATCATGCTGTGTTTTATATATCATGATAAGTGCATTGAGACTTTTGGAACTGGGTGGTGGTGATGGCAGAAAATAAATGAGTTCCAAGTCTTAGCATCTGAGCATTCAGAACGCAACTTTTGTGTATGTGCACTTCTTTTACGTCCTAGTGACACCAGGAACATGGTCTCAGCTCATTAGCAATGAAGAACACGGGTGTGGGAAGACGTCGGGGGGGGGTGTATGATAGCCGGGTTCAGTAGTTCCCCAACTTATTGTTTAAAGCATCAAAACCTTTTGGTTAAGCAAAATCTTACATAGGTAGAAAAGCTTAAAAATCTTTTGGTTAAACAGAATTTGATGTGGGCAGGTTTAAAAAATGACTCTCCAAATTGGAAAAGCGGGTGTCTGATGAGCTACTGCCCAGCAACAGATGCCCCCAGGCTTGGTGGCTTGAACGACAGCCATCTACTGTTCTTCCTGTTCTGTGGAGGGGACGCGTGTCTGCTGGTTGGCCGGCTTCAGGCGGGTCTAGGATTGGCCTCGGCTGGGCTGCCCTTCACGTGGTCCTCCACCCTCCAGCAGGGAGAGTTTCCAAAGAGAGAGCAGAGGGTTGCCAAGGCCTCTTGGCTTACGCTTGGGGAGGGCATGTTGTCACCTCTACCTCATATCCTTCTGGTCACAGCCAGTCACATGGCCAGTCTGGAATCTAGGGTGGGGAAATAGACCTCGCCCTTGGTGTGCGGGGTGGCAGGGCCACGTTCTGAAGGGTGGACACAAGGAGAAGGGGAGAATGGGGCCCTACACAGGGCTCTGCCAGGCCCCAGGGCCTGCGTCCCGAGTTGCCTCTGCTTTGCAGAACACAGTTGGGAAATCATTGGCCCATGAAAAAAGGGAATATAGAATTGCAAGGCCTGCATTCGAGGGCCCACCGGCCACTTGCTGTCCTCCGAGGGGAAGCCGTTGAGCTTGGTGGACCCAGTTCCTTATCTGTGAAGAGGGTCGTTCTGGGATGTTCTGATTCAGAGGTTGGCTTCAGAGATCGCATATGTTAATGGATGGTATACAAAGGAACTTTTACAAAGTGCTGGGTCTCTGGGTGTATTCTGGAGGTGATTAGAGTTTGCTTAAACCTGAGTTCTCATCCTGGCTGTGTCATTCGTCAGCGGGACAGTCACTTGGCTTCTCTGAGGCTGTTTCTTCATCTGTGGAGAGCGATGCTGTCTTCCCCCTTGGTCACCCTGGGGAGAACACAGCGCCCCATCTGTAAGAGCCACAGCCCCTGTTCCTCTTAGAGGCCCGTGACCACAGGATAACCTTGAGCCGTTGTCTGGTGTGTTTCCTTTATGTCTGCAAGCCCCAAAGGGTGTGGGTCCCCAAGCCCCAGGTTTTCTTCGATTTGTAATTGGATTTATCAGCTTATTGCTACATCCTCTGGCTTCTCAGGAGCAAGGGAAGAGGAAATAGGAATATAGGTGTCGGTCCTTCACGTGTTCGTTACCTCCCAAAACAGTCCTGTCAGGTGAAATGGTGTCTCTGTCATTTGATGGTTTTTTGGAACTGAGGCCCCAACATTTCAGGATGTGGCACAGACAATGGGTACAGCTCTTTGTGGATCCCAGGGGACTCCATCCCTCCAGAGCCTCTGGGGTCCAAAGCACAAGGCGTAATTTTTAAGTGTGCTTAAGTATTTCATACAGTTTCTCATTTTGGTGTTAAGGACGATTGTAAAGTTGGTGTAACCCAGCAGTGCACTGTAGCCACTGCTATTTCATAGCCTCTGAAATAGCAAATTAGAAGGAAACGTACTCAGCTTCTAAGTAACTTGCACGAAATGAATGGATGAGAGCCGTTATCCATATTTTTCACAAGCAGAGGAGGGGTGAGTGCTGTTTTCTCCATGGTTTGAAATCCTCTAGATAGAATCGTATTTTTGTAATTTCTTGTGTTTAGCATTTGGAGATCGGATTGAGGTGAAAAGTATAAAAACCTTCGCAAAGCTCTTGTCCGTGTGTGTTCGTGGTCTCAGGGGCAAAATGCCACTAAGGTCAGTGAGATTTTATTTAAGACTTTTCACTTCAGGTGGAGGTGAACAGGCCTTTGGAGATGGTTGTTAATCACCTTCTTTAGAACAAATTGCATTTGCTTTGAGGTTGGACAAAGGCAAAGATAGCACGTAGATCCCTACTGGAAGATTGAAAACACTTCAATGAGTCAGGTCTGATTGCAGTCATCACGGGAAGGAACTATTTGGTATATAATAGTTTACAAGGCTTAGGTACTTTGCTTATTTAAATCACTTTTTTTGTTGCAACATCATTGGGGAGATCTATGCCAAAATAAACCGTGCATTAATAAAAGTAGAATAAGTGAATATTAAGAGGTTACTAGCATCTTACAGAGTGACTTTTTTTTTTTTTTTTTTTTTTTTTTGCGGTACGTGGGTCTCTCACTGTTGTGGCCTCTCCCATTGCGGAGCACAGGCTCCGGACGCGCAGGCTCAGCGGCCATGGCTCACGGGCCCAGCCGCTCCACGACATGTGGGATCTTCCCGCACCGGGGCACGAACCCGCTTCCCCTGCATCAGCAGGCGGACTCCCAAACACTGCGCCACCAGGGAAGCCCTTACAGAGTGTTTTTTAAGAAATTAAGGATTTAGGTTTTTTTAACAGAAGTATTTGTGAAATGATTGTCATTGTTAACAGATGCAAATTTACATGTAGGTACCTATTTTGGAAAGATTCCTGAGCAGCTGGAGGTAAAATGAGGGGGTCTATCCATTGCTAGGGATGAGGGAGAAGCCAGGACTGGACCTTGGGATTCTGATGTTTGGTTCTACCCCCAGGTGGCACGTGATTTGGATCAGGTCTCCTAATTGTGACTCAGGTCCCAGAAGAATAAAATGGATATTATAATAACTCCTTCGAGTGCCTAAATGATGAGGATCAGATTAAATAATTTAAACATTTGCTTTCTCAGCTGCAAAGTCTTGGCCACTTGTGGTCATCACACACCTGGGTTGGTTGTCGGGGTTGCAGCCTGAGTCAGGACCTTCTGGGGGGCTAATCTGTGTGCCTGCAACCCCCCTCCCAGGCTGGTGTTTAGTGAAAATCAAAAAGCTGCCAGCCCCGCGTGGTTCTCCTTTTGCTCTTTATAGATGGGAAACTGCGGTTAAGTTGGCATCTTTTCTCCTTGGGATGCTTTCTGAGCGCATCCCGTTTGTTCTCTTCTGGACCAGCCCTCATGTGCCAGGATTATCATTGATGCCTCAGTTCTATGGACCGAACCCGAACACGGGGTGAGGCATCTTCCATGGTGGGGAGGATAGTTCAAGAGTTGTTTGTAGGGCATCCTTTTCCAGAAACGAATAATTATCGAGGACTAAGCCTGGACTGAGGCAGGATGAGATCCTCCGCCAGAGGAAGTGGCTGTGGCCTCGAGGTTGAGGACTCGTGGGCTGCTTTGCGCTCAGCCCTTGGGGTCCAGGGGTGTCCAAGATGAGGGCTGGCTCACAGGCACCCACAGAAAAACTCGATGGGCACAGGCAGGTGGAGGGCTGGCCTGCAGGGAACTTGAAGCTGACTCTGCAGGAAGGGAGACCCTTGAGGGCAGCTCCCAAGCCCACAGGGGTGGGTGTTGGTGGAGATAGGACCCCCCAGGGGGCCTGTGGGCACTCCTAGGTGTTATTCAGAGGGAAGGGAGAGAAGTGACTTCCAAATATCATCTTTAAATGTTTGGGTTTTTTTTTTTTTTTCTCTTTAAATGGCATGTCTCCTAAGCAATTAAGTTTTTGAGGTGGTGGTTGTCTACCTAGAGTAGATGCAGAAGGGAAAAGGCCTGGGGAGTTGGGGAGAGGAACCCACTTTTCATAAGTTTTTAAATTGGAAGATCATTTTGTGGCTGATGTGGTGTCTCTCCCTCTGTTCCCAGGCTGTGGGGCCTGTTTGCTGCTGTGTTTAAGGGTCTCTGTGCGGGGTGGGAGTTTGGCCACAAGTAAGAAAATGTGGGGTGTTAGGGAACATTCAGGAACCAATAATTTCTTCTTTATTACCACACTTGGTACCACTGTCCCAGGCTTTCTCTTTTTCCTTTTCGTCTTTCCTCCTCCATCTACATCTCCTGTAATAGGTGGGTTTTAAATGAAAGTGGAGAACAGGTATTTGTACCCCGCTGGACCATCATCCCTCTTACTGTTGAGAAATTATCAGTGACAGGCTACTTGGTGTCCTGTTACTCCTCTGAAGGGTGAGGACAGGACAGAGGGTGTTGGTCCCAACAGAGGGAAGTGGTGAGTGAAAGCATGACCATGGCCATGCCTGTCAGGCAGTGGTGGGTGCTTTCTCTGTTTTATTTCTAATCAGCACAGCAGTTCTTAAGGGTTAAAAGATTATAATACAACGAAGGGACAGCCAATGGTTATTGAATACTTAAAATGTCTAGGCATTATTCTAAGTGCTTTTTATATGTATTAGCTGGTTTAATACTGATAAGCACCTAAATGACCCCCATTTCACAGGCCAAGGAATAAGCTCAGAGGCTAAGCAAAGGGGCACCTAGCTCAGGCAGGTTGCACGGGCAAAGCCTGAGTCTGAAGCCGCCGAGCCACAGAACCTGCCAGTTCTTTGTATCCGACACAGTCAGAATCCCCCTGCACACACCATGGATGTAACCTGCTTCTATTTCAAGACTCTGCATCTCTTTGTATGTATCCCTTTGACTGATTCGCTGGGAGTCCAGGAGGGTGGACAGATGCTTCAGGCAGACAGGGCAGTGGTCCCTGAATGACAGGCTGAAGGGACGGAGGAGAATCCCAGCTCTCGGGATGACTTTCCCAACAGAGTCAACGGGTGGATTTACTCATTCTGGAGACAGTGTTGTAACATAACCAGCAAAACTGGTAAGAGTCAGGAACAAGGTTTGCAAAACTGGTAAGAGTCAGGAACAAGGTTTAGATCCTGCTTTATGAGCTCTTGCTCTAGTTAAATGTTTTTGCTGAACCAGGAGCCAATGCCGGTAAGTTCCAGGATTTGTGGAACTTGTGTGTCCAGAGGTAAAAATGATCAGACACTTCCTTGCACGTTGATAAACTCACATCTGAAATTTTGCATCATATGTTTATACAGTTGAGGAGGAAATTTATGCCCTATGGTAAATACTGACATTTTAAGGTAAGACTTTTACAAAAATCTTATAAAGGCATCCATCAGAGAGAGAATCCAAATACCAAAGGCATTTGATACGTCCATTGGCCATTTAAAAATACATGAACGAGATTTTCTTTAATTGAGAGAAATTTTACCTAATTTTTCTTCCTGAGCTGTTATTTACATTTTATTTCTCCATAGAATCTTATCCTGTTATAACATGTTTAAACTTGAGAGTCTTTTAGTGATGACTTATCAAACTTCTCTGCAATAAAAAACACGTATAAGAATGAAATTTTAATTCTATTTAATTTCATTTTATCTATTTTAATTTCTAGCAACAGAAATTATTCTTAATGACTTATACGTTGACAGCTTGATTAGTTTCATTCCCCAAATTGTTCAAAGCAAAAAATTGGAAACGAACTAGTCTCTAAAGGATTTGTTGTCCAGTCCTGCACCTTCTCATTTGCTGGCAGGTAAACCGAGTAGATCACATCTGTGGGTTTTTAACTTAAAGGCAGCTTATTTAACCAGAATTATAGAAATATTCAGAAGTGGTTCTGAAAACAAAAATAATTTTAATATACTTTATAGTCAATGCATGCTTTAAATATACATGTATATTACGTAAATATATATATACATATATATATTGGGTTGGCCAAAAAAGTTCGTTCGAGTTTTTCCATACATCTTATGGAAAAACCCGAATGAACTTTTTTGGCCAACCCAATATTATGTTAAAGAAATATATATGTATATACACATATACACGGTTTTTGGTGAAACCTTAGAAATGAAGATTTAGGCTAATCGGTGAATGAAAAAATCTATGATACCATTCCATTTATCATAGCAGTCCTCATCAAAGCTGTCATTCAAATCAACCTTACTTTCTATCAGAGAAAGTCTAACAGTTTTTAATTTTAAATAAGTGTTAATTTGCATTTTGAGGAAAAGATTTAAAAACAGCAAAAAGAAATATGACAGATTATTAAAAGCAGTTTAGTCAAGTTTAAAATGATGTAGATTTAATAGAATTAATTACATTCTGTAATAGGTTATAAAACCATGGCAAATCTATACTGTTTCTCATTAATTTATGGGAATGTAATATAATGGTCAACTAAAATTATGAGGTATTATAAAGTGACGATTAGGGTTAAAAAAGGATGTGCTGTTTTTCTGTTAAATGCATGTGGATGTGTGTATTGAACTCTGGTGTTTTACCTCTGGGAATAAAGAATTATGGACATACTTTGAAAAATAACTACATCAATTTCTGAAGATATAGGGATCCAGTTTTTCCTATGGATGTAAAAGAGAGAAGTACGTGCTACTCAAAATAAATTGACATGGCAGCAAACTAAAACATAGCATGTTTTTGTTAAGAGAAAATACTAAATATTTGCGGGGGTTGACTTTCATTGAAAAACTTGCTTTATAAATAAATGTTTGATAAAGTAGATATTAACTGTTTTACTGTATAATGCAAACAGACCCTAAACTAAATCTCAAGGATTTTTATTTGTGAATTTTTCCTGTGTAATTTGAAAAATGTGGAAAGTGTTGCAATTATATTGAAAAGAATCAGCGTCAGGAACGTCCACATTTTTACTTGTTTGACAGTTGTTTTATTTCCAGCTAATATCATGCTTGAGTGTGAGTATATTTGCTAAAAAAGAATCATTATATTTAAAACTAATTTTTTTGCATTATTATTTACTGGTATCATTTTTAAAAAAATTTTCACCAGTTCTTTGGCTGTGAAGTGACTTCTTTATGGTCAAGGGAAGGAAGATGTGTGGTCGTTAAATTTATAATATATCTGATTTTATAACGTTCCACAAGGGCTAAAATATTCTATCTCTAGTACGGTACATTTTCTTACCTTTAAATGAAATATGGATACAACAGGGAAGGTCATGGAGCCCTACAGTGAGTGGCTGGTGTTTGAGTCATCATTAAAGAAGGCTTCCTTGACAGTTACAGCTCACATTGTTTCTTTGAAGCTCTGGACGTTTTTATACTGGGAAAGTGTGCCTTCCTTTTGTATGGTGTGACATCTGTTGAGAAAAGGCGGGCAGGAAAGGAGGACCTACCTGATGCTAGGACGGGAGTTGGTGCCCTTTCCGCCGTCAGCGCTGTGTATGCCTTAATTTTCCCATAGCCTTAGCTGGGAGGTCCCCTGCTCCGTGGCTCTGTTGGAACTTTCACACTGACACTGGAAATGATGGGGCCGGGCCCTATGACTGGGGGTCCATAGCCTTTATCTTTCTAGCTAGAGATCTTAATTTTAAAAAAAAGACAATTTTTTAGAGCAGTTTTGAGTTCACACCAACATGAAGAGGAAGGTACAGAGATTTCCCATATGCTGCTGCCACCACGCATGCGTGGCCTCCCCCATCATTGACATCCCCCACCAGATGGTATATTTGTTACAGTCGATGAACTTGCACTGACACATCCTTATCACCCGAAGTCCATAGTTTACATTAGGATTCCCTCTTGGTGTTGTGCGTCCTATGGGTTTGGACAAATGTGTAATGACATGTATATGCAGTTACGTATCACTGCCCTAAGAGTCCTCTGTGCTCAGCCTGTCTCTCCCCGTGCCCCTCCCCTGACAGGAAGAGGCGGAAACCCAGCTGGTGAACTTGGGTTTACAGTAAGTCCATTCTAGTCTTGACTAAGTCTGTGACTAGACAAATATTTTATGTTTCTCTGCTTTAGCTCCCCCTCCTGAGATGGAAACAAGTCATTACAATTTAAAAATAATTTAGATGGACTTTAGCTTCTGTTATTAATAATTATTATATGAATACCAAACAATAAACTCCTGATTTGACATGAAAGAATCTTGCAAAAACATTAGTTTCCCATTGTGTAACTAAATCTGCTGGACAATTGGTGGTTTCCTGTTGAATTCTCACAACTTGGAGGGAACAAGAGACACAGGGGGCTGTAGCCATCCTTCAAACCGCCTGCATGTCTCCAAGGCACTGTATTTATTTGAGATTTCCTTCTCCACTTTGTGTGGCCTTTTAGTGGGATGTTTCTTTAGTGGGATGTGGGTAGGAATTGTCTTACTACCTGGATCTTGAAGCACAGGCTAAATGGTTTGTTCAGGCCCTAGAGAAAGCCAGGGCTCTGGTTTCCTGTGAGTTCTAAAGCCAGGCAGCAAAGCTTTTGTGAACCCACTACTTGGGGAAATGATGAAGCATATTATCCCTTTACTAAGAGGAAGGCACATTTCTCCTTTGAATTGCTTTCAGAAAATAGAACACCAGCAGCTAGTCATTTTTTTTTTTAGTAATTTTCATACATAAAGATATTTATAATGTGTTTTGAGTGAGACTGGAAAACATGGCAGGATGGTGGGTTATTTGAGATCAACCCATGGGCCAGGGGTTGTTTCCAGAATGATGACCCTCTAAAGCACAGGTCTCTAGAATGTGCACCCCTGGAGTGTGGAAAGGTGATACATCAGTATGCAAAAGGGGGACAACTTTATTTAAATGTGAAAAAAATCCATCCTAAGGGAATGAGTGGCTATGTATGGAGAATCCCCTGAAAGCAATTCGTTAAAGCGTTATTTAGAGTAGTGAAAAGTTGGGAACTCCGGAAATATCCAACAATAGAGAATGGATTAAGGCATGGTCTATTCCTATGAGAGAATGTCATACTGATCACAGTATAGAGATGTGAGGCAAAAACTAGTGGCAAAATCATGGGTATAGGATAATGCCAACTTTATCAGATGATTCAATATGTTTTTTTAAAAAATCTATGGAAATGTATAAAGTAAAAGCAACATATTAATAGTGGTTCTTTCTGGATAGCGGATTTGTTGGTTTTTTGCTTTCTTTTAACTCTTTTATGTTTGCTAGATTTCCTTCGATGTGTTTATATATCCATCTTATGTTGGGAGAAAGTTATTTAAAATAGTTGTTAGGGGCTTCCCTGGTGGTGCAGTGGTTGAGAGTCCGCCTGCCGATGCAGGGGACACGGGTTTAGTGCCCTGGTCCGGGAAGATCCCACATGCCGCAGAGCGGCTGGGCCCGTGAGCCATGGCCGCTGAGCCTGCGCGTCCGGAGCCTGTGCTCCGCAACGGGAGAGGCCACAATGGTGAGAGGCCCGCGTACCGCAAAAAAAAAAAAAAAATAGTTGTTAGGTAAGAGTTGATTCCATGAGTAGTTAACTCAGTAAAGAAATGTGATGATTTGGGGAGTATGAACCAGCAGAGAGGAACCGAACAAGGGAAGGAGGAAAATTCTCAGAGGACACAATCTACCTCCACTTTCCCTTGCTCTAAAATGTGTAAAACACAAACCATATAAACGTAGGTGTGAGAACACACTGCAGTGTGATTTTTAAAAACAGATTGTACCCTTAGCCAGCTGTCTCCTAATCCTCACTTGGCTGGCTTTTCTGTTGGAATTGTTTCTTTGCTAGAATGTTAATGGATTGGTTAATTTGTGAGCGGCACTCCTAATTGTATTAAATCTCTACAACCTTATTAAGCATTTGTGCAGAATTAGATCAGAGAGTTTGGGGAAGCAGCGTGCCAGTGGTCGGAGGGAGGGAGAGACAGGCTAGCAAGTGGGTCTGACCCCATCCCCAAATAATACAGCACAGAGTGAAAACCCCACTGCTGGAAGTTCAGAAGGATTCTAAGGCACATAAAACAGCCTCCTTGCTGTATATTTAAACACCACTAATGAGAGAGAGAGAGAGAGAAAACCAGAACCAGCTTGTTCTTTTTATTTAGATCTGTTAGGATTTACTTTTATTTGGGGGAAAAGAAATGAGTAAGAACTAACAACATGTCAAGAGTACTAGGTTTTTAATTCTGGTCGCCTGTGTTTCCATTTAGATACCAGGGTAAAGGTATTCTGTGCTTAAAGAGAGAGAAACGGTTTCAGAAAATAGAGTTGGACCACGTTTATTTTGAAAACTAAAGCCCCAATGGACTGAAATATACTGCTGCTTAAAATCCATGGTGGGCAGCTACTTTCTGCTGCAAGTAAGGGGGGTGCATTCGGCCCCTGAGAAGGCTTAGCGCACCTTCCAGCAGTGGGTTTGGGGAGGATGGTTGAGGAAGCTTTAACATTGACCTCTGGGCATCCTGACTGTGTCCCATTGCTTATCTGTAACTATCGGTGTACGTTTCCCCCCAAAGTTGAAAGTTTATTACTCAGGATTATCGCAACAGTAATGGAAAACCAAGTAAAACTTTTTAGCAGCCTTTTGTTAGATTTAAAGTTATCGATTCCTTGTATTGTGTATTTAGCACTTTCAAAGGATACTGAAGTACTCTTAAGGATGAAGACGGTTCAAACCCAGAAGCAGTCAGAAGTTTTAGTTTCTTGATAGCTCCACAGTACTGCGCTGAGTGTTTTTCTCGTCACTGTGGTTTTAAATTGGATGGTCCCACAGGTTTCAAGAGTCACGTGGAAAATAGAAAAATAAAGGCTCTCGTTAATTTTAGAAGTTGTACATAATCATGTTTGTGCCGGGGATATGGGCTTGGAGTGTGAGAATAAGGCAGGTAGGACATTAAGGAAAGAGAGGGGGATGAGATGCTGCCTTTCCAGCTCCTGGGGAGCTCAGCTCAGCGTGTCTGTCACACGCCAGGTCAGGAAATCTGTAGGGATGTCCCAGGGTGTCCCCCAAAGCGTTCCTCGCCTCCACTAGGCAGGGTCTGCCGTTTCCCCTGCCTGGATGCCATGGGGATGGCCCTGCCCTGGTTGCCACCAGCACAGGGTAGCCTTGTGGCCCTCCCTCCTTGCTGGCTGCAGTGTCCCACCTGCTCTGGACCGTTCCTACCCCCTGATGTGGGGAGCGTTACACCCAGCTAGTGGCTGCCAGCCTCCCATCTCAGAGGCAAGGGAAGCGGCTCCTTATTTTAGCCCCTGCTCCTGGGCTGTCGGTGAATTGGCCTGACGTTTGTAGTCAACGGGGTCCTAGAATAGGGGAGTTAAAAGATTGGAGTGTGTGTTATAAAAAAGGGTTTAATTAGTAAATGCAAAGGTGGTGAACTGTGTGTGTGTGTGTGTGTGTGTGTGTGTCTGTGCACACATGTGCTGTGGCTGGGGGTTGAACTGCAGATAAAGGGGCCCTTTGCTTCGGAGCCCTTCCATGGGGGGTGGGGCGGTGTGGAGGCAGAGAGTTGCTGGAGGAACTTTCCATGTTTGTGAGAGGTGAGCAGGGGGTGTGGCTTCCCCTCCCACCTGGATCTGAACATTTTCCAGACATGTACAGCAGGTTCCTCCCAGATTTTCTAGGTCCTTGTAATAATGTGAGCACATTTCATGTTGTTACTCAGTTAAATATATAGGATGCTTCCTGGAATAAAATTGGTGGCAAGGAACGTGTGCCGACTGACTGCTTAGTTAATAATTGCTGGTGTGGAGCGTTCTTTTACTTTGCTTTTTTCCCCTTAATTGGCTGAGTATTAATAAACTCCTGGTTTGTTTCAATGGCGCAGCCAGTTTTTAATGGTTGTACAGAAATTTCAGGAAGAAAGCTAAAGAATTAACATAATAAATAATTATTGTTTCCAGAATTTTTTTGCTGTTAGGATTATAAAATGTGTTAAAAAACAAAGCCACTTGAGCAGAAAGTAATTGCCCTGACAAGCACGGTGCCAGCAGCGTTCATAATGGAGCAGCCCTTCCCTCAATGTCAGGCAGATTTGCGTCCCACGGAAACGTTTCCTCACATTATGGAAATGTTCTTTTCCCATCAGCAGTGGAGAATGAAACTCCAGGCTTCTAATTAATCTTGGCTGACGTTTGATTTCATACCCAAGTTCAAGGCAAGAGGTGGTGGGGTCTCCCCGCTCCTGCCATGTACATGACCACAGGCAAATTTCTCCATTAATGTCAGAACACATCTGTGTGGCTCATTGTCACTGCCACACGTCAGTCATTAATGCATTAGCAGTCACTTCCGTCCACTTGCTTCCCGCTCATTCCCTGCTGGAGGAAAGAGCATGGCAGGAATTTTACTTTGCAGGCCTTTAACCTTGAACCTCTGTGTTCATGACATAAAGAGCTTGTAATGCTTTACAGATTATAACTTGTAACGCTCATATGTTTCCTCCCAGCTGTGAATCTCAACAGCTTGGTGAGGAAGGCCCTACACCCTCAGTTCACAAAGGTGGGGACCAAGATTCAGAAAACCTATGTGGCTTTTGTTCCTAAGTCGGATGGAATGACGTTGTTCCTGAGAGGGTTAGAGGGCTCCTATGAGGATAGAATTGTCTTCACCATGTCTCTCTATGACACCCCTCTCACCTCTTGCCCAGTCTAGTTCCTGAAGATGTTAGGGAAGCAGTAGACATTTTTGATTGTCCAAAGGAAAAAGAAAATCAGATGTATAGAAGAAATGGTAAGATCAATTCCCATGAATTAATTTGAAGTGGGGCATCCAAGGATAAGAAAATTACTAACATAAGAATGGAAAATAACCTGTATGTACCGTTAGATATCGGTTGTGAGCTCCCTGGCGATCAGTGGAAGAGGGAAATGATTAGGAAAAGATTACCTAATCTTGCTCTGAGAGAGAAACCCTTTTCCTGCGCCTGGGTTTCCGCCGAGGGCTCCGTGTCAGCAGATCCAGTGATGTAATGGGCCATCCTTCTCATGAACAGTTTCAGAGTCATTCTGGCAGCGTAACGCACGCAGCTATTTTTTCCTTTCAACCTGACCTCCAGTTTGAAGGAATAACTTAAAACAAGTCAGCGAAGGCAACCCTGTGGGAGGTACAGAGGATGCCTGGCTGATTTGATTGAGGGACAGAAATCAGCATACCTCGCTGAGGGAAAAACTGCTTCTTTCTTGAGTGATCGTCCTCAAAGCCCACTGCTCTACACTGCGTATTGACGGCCGAGACCTCAGCAGCCCTGTCGCTGCGCTGTGGACATCTAGAGCCTTCCAGTCTCTGAATGGCCAGGCTGGACTTGGACAGGAGCCAGGGTGCCCTTGAGGCGCAGACAGGACTTGGCTGTGATCCCAGAGAGCCCCACTGTTGCTGATGGCAGGGGCTTTGGAGCAGGCAGTCACCACGGCTGTAGGAAAACCTCAGGAAGGCGCCTGTGAAGTATCAAAATCTAAGCAACCTCAAGGCTTTCCTGATGTGCCTCGGAGGAGGAATCAGCTGCAAATAGCCCCTCTAGGAAGGAAACAGATTGACCTGCATGTGGAATGGCTTTTTTTAATTGGCTCCTTAAGTGCTGGGGAATATCTATCAAACAGTGACTTTTGTTCTGTTCAGCACTTTCAAGGGGGATAGTAATTAGGCAAAGGTTGTTTGGGAACACCTGTTCATGACAGTGTCACCCTAGGAGATGCAGCGTGGCTGAGGGATGCTTTTTGCCCCACAGAGAAGTCGCAGGTGGTTGCATCCATAGAAGAAAGTGGGGCACAGATACTTCAATAGTGATGTTGCTCTATCTGCGCTTTTAATATGTTCACCGTCACTGATAGATAGAGGGCTTCCCTCTTGATGGTATTGTGAATGCTTCTGGTCCCATTTTTGGGTCTTTGCCACGTTCTGTCGTTCATCTGTGAATATTTGAATTTGATGTACATCTCCTATCCTGAGGCCACTTGAAGCAGTGAAGTCTTCATTTACCAAGATAATAATAAAACCTAACATTTTCATAGTTTTGCAGTTTTTATTTTTTCCTTCTCCCCCAAACTAATTGTGTCCTAAAAAAATAATCCCATGAGATTGATAAATAGCTGTCGCATTTTAAAGTTAGGGAAATATACTTAGGCCTGGAAGGGCTAATAACTAGGATGTGAACAGTGGCCTTTGGGGTCCACACCCAGTATTCTTCCCATGACCCCATAGAAAATGTATCAAAAAAAGATGATAGGAAAATTTCCCCAGCTATCTGTTAGTTACAGACTAGGAGAATAAATACTCATGTGTTAAAACGTCGAATTCAAGTTTTTTACTTCTAAATGATTAAAGATATTGAAACGGAAATTCAGAAGTGAACAAAAGCAAATTGAAATGTAATACATTATTTTCAGTTACCTTTTTAAAAATATTGTATTTTCTTTCTAGATGTCCAATTATGAAATACTTTTCCACTAAATATTTAACCTTTAATTGGGACTAAATATATAAACTTGATACTTAAGGTGGGTGAGGTTTTTTTAAAAGAATTACTGAGAAGGGTTGCTCAGGTAAAATCCCATTTGCTATTTTTAGAAAATGACCTAATTTCTCTCTTTCATTTTGGAGGTAAGCGCTAGAGTATTATTTCTTTCTGTGCATGGACTTTTTCCAAGGCGTTATGTTTCTTCCCCCTTCCCCTAATAAGTAGGAGGGTGCTTCTTGGTCATCCCAGTGAAGATTCTCACCAGATAGGCACCTCATTTATAATTAGGTTAATTGTTTTTAATTGAACTTGATCATTCTCTGTCCCCGATCCCTGGAATGCTATGTGGCATATATAGGACACTAATTTCTTCAATAAGTGAATGAGTTTCATAAATTATTGCATTGGACACCTCACCTTTTACCCTAAAACATCGCTAGCAGAAATCTCATTATGTAGATAACCTTTTACACTTGATCTTAGCCAAAAGGCCAGGAAGCGATTGTAGATAACCTTTTTAAAATGGGTTTGGCACACATACTTTGAATTTAAATCTTCTAAGAACATTTTAGTAGAATCATTTTTTTGTAGTTTCTTTAATTTTTTTATATGATACAGTTTCCCCTGTAATTTCTTTTTGTTAAAGATAATATTTCTTTTTTCATAGAGCAAGTTTGGAAAATAGTAAAAATTACAGGAAGAAGAAAAAAATGTTTATAATACTGTCATTCATCCTTACCATAATTCAGTATTTTTCTTTCCAGTTTGTTTGCAAATTGTGTATGTTTTTAAGAATTAGAGTCATAGAAATTTCATCCTTTTCTTTTTTTAACTTAACCTTAAATTGTGACCTTGAATTAAATTAGCCTTAAATAATCTTAAACTCTATTTTCCTTATATCCTTAACATTTAAGAAGACATTTGAGAGCATATTTCCACGGCTGCATAATACTCCTTGCTATCGAAGTGTGTTTTTTATGCATCAATGAACACTGAAATGTTCAAAACCTGGAACAATGACATTTGTAAGTGTGTTGCATTTACCAACATAGGATATTTTGCGTTTTCAAAAATGGACTTTATTGAAAGGGCCCTTTTGAAATGAACGAGAAGTTCTAGACATCACATGAGATCAGATTCTTAACTAAAACAAAGGCTTGTATTTGAAAAACTTCCACATATACGAAACTAAAACAAGATGAAATTCTTTTGATCTTAATTGGAATATATATTGGCTGAGATTTTTTTTGTGTCTGAGCTCGGAATTACCAAGAAAATCTTTGGTTTTGCAAAACTCAAAATGTTTATTGCCAGCAGCCAAATAATGCCTTCTAGTAAATAGCATGGCTCAAAATTGCGTTCCTGTGTTTATCTAACTGAAATCTGAATGGAGTGCTGTGATCCTATTCTGAGTTGTACATACTTTCATAGGAATGAACACAAAGCATAATTATGAGGTTAAGATAAATGTGTTCAGTGTTCATGAAACTATGTCTACTCATGTAGTCTACATGCATTTATTGAGCACCTACTGTATGCTCAATTCAGTGCTTAATTCTTTCAGGGGAGAGAGAGGAAGTTAGGCACTCAGAATTTTCCAGAATTAAGTAATGTCATCTTTCAGGCAGGTATAAAATAGTGCTGATCTGGTGTCCTTTTCTAACAGGGTTCCAACAACCATTGTCGAGCTTTGCTGTACTAACAGTGTCGCTGATGTCAGCACTTTCTTGGAAGAAGTCTTTTTTGCTTATTCAACTTTGGCCTCCTGTTAGATTTTTTTTTCTGCTAAACATTGCTGTTATCTTAGCTTTTTTTGTTGTTGTTGTTGACTAGCTCTGTGGCCTGAGAATTCAGTTTTGAACTCTTTCTTTTTTTAAAGCAACATAGGTAAGCAAGCCACTGTGTGTACAGTTTAAGATGATTTATACCCACTTACTTGGTAGTCAAGTCTCATTCCTAAAGGATAAACTCTGTATTCCTAGTAGGGACCCTCACATTGTTGGAAGTCTGTACATGGTAAAGCATGAGTATCAAGTTTTGGGCCAAACAAAAATATTCTGTCTCCTAATTTTTGCCATTCTGAAACACAGTGGCCTTCTGTGGCTCAAGTAGTTTCATCAAGTGTTTAGAATTTCTTGGCTGCAACCTGTTTCTGAGAAGTTTAACTCAGCTTTTGTTGAGAGAGGTCATTCTTCAGTCACTATGAAGCTATTGTAAAAGTATGTTAAGAGCTGGTAAAGAAAAAGGAACTTGAAGTCTTGATTAGAAAATAAGATGCCCTCCTTGTGCTTTAGGTTTTGAGATGTAGCTAAAATACATATTTTTAATTGCTACAGGGCTGTATTCAAACTTGAAATAAAAAAATGTCTCGGGGGGGTCGGTGGGGAGGGATAAATTAGGAGGTTGGGATTAGCAGATACACACTACTATATAGAAAAGAGAGAACCAGCAAGGACCTACTGTATAGCACAGGGAGCTATACTCAATATTTTGTAATAACCTATAAAAGAAAAGAATCCAAAAAGAATCCAAAAGAAGTCTATAAAAGAAAAGAATCCAATATTTTGTAACAACCTATAAGATATATGTGAGTGTGTATATGTATACACATATATATAAAACTGAATCACTGTGCTGTACACCTCACCCTGTCCTCTTGCCCAGGTTCCCGTGTGGGATTCACCCCATGTTCCTCTTGGCAATCTTCTCGTCTTCCATAGTCTAATCTCAGGTCACCTTTCACTGTACTTTTCTCCTCCAGCACACCCTACTGTGGTGGGAAGGCCATCACTCCCCTTTTCTGTGTTCTCAGAGGGCTTTACCCAATTCTTGAATCCTTTTTCGAACCTATTACAGGGCTTGAGGGCAGGACTCTGGAGCCCAAGTGCCTGGATTTGAAGCCTGGCTAATAATAACAACTACAGAAACAGTACAGTTTTTTGAGCCCTTCCTATATGCTGTTGCTGTGCCATTACAGTGCCCTGGGGGAGAGGTGTTACCACGATCCCCATTTTCCTGATGAGGTGACAGAGGCCTGGAGCATTTAAGTAGCTTGCTAAGGTCTGCTTAGCAAATGGCACAGTCGGCCATATACTCCAGGCGGTAGCCTTCAGAATCTGTGCTCTTAAATATGGTCAGCATCTGTAACCGTATAACAGATTCACTTTGCTGTATACCTGAAGCTAACACAACATTGTAAATCAACTATACTCCAGTAAAAATTAAAAAAAAAAAAAAAGAAAAGATGGTCAGGGCTGCAGAGAGGTGGCCTCAAGTAAGGGCAGGGCAGGGGGTCCCGGTGCACTAGTTTCTAGCACTAACGTGCTGTTAGACCATGGGTGAGTTGGTCCACCTCTGTGAAAATGGTGAGATGGAGTCCTTTTACTCGTCCAGTAAAAGGACTATGGAAAGGGAATTAATAGGAGGGAAATATCAAAAGAAAGCCAGTGAGAAGCTCTGGACAAAGGTTTGGTTGGCTTTGGTGGAATTCCACGTTAACTGTTTGGGTTATCTGGGAAATTTGACGGTGACAAAGCTTCTATAAAAAGCACCGTGTAAACTGTTAGGCAGTATACAAATGTTAAATGATTCTGTTACTCACTTAGTCCCATTTCTGCTTGTACTGTCAGCTTGGAACCTTAAAAATAAACTTGGAATAAAAAAAAGGGGGGGAATGCTTCAGTGAGTTTCAATATATATATGTTGATATTTGACATTAAAACTATTGGGAGAGGGCTTCCCTGGTGGTGCAGTGGTTGAGAGTCTGCCTGCCAATGCAGGGGACATGGGTTCGTGCCCCGGTCCGGGAAGATCCCACATGCCACGGAGCGGCTGGGCCCGTGAGCCATGGCCGCTGAGCCTGCGTGTCTGGAGCCTGTGCTCCGCAACGGGAGAGGCCACAACAGTGAGAGGCCCGCGTACTGCAAAAAAAAAAAAAAAAAAAAATCAAACCAAACTATTTGGAGAAAAAGATAAAGTATTACAAAAACGTTTGAGAACAATGTCTTTGGAATAACTTTTATAACCTTTGTCCATGCTCTCCCTTACCTTTATGGTGAAGAAAAAAGTTGAGATTGCAAAACTCCCAAAAATACCTTCTTGTAACTCCATTTTAGGAGAGTCGTTTGGCATCTTTTTGGGCGTATTTGATTTGGATGTTAAGCTGGCTTTTGCTGAGAGCTCCTGCCTGTTAATGTCTGCCAGGCCTTGGCTTGCCCGGCTTTTCCTCCTCCCCCTAGGCCGGGGCTCTGCGAGATCAACGTGAGATGCTGTGGGTGCAGGACCTCCCGTTTCTACCTCCCTCTCTGCTTTGCTGTAGGACAGTTTGTTGGGGGCCCAGAAATACTCCCCCTTCCTCCATCTTCCTTTCTTTCTACTGCTGGCTGGTGGGTTTGGCTTTAAAACGGACAAACTCCCTGCTCCCCTGTCTCAGAATTAGTGATTTCTGCCCTTTCAGGGAGCCGCTGTGAACACACAGTGGCCTGTTGAGTTTCTGCTAAGCCTGCGGATTCACAATGAAGCATTGATGCCGGGGCTGCAGCAGCCCAGCCTGAGCTCCGGCCAGACGCACTTCCAGTGGGTGTTTGGATTTGTCACGTCGGCTTTTGTTTGTAGTCAGATGCGGGGGGGCTTGCTCCCCCTTCATCTCCATCCTTTATAACGTGGTGATCAGCCGCCTCATAGGTTTTGATGCCAACATAATCCTTTATGAAATCATCACATCACATCACACTTGCTGATTTTTTCCTCATAGGAGAAATGGTTTTCAGGGGACGTATTGATTGGTGTAGTTCCTGTGAATTGTGCCTGATCTTTTATTTGAGATTCACTAAAATGGTCACTCTCTTTGGGAGACCAAAAAATGATTCAGGTTGCGAATGAGTTGTTCCAAGTCTTTTCATGCCGAGCAAGTCTCCATGCTAAATTTTGGACCTCAGGAGACAGATTTAGGGTCCCGAGAGTTAAGAGCGAGACATGGTGGCTGCCTGGCCACGTGCCAGAAGCCGGGAGGTGAGGCTGGTGGTTCGTGGCAGGGCTTGGACGTAGCAGATGCTCTGTCAAAGCAAAACGAAACAAAAAACAAACTCCACCTTGATTCGTGTGGAGTATGTGCTAAAATCTAGAAAACCGAGATTCTCTGGTGTGGGAAGTCCCGTGGAGTTCCCAGCATGCGTGGTAGCGCCTGGAAATACTCATTTCAATTCAGATATGTCTGAAGTGGGCCCTGTAAGGGGCTGCAGAGGGGGATTTGCAAGTGGTGTTTGTTTCGGGAATAAGTATTGATGGTGATACCAAAAGTAGGAATATTGAAGGAATGTGTCTACTCAGGAAGAGGAAATAAAAGGACTTTGAAATTTTCGTTTGATATTACCATCCTGTGAGATGCATGGTCTAGCAGAAACTGTAAGCAAAGAGAGAGGTGACAGAGGGCTTGGCTCCTGGCAGGTGTCCGGAGGTGTCCTGTCTGCCTGGTGCCACATTTATTTCCACGGGAATGCGTGGGTGGTGAGTGTCACTGCCAGCCCAGGTTTCCTTCAGCTGAGGTTGGAAGAGAAACATTTCTCCTAACTTAGTTCTGGATGGAATGGCAAAACAGTTCAAGTACACGCCTATTTCTCAGTGGTATTACACAGTAATTTTCAATTTACATTACATTAAAGCTGTCCTAGGCCTCCAAAACAGAGTTCTGGCTTTTCTCTTTGGTGCTACTGCTGTGTTAACATTCAGAATACCGAGAGAAACTTCTAACACAGATGCATTTTTAATGTGATCAACGACTTCAGTTTTACTCACTAGAATCTTAATAAATATTGTGCAGCAAAAAGGCTGTGCTTCTATAAAACTTCAATGATCAAGTCTTAGAAATTAGCTGTATTTATCACCCCCCCTTTTTTTTTAAGATATCGGCAAAAATGTCCCCCTTCCCCCTTTTCTTTGGTAGCATGCTTCATAACAAAAAGTTTTAGGAAAGTAAAGATATTCTTGTTCATAGCACATCAACATTCTTTTCTCCAGCAGAGGTAGAAGGAAGGCACGGTGAAAATCAGATTGTCTTTTCAAGACCTTGCAGGGGATCGAGCCAAATCTTCTCAGTTACTTGAAGGATTAGATTAGTTCCTTGGTTTCTCTGGGAGCTGAATCGCCTGCAGTGAGTTGATGTTGAGCAGGCCTCGCTCCTTCTGTTGTTGCCTCTTCTGCACAGTTTCAGTTCTGTTTCGGTTCTGAGGCCTGTGGTAGGGATTTGGGGAGGGGTCTGCTGTGTTGCTAGCCCAGCTGGCCCAGGCCAGCTCCCTATGGCCTATTTGGGCCCAGACTGAGAGATGGCATGGGGGGAGGTGGTATGTGTGTGGGGTCTGCTCCTCCCCTTGGGATAAGCCTTTGCAGAACAGAAGACACAGGCAGAGGCTGCAGTTTGGAACCAAGGAAGTGCTTCTGGGGATGAGCAGAGCTGGGAATGGGGAAGGTGGGATGCTCTCCTGGATCCCCCCTCAGAGCAGCCATTCCCTTCACTTGTCCTTTGGATGGATCAAGATGGGGGGGTGGGGAGGAGGCCTTCAGCCCCTTCCCAGGACTGAACGGGGCGGGGAGGTAGCTGCCTTGCTGCCTGCTACCTGCCCTTGATACCTCCCTAGCCTTGCTGCCACCTGCTCTGTTTCTGGACTGAAGACCTGGACCATCCTTAAAACCCCTGAGGATCTGGTGGCCTGCATTGGGCACTGGGGAAGAGACTTCTCTGGCTAATGGTGTTGAGGCTGGAGAATCAAGCAGGCGATTTGGAGGCCTTTGGGGTGGGCCTAGCTCCAGGAAGAAAACACACCCAAGCCGTGGCTGCTTCCGGGTCCATCGCACTCCTTCCTTGAAAGATGCAGATCAACCTTAGGCTCTGATCCTGGATGGGTGGGGGGCAGACGGGGAGGGGGCCGCGGGAACACTGCTTCTCGTTCTCTACCAACCAGAAATCAGATGTGCAGGTGAAGAGCACCTGATCCTAGGGTCCAGTTCTGAAGTCAGCAGAGAAGGTAAAAATCTTCTGGTTTTTTTCTCAGGGCAGATTTTGAATTGTCGAATTCACCCAAGGATTACGGTTCCTCTGTGCGTTGTATGGACACACAGTCACGCATACTACATGCTAGCGGAGTGTGACGCTGTCTCACAGCGCCTGCCTTTTGGAGGTTGGCAGAGTGGTGCTGTGTTGTTTGGCTAGTTTCTATGGGTTTAAAGCCCAAAGAGGCTCCTCAAGCCCTCCTGCCCTCAGATACCTTCCTGGTTCCTAAGCTTTTCTCCAGACACAGAGCCTGGCTCTCGTTGGATGTGTCTTTTGTCATCTGTACCCTGTCCTGTAGTTGCTGGGGGAAGCTCCCTTGTCAGTTTTGGGTCCCTGGATTCAGAAGCAGATTTGTCTGACCTTCTCGGCCTGGGTTTTTCCACACATGCTTCTGCCTCATTTTGATTGAAGCTGCTCTGTCGAAGCCCCCTGACCCGCCAGCTCGTCCAGTGGCTCCCTGTATTCTCCTTCTTGGCTATCACTGACTTCTTTCTGCTGCTTCCATCTTGCCTTGGAGGTTCCTAACCCGCATGTGGAGTCTCCCATTCGAACTTCACAAATGTCCTGGGGAAGGTGGAACCGGGAGCCGGGTGTGTGCAAGGCCCCGGGTGCAATGCTGTACACGTGCTGCTTCATCAGATGTTCCCACCAGCTGCTGAGGGGAGGGGCTGCTGTCATCACCGTTTCAGTGACGTAGAAACTGAGATTCGGAGCTGCAAGGAACAGAGATGTCTTTTGCACTTTTATTCTGGAAATTCTCACGGCAGCCAGCCGATGCTTCCTTTCTTTGCTCTTTGCATGTGGAAAAGCCCGTAGATAAACCAAGGCCAGAGTGAGTGACGTGCTCAGCTGTGCCCAACTGTCTCCTCTGTGCGTATCTCCCACCTGAGGGAGGCAACCTGGTGGAGGGTTTAGATCAGAGCTTACACCCTGGGGACGGATTTCTGGCTCCAAGACTTACTGTGTGACCTGGGGCAAATGACTCAACCTCTCTGTGCCTCGCTACGAGAGATATTGGTTAACTAAATTGAGCATTTGAGTACAATTCTAATAGTCTCCTACCAGAAAAGGAGTAAAGATTTCTCTGGCCTGTGCCAGCCTGATCTGGTAGAGGACAGGGCTGCGGGGCCTTCTTTAGGGTAGGCTTGAGGCTGTTCAGTTTCAAGTTGCTGACTGCCTGCTGAAGGCTAAGATGTCGCTTTCCTAAAATAAGAATCCTGGATGCCATAGGTAAGCTGCTCATTCCTGGCTCTGCTGTCCTCAGAGAACTGATCATCCTGTCTACATAGGTCAGAGTCCTTGTGGGTGCTTCAGCCCCACCCTACCCCCCAAATGTGATTTTCTTCCGCCTGCCTCTGAAATTGAATCCTAAATGGTATGGCACTGGGCTGGGGGGCGGGGGGGGGGGGGTTAGGGGGGGATGGGCAGCCCCGTAGCTGGCCTGTTACCATCTTAGCCTTACCAGCTGCCCATGTGCTGGCCTTTTAGGGACATCAGGTCCTCTTGCTCTGCAGGATCTGTCCCCCACCTGTTCAGTAATGAATGAAACTGTAAAGCTTCCACTCCCTGGTGAGAGAAGAGGCTGGACAGGCCAGCACTCCTGGGAGAGGCATCACATCGACTGATAGTTGCATCAAAGGAATGAGAATCCCCTTTGCTTCCGAACAGATCTTTTTGGAGACCACAGGGTAGAAGTGCCCTGAGAATATTGAAATGGAATGGGAAAGAGAAGCAGGGAGAGTCTGGAGGGACTAAGAATCATTTTTCCTGATTCAAGTTTTATTTCAGGCTGGCAGGCTTCTGCACACTCCTGACATCACACCAATTTACATACAGCTTGTCCAAGACAAGAAAAGGTTCTACTAATGTTTTACATTCCACTTTTACGAAAAATCTCAGAGTTCCAGGCAAAAGACAGTCTTGTTGATCTGTAAGATTGCATTAAGAAACCACTCTATTGGTTATCTGATTTTTTTTTCCCTTGAAGCTCCACAATTGGTCTCTGGAATTAGTGTCTGAACTTTCAAGGTCCCTAAAATGAGAATGGGAAGGACATGGCTCTTCTCCATCGCTGAGAATCCAGATTTCCTTCCGATTTTTCCTTGAGTCTAAAAGCACTCAAAATTTCCATATAGGGCTAAAGGCACTAGAATTTTCCATTCGTGGGTCCCATGCTTGAGCCACAGAGATTTGGGGATGAACTGGAGTGCAAAAAATCGTAGTAGTGTTGGCAGTTCTGAAACAGCTTGAAGAATTTGAGGGGAACTCTCTTGGGAACTGGGGTGGGGCTGTCTGAGTGAAGAGTAGCCTCTCCCAGTTAGAACAGATGTAAGGAGAGAGAGCAAGTCCAGGAACATCTGGAAAACCCTGGAAGTGCAGACTAGTCCCCGTGGGCCGAGAAGGTTGGCAGATCAGCAGCTATGGAGGCAGATGTCAAGGTTAGCTATCTGGGAACCTCTTCACAATCCTTGTTTACTCCCCCAGGGTCCATTTGTGCTGTTATTAAATGAAGACATACTTGTCCATGCCTGTCTAGAGTGTCCTTTCTAGCTAATGTCATTTAAAACTAAAAATAATTCTATACCCCTTAGAGTTCCTGAGATTTTTTTTTTCTGCCCAGCCCTCTTTCTTTCTTCTTCTGAGATTTTGGTCTTCTGAAATCATAGTGAATTTTGACCTTGTGATCTTTTTTGGCCTTGCTCTAAATGATTGGAGTTTCTGGGTTTTTAACTAATTAATTAATTAATTTTTAATCGAAGCGTAGTTGACATGCAATATTATATTTAGTTAATTCCCTGTGATCATTATAAATTAAGAAGAACCTTTAATTTAAGAGTTAAACACAATTGAGCCCTTACTTATATATTGTCTCAGTCCCTTTTGTTTCATTCAGTAGGCACTCAATAAATAATGTTTGCAGCTGATGCCGACCTAGTCACCTTGTCTCTTCCAAGGAATTGAAACACCCCTGAGAGCTGGGGCCATGTTGCTCGTGCAGTTATTGATCAGGATGTAAATGTTTGGTTGATTTCAGTGCAATGGAGAGGTGACCCTGTTTGATTAATCTCCTGGGATCAGCAGATGACTACTGTCAACGCCAAGAGGGCTAACAATTTTTTTCATTTGAACCAGGTGAATAAATTGCCCTGTTGCTTAGATGCAGAAGAAGGTTGAGTGGAAATCTGAATTTTCCCTGGTAACGTTCATAGCTTTATTGGGGCTGCTACATAGTTACTGGAAACAGGAAGGTGGCACATGGGTGAATCAGTGGGAGATTGATGGATCTGGCTCACTGAGGCTGTAGGGTTTGCAGTGGGGAGCGGCGCATCACAGTGGAGAAAAACCTTCATTTTCTGCAGAATGATTTAGGGCAAGAAGCAGAACCAGAGAACGTGTGTTAATCAGAATCCAAATCAGACCTACCAATTGTGCAGATGATTTAAGGGTTATTGTGGAAATTTACTTAAACCACCAACTCAGCATAAAACAGCATAAACAGGAGGCAAAGCTGGTGTTGCCATAGTGATAAAGTACACACAGGGCAATGAGCCTACAGTATATGTAAGGCAATCAAGTACATCTGGAATGCTGGTTTCAGAAATAGAAGAAGATGCTACAGGTTTGATTTTATGAGATCAAAGATCATTTCGAAGCCGAGGAACTGAAAGAATATTAAAGAACCCAGAAATGTTCATGTTTGAGGTGATGAGAGCTTCTTGTACGCTTAGAAGGAGGGAGTGAATGATAAGTGATCCTACAAAGAACAAAATAGTTTGTTGTCACTCTGAAGGGATGTCTTTTTCTTTTTTTTTGCTGTACGCGGGCCTCTCACTGCTGTGGCCTCTCCCATTGCGGAGCACAGGCTCCGGACACGCAGGCTCAGCAGCCATGGCTCACAGGCCCAGCCGCGGGGATCCTCCTAGACCGGGGCATGAACCCATGTCCCCTGCATCAGCAGGTGGACTCTCAACCACTGCGCCACCAGGGAAGCCCGGGATGTCTTTTTCTTTAGAGAAAATTGGATCACTTATAGGCAGTTGATCTAGTTAATAATCTGAATTTTATCCGCTCCAACCAAATCATCTGGGTGAACATTTCTTGCCTTTCCTGCCTAATGTGAAACACTAGTTCAGTGTACCTCTCCTTTTTCATAAAGAAATTGTCAGCTGCTAGTGACAAGCAGCTAATGAGTTTGACACGGGATCAGTATTGCCATCAGTCTTTAGCACAGACATGTATTTATCCCATGATGTGGCTTCCTAAAGCATGGACTTAAAGAGTTGTTTTCTACTCCAGGGACATATAAATAAACTTCATTCTAACCACAATTCTTAGAAGATTCATCAAATTTTTAAGAGAGATGATCAGTCTTTAACTGTTTTTACACATCAGGATGAGCCTGGAGTTGAGGATTTGACTCTGACCCATACTTGGCCCTCCTTCACCAACGTACGATATTACAATAGGATTCAACCGGTGGCTTTTTCTTTCTGTTTTACAATTTGAGGTTGATGTTAACGTTGAGAATTTTCAGGAAGCTTATCTTCAAAATCACTTGTGGCTTAACTCTGATAATTTTTCAATTTGGGGAGCTGGTTTGATTTTGCTTGAAAAATACCTCCACATTTAGATACACTTACAGTATTTTAAACTGTAATTTTAAGGTAACAGTAGACAAAATTTGGGACTTCTAAGAGAAAAAAAAAAGTTAGTCATGATCTTACCACCGTAATGAAATCACTGTAGTCATTTGTATATTTCCATTCTGGTTTTTAAAGGAGGATGGTTTATTTCATATTCTCTGCTCTTTGGGTTTATTTGTTCTCAGTGTACCTGTACAACATTCAGTGACTGGGTGTCAGGTGCAGAGATGACCCTGGCCCTGCGGATTATCTGTGACCATCCCTTCACGTATGGCATGGGGGTGACTGGCGTGGGGTTTAGGGTCAGGAATTGGCACAGGGGAGAGGCCTGAAATTTATTCTTATGCCCACCGAGGAGGGTGCCAAAGCCTCAGGACCACCAGGGACAGTTGGGCCTCCCCCAGGATGTGGTCACTCGGTGGCAGAGGCTCCGGAAGATGGTGCATCCTGGGGCGGAGCTCTCTAGAAATTTCTGCTGAAAGTCATCTTGACTCGTAAGATTTTCCCTGTATGTCTGAAAAGTTAACCTGTGTATCGATACTTGCTGTGCAGGTGTTTTTACCCACACCTTGGAGCTGCAAAACCTAATTGGCTGAACCAGGCCCCACCAGCCAACAAAGGCGCCACATAGAATGTAATATTTTCCAGAAGAAGTCTGACTTCGCTTTTGAAGTCACACCCGTGTGTGAATCGGTGCCTCTGGTGGCCTCTCATGTCTGCATTCTCATCCTGAAATAGGAGTGGAGGCACCTAGGACTCTGTTGGAGCTTCCCACCCCCTCTGTCTCTCTCTGAAGTTCTCTTTCATTTGCATCCCAGTGACCTTGCACAGAAAGTATGGGTTGGGGATGAGGGGATCCCTAATCACCGTAAGATTAGGGGTCCTGAGAGGGTTTTGCGCAGCGGCTGGGAAGCAGTGGAGGACATACGGGTGGGTGGGGGGATGGAGCATTGCAGCCCAGGCAGACGTGGACCAGCATTGGGAAGGACACACTGAAATATGCTCTTGTCCACCACGAGTACTTTCTGGAAAGGCTTTGACTGTCCCTCCCCCACAGTACAGAGACCCCTCTTGGAAAGATCTCTGTGCTTCCCTGACAGACTCTCCACATGCTGCTGAATTAGGGAGCAGGAAGTAGTTTGAGATGGCCTGGCCTTCTTAGAGTCAACCTTTATTCTTAAAGTCCCATCCCTTTACTTTGATGAGCATCGTAAAATGCAGACCAGAGATCTTCAAGATGGTGGAGCAGTAAGATGTGGAGATCACCTTCCTCCCCACAGATACACCAGAAATACATCTACATGTGGAACACCTCCTACAGAACACCTACTGAACGCTGGCAGAAGACCTCAGACTTCCCAAAAGGCAAGAAACTCCTCACCTACCTGGGTAGGGCAAAAGAAAAAAGAATAAACAGAGACAAAGAATTGGAACGGGACCTGCACCAGTGGGAGGGAGCTGTGAAGGAGGAAAGGCTTCCACACGCTAGGAAGCCCCTTCGCGGCGGGTGGCGGAGGTGGCGATGCTTCAGAGCCATGGAGGAGAGCACAGCAACAGGGGTGCAGGGGACAAAGTGGAGAGATTCCCGCACAGAGGATCGGTGCCGACCAGCACTCACCAGCCTGAGAGGCTTGTCTGCTCACCCGCCGGGGCGGGCGGGGTTGGGAGCTGAGGCTCGGGCTTCGGAGGTCAGATCCCAGGGAGAGGACTGGGGTTGGCTGCGTGAACACAGCCTGAAGGGGGCTAGTGTGCCACAGCTAGCCAGGAGGGAGTTCGGGAAAAAGTCTGGACCTGCCTAAGAGGCAAGAGACCATTGTTTCAGGGTGCGCAAGGAGAGGGGATTCAGAGCACCACCTAAACAAGCTTCAGAGACGGGCGTGAGCCACAGCTATCATCTCAGACCCCAGAGGCAGGAACAGACCACTACTGCTGCTGCCGCTGTCACCAAGAATCCTGTGTGCAAGCACAGGTCATTACCCACACCCCTCCAGGAGCCTGTGCAGCCCGCTACTGCCAGGGTCCTGTGATCCAGGACAACTTCCCCGGGAGAACGCATGGCGCGCCTCAGGCTGTTGCAATGTCATGCTGGCCTCTGCCACCGCAGGCTCGCCCCACATTCCGTACCCCTCCCTCCCCCAGCCGTGAGTGAGCAAGAAGCCCTAATAAGCTGCTGCTTTAACCCCCATCTGTCTGGGCGGGAACAGATGCCTGAGGGAGACCTACACGGAGAGGTGGGGGCAAATCCAAAGCTGAACCCCGGGAGCTGTGCGAACAAAGAAGAGAAAGGGAACTCTCTCCCAGCAGCCTCAGGAGCCGTGGATTAAATGCCCGCAATCGGCTTGATAAACCCTGCATCTGTGGAATACCTGAATAGACAACGAATGTTCCCAGAATTGAGGCGGTGGACTTTAGGAGCAACTGTTAACTTGGGGTTTGCTTTCTGCGTTTGATTATTTTTGGTTTTATGTTTATCTTAGTTTTTAGTGCTTGTGTTCATTGGTGGGTTTGTTTATTCATTTGTTTGCTCTCTTCCTTTTTTCTTTTTGTCTTTTTGTGAGTGTGTGTGTGTGTGTATGTTTCTTTGAGTGATTTTTTCTGTTTAGTTTTGCTTTTACCATTTGTCTTGGGGTTCTGTCCGTTTTTTGTTTTTCTTTTTATGAGTGTGTGAGTGTATGTGTCTTTGTGTGATTTGGTCGGTGTAGTTTTGCTTTTACCATTTGTTTTGGGGTTCTGTCTTTTCTTTTTTTTGTTCTTTTGTTTTTCTTCCTTTTCTTCCGTGCCTTGTGGCTGGCAGGGTCTTGCTGCTGTGGCCACGTGTTGTGCCTGAGCCTCCAAGGTGGGATAGCCGAGTCTAGGACATTGCACCACCAGAGACCTCCCAGCCCCACATAATATTAATTGGTGAGAGCTCTCCCAGAGATCTCCATCTCAAAACTAAGACCCAGCTCCACCCAACAGCCAGGAAGCTCCAGTGCTGGATGCCCCATGCCAAACAACTAGCAAGACAGGAGCACAACCCCACCCATTAGCAGAGAGGCTAAAATAAAAACAAAAATAAACAAATGGGACCTAATGAAACTTAAAAGCTTTTGCATAGCAAAGGAAACCATAAACAAGATGAAAAGACAGCCCTCAGAATGGGAGAAAGTATTTGCAAACGAAGCAACTGACAAAGGATTAAGTGCCAAAATATACAAGCAGCTCATGCAGCTCAATATCAATAAAACAAACAACGCCACCTAGAGGGGTGGGATAGGGAGGGTGGGAGGGAGGTGCAAGAGGGAGGAGATATGGGACTGTATGTATACGTATAGCTGATTCACTTTGTTATATAGCAGAAACTAACACACCATTGTAAAGCAATTGTACTCCAATAAAGATGTTTAAAAAAAAAAAATCCAGTCGAAAAATGGGTCTAAGACTTAAACAGACATTTCTCCAAAGAAGATATACAGGTTGCCAACAAGCACATGAAAAGATGCTCAACATCACTAATCATTAGAGAAATGCAAATCAAAACTACAGTGAGGTATCACCTCACACCGGTCAGAATGGCCATCATCAAAATATCTACAAACAATAAATGCTGAAGAGGGTGTGCAGAAAAGGGAACCCTCTTGCACTGTTGGTGGGAATGTAAATTGATACAGCCACTATGGAGAACAGTATGGAGGTTCCTTAAAAAAACTAAGAATAGAACTACCGTACAACCCAGCAATCCCATTACTGGGCACATACACTGAGAAAACCGTAATTCAAAAAGAGTCATGTACCCCAATGTTCATTGCAGCTCTATTTACAATAGCCAGGACATGGAAGCAACCTAAGTGTCCATTGACAGATGAATAGATGAAGAAGATGTGGCACACATATACAATGGAGTATTACTCAGCCATAAAAAGAAATGAAATTGAGTTATTTGTAGTGAGGTGGATGGACCTGGAGTCTGTCATACAGAGTGAAGTAAGTCAGAAAGAGAAAAACAAATACCGTATGCTAACACATATATATGGAATCTAAAAAAAAAAAAAAAAAAAGGTTCTGATGAACCTATGGGCAGGACAGGAATAAAGACTTCCCTCATGGTCCAGTGGTTAAGAATCTGCCTTCCAATGCAGGGGATGTGGGTTCCATTCCTGTCGGGGAACTAAGGTCCCACATGCTGCGGGACAACTAAGCTCGCACGCTGCAACTAGAGAAGGCCATGCGCCCCAACGAAGACGCAGCGCAGCCAAAAAAAACAAGAACAGGATTCTTTCTTGAAGGCCGCTAAGTGAACTCAGTGCTGGAGCCCCTGGGGACGCGCTCGGGAATGTGCTGGGTGATGGAGTATGAGGTGCCAGCCACTGGCCAAGCCTGTGGGCTCTTGTGCTGTGGTTATGGAGGGGATGCCCTGGGCCCTTTCTAAAGTCCCACGTGTGCTTTGATGAAACGGGGACACGGGCAAAGGAAGAAAGATTGTATGTCATGGAAAGCAGCAGGTTTGGACCCGGGCCGGGGTCATGTTTGTGTTTGCTTCTTGTCGCTCAGAGGAGGGGCATTTTGGTGGGAGGAAAGTCTCCTTCCGACCCCAGGAGCCACCCTATCACATCAGGGGTGGCCACAGAGGCACAGAAGGCCTTTGCCTGGGGTCAAAGGCTGGGGTGCCAAGCAGCAGGAGAAGGAGGAAGGGCCACCTGTTCTCCCTTCCCTTCCCTCGAGGTGCTCTGGTGGGATCCTTCCTCCCTTCTTGTAAGGGGACTCCTGTTAGGGATGCCACCTGTGTTTCAGACGCACAGAGTAAGGCCCTTCTGCAGCCATCAGATTCCCACAGACTTGACCCAAAGTAACAGCTGTAAAGCCTTGGGGACTGCTTGCTGATTTCCTTTGGTTTGGGTTCTGGGTCTCAGAAAGGCCCGTGTGCAGGGCAGAGCTTTGGTCCTCTCTCCAGGTACCGGAGTGCGCGGCAGGGATGGGCTCCGGAGCATCCCTCCCTCTTTGGCCTCGTCCTCCTTCCTCCCGTCCTGGGCTGGCTTCCCAGAGGGCTGGGAAGAGAGTGTGGTTGTCCTGGCTTCTCCCCCTTTCCCTCCCTGCCCACTCCCAGGAGGGAGCTGCTGGTGGCTTCTGGGGCCAGGATTTATGGGAGGCCAAGGTGACCCGCCCGTCTGCACTCATGCGGCCAAGTGGAACCCGGCGTCTCTTTCACGTCTGGCCTGCTTTCCTGGCTGGGGCCCAGGACGTGGTTTCTTAGTGTTTCCACATGTGAGAGGCTGGGCTGGAGCCTCTGACATTGTTCTTACCATCAGCACCTCTTTGATCAGAAGAAGTGCAGAGAGGGAGGTTCTGTATTTACACAAAAAGCAAAAGGGAATTTAAAATAGTATGTTTGAGTAGGTGCCTTGGAAGTGAAATTCACAGCTGAACAGGGCCTCTGGCATGTTCTGAAGCTACCCAACCATGTCAGTCAGTGGATGTGCAGGGATCACTGTTCTGACAGCAGGATCTTGTATGGGGATTTTATAGTTTTAATGGGGATTTTATAGTTTTAAGGTAAGTTTGGAAAGGAAAATTCGGAAAACTTGAAGCAATGGGGAAGCCATTTTTATTCGTAGGTTGAAGAATCAAAATCGTCCTCAGTTTTCAAGTCCTTGCTTAAATGTCACCTCTTCCCTGAAGCCTCCCTGGATTCGCCCTGACTAGCACTAATATCCCCCTGCTTGATGATTTTCTAGTGCCCAGAATATATGACCTTTATACATTGCAGCACTTACTGTTATTTGTTTAAGTGACTTTGTCCTCCGTTTATCTGTAAACTCTTTGAAGGCATAACCTCCCTTTTTCCATTCTGTTTCCCTGGAGCATAATTACATCCTCAATAATAAAGATTTATTCAATGGAATCAAAATATATCAGATAGCATTTCTCTTTCTGTGTATGGGAAAAATGTAGTTTTCCTGAGTAAATTTAGAAGATAGCTGTTTCAATGAAAAAACTTAAGGCTTAATTAGAAAACTTATTTTCAAAGAGGGTTTGCATCAAGCTTGGACACTGGGCGTATATAACTATACATCTATTTCACTGTAAGCCTTTTGTGAGAAGACGGTCATCGTTAACCATGTGACTAGCGCGTGTGGCGGAATGTCTGGGAAGTGGGAGGTTCAGGAATGCCGCAGCGATGAATACATTGAGAACATTTCTGGTTTCAATTTGGTTTACCTACTCTCGGTCTGGAAGATCTGGAACGCTGCCCTGGACTTTTGGCTCTGCGTGAATTGGCTGTGAGGAAGAGGAGGAATTCTGAGCTTCAGGGGCTGGGATCATGAGAAGTAAGTGGACAGGAATCTTCTCTAAGACGAAGCCATTGAGTCTGCCTTGCTGATGACAGCCCAGGGTTGGAACTATTCTTCCATCATTCATAAAAAAGGTTTTATTTTCACATGCAACTTGCTCATAACATGGCTCGAAGCCCTGAAACAAACAAACCAAAAAAACCCCCCCAAAAAAACCACAAAAATTTTCTGGAAGGGATTACTTAACAGTTCCCATTTCATAGACAGTTGAATAAAACAATGTTGTCTTTCCTTCCCTGAGGGAACTGGGGGTGGGGGACAGTGAGCTTGAATCTCTGAAGGTATCACCGTCAAGGAAGTCTGAGGCTTGTAACTTTCCCTTCCTTCTCCTCATCACCTCCACTTCTGTTCTTCTCATTTAATATTTATTCCACTAGAATAGTACTTTTTTAAAGTGTATTTTTCTCCCTTGCTTTCACTCTGACTTGACACATTTTGGAACTTCTGTTTAATGTGTTCATGAAGTTAGCTTGAGTACGAGTCCTTGGTCTAAGATGTAACATCCAGGCTGAGTGAACAGATTGGCTAAGAATTGTGTCTGGAGAGTTGGTGGTGCTTTGCTTTTGATTCTCAGGCTCTTATACAAGAAAACAAGTCCTTTTCACTGGCTCCAGCCCTGACACAGACCTTCCCCCTTTCTCCTCTGTATAGCACGGTGGCCAGCAGAGTCAACAGGGCAGGGTGGGCAAGGTGAGAGGTGGCCCCCTTCCCAGCAGGAAGGTCAGTTCTCCCCGACAAGGATCACACACTATGGATAATGACCACCAGACCCCTTCAACTTCAGACACACTTGCTCACCTCCTAAGTTATTTCAGTTTGGTCTCGTTCAAATGAGTTTGTCACATTGAAATGGATTAAGGAGAGAGGGGTGCCCACAAGTGGTAAATGAGGAGGAGAAGCCAGATGAGGATTAAAAATATATCTTGAGGGCATTATGCTAAGTGAAATAAGTCAGACAGAGAAAGATAAATACTGAATGATATGGCTTATTGTGGAATCTAAAAAAGTATGACAAACTAGTGAACATAACATAAAAGAAGCAGACTCGGGCTTCCCTGGTGGCGCAGTGGTTGAGAGTCCGCCTGCCGATGCAGGGGACACGGGTTCGTGCCCCGGTCCGGGAGGATCCCACGTGCCGCGGAGCGGCTGGGCCCGTGAGCCATGGCCGCTGGGCCTGCGCATCCGGAGCCTGTGCTCCGCAACGGGAGAGGCCACAACAGTGAGAAGCCCGTGTACCGCAACAAAACAAAACAAAACAAAACAAAACAAAATTTTATAAAAATAAAAAATTTTAAAAATTGAATCTTTTAACCCATAAAAATATGTGTCTTGAATGATGAGGTGACCTGATCAAATAGCACGTGTTTGTAGTCAGGATATTATTGAGAACAACCTCAAGACGTTTTACTAGGGTGTTTCTGAATCTTTTGGTCAGGAATTGAAAGCACTCACTTCATATTTTCACTGCTCATAATAACACAGCTAAAACGGGCTCTTCATAGTAAAATATTATGTTGTTAGAAGCAAACCCAATATAAAGTGCTGTGAAAGAAAAAGGAAATGATGATCTGTATTTGACTGTTGACCTACAGAATACCTGGAGGTAAAAACAAAACAAAACAAGCTAAAAGTAATTGCTCTCTCATGATTTGAAAATGCTGTCTTTTCAAGTTGATATGTATGGACTTATAAAGGATGTCTTCCAACTGTTGGTCAGCCTATAGGGTGTACCCTAATCGAAGCCATCTTTAACATACCAGTAAAGAGTAGAAGATGTATATTTGGGGAAAATAAGGTCCCAGACTCCTAGGAAGTACAATGGCTCTTTAATTTAGGGAGATAGGCACAGGATAAGGTATTGCTAATATAGATAGTGTGTCATCATTGTTCCTCCCCCAATATTCATTCTTCCTTCCTTTCTCCCTCCCTCCCTCTCTCCCTCCCTCCCTCCCTCCCTCCCTCTCTCCCTCCCTCCCTCCCTCCCTCCCTCTCTCCCTCCCTCCCTCTCTCCCTCCCTCCCTCCTTTCCTCCCTCTTTCTCTCTCTTTCTTATGTTGGAGTATAGTTGATTTCCAATGTTGTGTTAATTTCAGGTGCATAGCAAAGTGATTCTGTCACACATATACATAAATCCATTCTTTTTCAGATTCTTTTACCATATAGGTTGTTACAGAATATTGAGTAGAGTTTCCTGTGCTATACAGTAGGTCCTTGTTGATTATCTATTTTATATTTAGAAGTATGTATATGTTATCATTGTTTTTCAAGTCAAGATCCCAGTAGGTACCAACTATTTTTTACACCACAGCAAAATTAACAAAGAAAGCCTTTCTTATAAATGGCCGACAGCAGAAACTGCTTTTATGGAGAGAGACACCTAGGTAGCCTCTTCAGTAATTAGGGAAGAGCTTGGTTACCTGGTGTGTAAAGAGAGGTCATCTTCATAAAGGAACATAACTTGGGAAATTCATCATTGGTGGTTCACTGAATAATCTTGCTCCAAGATTTTCCATGAAGGAAGTAGTATCTTGATGACTGCAGTGTGTGGTGGTTTGTTATGGTCATGATGGGGCAAGTATTGGAGATCATAGGGTCGTTGAAAACCATTGCTTTAAGGCACTGGTTTTCCAAATTCTCCCCTGCTGGTTCTCAGAAGTTTTACAAGCACCTACATTACTAAAGGCTAAAAACAAAACAAAACAAAACAAAAACTTGAGAGAAAAAAATCCAAAAGAAATCCCAAATCCTTATATCCCATACCTACTATCTTTCAAAACCAAATAATAAGAACCTCAGTTCTGCAACATCTTTCATCATTCTTCTTTTCATAGTTTGGTGTCGCTTTTGATTTGAGTTCAAAACTAAATATTAGTGCCAGCTTAAATACACACACACACACACACACACACACACACACACACACACACCTGGAACTGTTCTTTTGAATCATCTTAAAAAAAGAAAAACGTAAAAAAAAAAAACTCTTCAAACTGTATGATCGGACTTCACCCCTGTGACATTTAGGATGTATGTTATAAAAAAATACAGGAGCTGGCAAACCAGCTCCAGAGCCCTTGTTAAGCTTTTTCCATTCTTCAAAGGCAATAGAAGTGATTGCATTAAATCCTTGCCTGGCAATTTTGTGTGGGACTGGGTATTGAAATGCAGCAAAGCAAATAATGAAGGCATATGTTTACCTATAATTCTTTTTACCTTGGGAGAAGGATTAAATAGGAACAGTTTGGTTGTTGTCAAATTCTTAGCGGTTGCTTTCAAGCATGAAACAGTCCCTGGGCTCTCGGAGGATTTACTTAGCAGTTTGAATAGAGAGGTCTTTACTGCTAATGGAACTGAGATGGCAGGCTTAAGCAATGGGGTGCTTTATAGCCTCTTTAGCCACTTGAGAAGATGTAACATCGAACAGCTGAAACCAGCTCAGTCTCCATTGGTGTTTAGGAAGTTGTGCAAAATTGGTGAATAAATAATTCAGGGTTCGACGAGTGTCTGGATGCCAAAAGTGTTGAGAGTCTCTGAAAGCCCGATTCACGGAAGGTTTCTTTCTGGGAGGAACTCTGGAAGCGCCTACCTGAGCTTGGCCCCAGGGAACAGTTACAGATGATGACATTTTCTATGAAAGAAAGAGTTTTCGCTTGGGATTGACGGAGCTTTGTAAAGAAACATTTCACTGGGGACTCCAATCCTGGAAAAGTGTTATTCATTAAAAAAAAAAGAATATTTTATTTTCAGTACAGATGGTTGGCAATGACTGCTTGTGTATGGAGGCATGGATGTGTGTTTAAATGATAGGATAGGGGCTTCCCTGGTGGCGCAGCGGTTGGGAGTCCGCCTGCCGATGCAGGGGACGCGGGTTCGTGCCCCGGTCCGGGAGGATCCCACATGCCACAGAGCGGCTGGGCCCGTGAGCCATGGCCGCTGAGCCTGTGCATCCAGAGCCTCTGCTCCACAGCAGGAGAGGCCACAACAGTGAGAGGCCCGCGTACTGCAAAAATAAATAAATAAATAAAATATAGGATAGTGGTGATTGCTTAGAGTCTTAAGTAACTTTAAGCTCTTTGCTATTTGATGGTTAGGATTTAAGAAAATACCTTTTGATGGGGTGGGAGAGAATGAGTCACAGTTTGGCTCACGGTAGCTGGTCGAAGCTTCTGCTTCACCCTGTAGTCGGTCTGTTCGTGATCATGATGGAGACATATCTGGAACGTGTTCTCTAGTGAGCAGGTGGAAAGCAGGTGTTGGGCACCGGCTGGATGGATGCATGGATGTTTGCAAACATCCTGACTCTCCTTCTTGGCAGAGTAAGTAGACCTGTGCTTCCACGTCCATTTGAACATAGGTGGGCACGTGACTTGCTTAGGCCAATTAAATGTGTCACTTCTGGGCAGAAGCATGAAGAGCCAGCGTATGCCTCACCACATCCCATGCCCCCTGCCAGAGCAAACTGCAATATTTTGGCCCCAGGTGAGCAGGACTTTAAAGAGCCCCCACTGACCTGCAGTGGGCATGGAGGATCTGTGAGAAATGATGCATTCCTTGGTGTTTTATGATTGTTACTGCAGCATAACTTGGTTGACCCTGACTAGTATAACTCTTGAGGTCCTAGATTCTTCTTGAGGAAAAGAACTGTGCTCAGGAGGCCTTATAGCTATTTCTTTACCTCGGGCGCAGCAGAGAAATTCCTGCACCAACCTGTTGAGTCCAAGGTCACACGGCTAATAATTGGTGAGCTGGGATTTCAACCCAGCCCCCAGAATCCTTGCTTTTAATTACTGTAATTTGTTAAATGAAGAAGAGAAGAGTATTCTTGAACTTTTATAAATCATACTTGGACTGCATTTTCTGAAATATGTAGTTTATGGTTCTGTTTTTGGTTTAAGACTCCCCAGGTATGTACTGTATGTACTTTTAAAAATATATATTTTATTTATTATTTATTTATTTTATTTATATTTTTTGGCTGCATCAGGTCTTAGTTGGGGCACGCAGGATCTTCGTTGAGGTGTGTGGGATCTTTCGTCGTGGCTCGCGGGCCTCGCTCTAGTTGCGGTGTGCACGTTTTTTCTCTCTAGTTGTGGCGTGCAGGCTCCAGGGCGCGTGGGCTCTGTAGCTATGGCACGTGGGCTTAGTTGCCCCACAGCATGTGGGATCTTAGTTCCCCGACCAGGGATCGAACCCGCGTCCCCAGCATTGGAAGGAGGATTCTTTACCACTGGACCACCGGGGAAGTCCCTGTGTATGTAGTTTTGCTTTATCTTTTAAGCTTCTTACCACCTCCACTCTCTCTCTCTTATGATGGTTGGGGTCAGGGCTCTCATATGAGAGGAATTGATACTGGGCTTCCTTTGGTCTATACTAGGCACTCTGGTTCATACTGGACTCCCTGTGGTCTATACCGGGCTCCCTGTGGTCTGTATTGGGCTCCCTGTGGTCTACACTGGGCCCCCTGTGGTCTATAGTGGGATCCCTATGGTCTGTACTAGGCCCCCTGTGGTCTATACTGGGAACCCTGTGGTCTGTGCTGGGCTCCCTATGGTCTGTGCTGGGCTCCCTAATTTATTGGTTTTGTCCTTTCGAAAGGAGCTGTTGATGCAGCTGTTTTCTGTAGGATGAAAACAATTGGAGGAAAAGACCAAGAGTGGTAGTGAACTTGGGACCATGCCTGAGATTTGTGAGTCTAGGTGAGGTGCTGTCAGGGGGACCCTGGAGGCACAAATGCAGCTGAGACAGGCCTGGCTGACACATCTGCTGGGGGCCGCACTGTGTCTGGGCCCCAGGTCAGGGTGGTGAGGGAGCGGCAAGCCCAAAGGTGGGCTGGCAGCCCTCATGCAGGTGTAGGGCTGGTGAGGGGCTGGGGCAGGGACAGGCCCCAGGCCAGCTGCAGCACTGAGTGAGACGGGGCCTCCGTGGTGGCTGAAGCAGCAAGCATGCTAGGCTCCTGGGCAAAGCTGCACCCTTTTCACCCAAGAGTCGAGAATCAAATGCTCGACTTGGCCAGTCTGTGTGTGTGTGTGTGTGTGTGTGTGCGCGCCTGCGTGCGTGTGTGCGTGTGTGTGTGTGCACGTGTGCGCGTCTGTGCATCTGTGTTGAGGGAGAGAAAGAAAACAAGAATGGGGCTGTTGAAACAAGCCAAAGTTTGGCCAAGTTCTCCTCCAAATCTTTAATCCCTCCAGGATACTTTTTCCAGGCCTAAGAGGAAAAATCATCTTCTAAAACTCTGTCTTCCTGATTTCTCTGTGATTCCGGGGGGTCACTTGTGGAGCATTTTCATCTCTAAATTCTCTGTATGTTAAACTTGCTTTAGTGCTATTTGAATTTCTGGAAATGATCATTTTTTCTATTTTCCTTTTTTGGTGTTAGGTCGTCTCTTGTTGGGATGATAGTTTACGGTTTAGTTCCTTAAAAATAGTTTTGCTTACAGTGTTAATTTCACCTTTATTTGAAAAATGTATGTTTGTTCTTAGTTGGAAATCACTTTCCGTTGTTAACCCTTTTTTCTGATTACGTGAGTCCTGCATCGTCATAGGATAAACCAGAAACTACCACAAGATATCAAAAAGAAAGTAAAACATAATCCAGTTACTTAAAGAAGTACTATTAACAAGTTTTTGTCTTTTTTTCCAGATTTCTGTGTATGTATATATGCTTTATACATGTGTACTTACACGCAAAATAGTGCATACGCTACATACGTAGTTTTTACAGCTTGCTTTGTTCAGTGACCAAGATCAGCATTATTTTTCCAGGCTGAAAAATAATCCTGGAAAACATGATTTTGAATAGCCGCCTACGATTTTAATACTATTTCGTAATTTATATGTTCTTACTTTTTGCAGTGTTCGCCATTTGGGTTGTTGGCAGTCTTTCACTATTAATGATGCTGTGTTGAGGGTCTTTGTTTCCATGTGAGTTGAGAGATGATGAAGGCCTAGAGTAAAAAAATAACTCCTGTTCCTAAGCTCCTCCCGTGACCGGCTATGTACCCAAGAGCAACCCAGTGAGGGGATTAGCATTGTTCCCCACAGAGAAACAGGCAGACCGACCCATCCGGTGCCCACAGCTGCAGGCCAGGGAGCTGGGATGTGAACCCAGTTCCTTGGGGATCCAGGCCCAGCTCTTCCCCACCTCTCATTCTGGCGTGGGGAGCGCTGAGACCAAATGATGAAAGAAGGACTCTTGGCTTATATGTGGAATCTAAAAAAAAAAGATGCAAATGAACTTATTTACAAAACAGAAATAGACCCACAGACATAGAAAACAAATTTATGGTTACCAGAGGGGAAAGTTTGGGGGGAGGATAAATTAGGAGGTTGGGATTATTAACATATACACGCTACCATATATAAAATAGACAACCAACAAGGACCTACTGTAGAGCACAAGGAACTATACTCAATAATTTGTAATAACCTATAAGGGAAAAGAATCTGAAAAAGTATATATGTATCTGTGTGTGTGTGTGTGTGTGTGTGTGTGTGTGTGTATATATATATAACTGAATCACTGCTGTATACCTGAAACTAACACAATATTGTAAATCAATGTACTTCAATTAAAAAAATAAATTAATTTAAAAAAATGAAATAGAAAAGGAAATTGTGTGGGAAAAGCTATTATGATTAACAAGAACCTGCCCATGCTGATCAGACCTGAATATATGGGAAACTATCAAACAAACCCTCCTTCCCCAGCCTTGGCATTTTAGATGAAAAAAAGAAGGCCTGGAGTGGTTTGCCTGAGACCTCTGATTCTCTGTAGCTGTGAGTGCACCACAGCCCCGAGGTTGGTCCCCCATGTTCTTTCCTTCCACTGTGCTGGACTCTTCAGGCCTCCTTAAGACTAAAGGGTGAGGGTCCCAATTCTCTATTCATCAGGGGGGCAGATTACATCTGTAAAGGGGCTTCTCCCCACATTACCTAGTTTGAAATCAGTATCTTCCAAAGTCCAAGGGTGGCCGTCCTGCAGACGGCTGGATTGGAATTCCACCTCCACCTTTTCCCAGCCCTGTGGCCTGGGCAAGTCATTTCACTTCTCTGAGTCTCAGTTTCCTCTTCTGTAAAATGGAGACAGCAAGAGGGTCCGCCCCACGGGCTTGTTGTGAAGACAACACTAGCGACAGGGCAGCTGAGATCTTCAAGGACGTTGAAGGAATCATTTTTTCTTTGCCTCTAACAAAATATATAGAAACTGCAAGAACTTGAAATATACCTATAGCCGTCATTGAGAGTATATATTTCAGAAGAGTATTAAGATAAAAGTGTTGGTGAAAAAAGCTTTTAGAAGACTAAGAAAACTCCAAGTTCAAAGGCTTTTTTTAAGCCGGCACTAGAATGTCATCTCAAATATGCTTCCTTTGTTTTCAGATATGAAAGTTGTTGGAAAAACACAAAACGAAACAAGCTCATCACATATCAATAAGCCAGAGTTCCTGATTTGGCTTCACCTACTAGTAATTTTCCAGCTCTTGGAAATTGAATGAACGCAGATAGATGTGTTTAAAACATCTAGTTTTAAAACATCTCGTTTCCCACACGATTTGATTCAGTTCGCTATTCTGGGCATGAAAATGAAGAAGGGATAAGGCCTAATCCTGGCCTGATGGTAACGTCACACTGCAAGGTACAAGAATAGGGAAGGAAGCTTCCGTTGTAACTGCTCCATGCCCTTCTGGAATGGAAACACTGGGCCACAGCAAGGGGGTTGAGGCTCACCAAGATGCATGTGTTCTGTCTCTGTCAGTCAGTGGAGAAGTGGCAGTGATACCAGCGGTGGTGGGCGGTGTGTGACATTGGCAGTCACGGGCCTGGGTTTGAAACCCAAGCCTGCCGTATGCACCTAGAACAGGTCACCCCCATGTCTCCCAGCTTCTATTTTATGTACGAGAGAGAGTCCTTCCTCCTGTGAGGATTGAGTTAACATTTGTGAGCGCATGTGATGGAAGGAGGGCTCCCGGGATTCCCCGGATGTGCTTCACCTGGGAAAGGGGGCTGCATGGATCAATCATCAGGACTTCATTCTCCGCAACAGGATCATGTTCTAGGTTTCCTTTCAAACTAGGTAATTTTGTTATACTGTGCAAGCAGGTGATGTGAATATGAATTGGTGTGCCCTCTGTGAGACAAGCACTCACTTTAGAAACGTTTGTCCCCCCCCACCCCCCTTTTAAAAGGGCTTAACAATCCTTGGACCTTGGCAGGTCCATGGAGTGTAGGCCTGATGTACAGAGTTTAGGCAGCAAGAAGATTTCCATTTCACAATCTCATATGTAGGGACCGAAAAACTGCAGCTAGCAACCTGGAGGTCACGACCAGAAGAGCATGTGGGGGGAGATGTCATGGGGAATGGGAGGGAGCCTACACCTCGCCCCCTGTGCCCGTGATAAAGCTGGGGGCTTTTAACGGCCTGCTGGCCACGAACAGTAGTGTGGATAGCTGTGCCCCTGCCCGGGATCTGAGCCTGACCTGGGCTCCTCCAGATCCTGCTCTAGGTTGCTTGGTACAGCTGTGAGGTTTGGGACCGGCTCTGGTGCTCTATCCAGTCAGATCCCCTGGTGGGAATTGATGGTACTCAGCTGCCCCTCCCTTGGACACCTGACTCTGGCCTCCCCACCCTGTGTGGGCAGCTTAGTGTCCTTCCTGTCTGCAGGGGGAACTCCTGGGTCCCCTCCTCTTCTGGTGGCTCTGGGATGACTCACACTACAATCTGGGTGGAATTAGGAGTCCTCCTGGAAACTTTCTACCACCTCCTGACCCCATCGACCTGCACAGTCAGCCACTCAGTCCGCACTCTGGGCAGGGCCTGCTCCCTGCTCAGTTTTGTGGCCATCAAACATCGTAGTCACTTGGAGCCTCAGACCTTGGCCTTTCCCTTGTCAGGGTCACAGCTCCCTCCCTCGAGGGCCTGGTGAAGCCCTGAAGCTGGACAGGGAAAGCGGTTTACTCTTCACTAACGAGGCTCACGTGTCCTGTCCTCGACCCCCTGGTCATCCTGTCCTTGGCCTCCCAGCCCCTGGGAGTGGGATCCTGTCTGCCCAGGGCTGGACTCCAGGCCTTGGGGTCCCCTAGGAGGGAGGCTTTGGGATACAGAACGCCCAGGGACCTGTGGTGATGCTCGGTTCATGCCAGCCAATGTTTAGGAAGCACCTCCTCCCTGCTGGGCCTGTGCTGGATCCTGAGGGAGGATGAGGCCCCTGGGTGGGTACCAGGCGCACAGGCCTTCCTGTGCGTGGGCTGGGCTTACCCTCAGTGCCCTTGGAAATGTTTCAGATGGGGGGATTTTGTGACAGGGAGTAGAACTGAACTTTAACCCAGTTATTTTCCCTCTAAAAGGAGTAGGAAGGAAACCAATAGTACAGCTTAGTTAGGAAGCAGGTTAGGGAGGGAACCCTGCTACAGTGAGCAGAATTCCATTTATTCCAAATCAGAGGCCCTTATTTGTGTAAATGGGAATCCCGGTGTGGGCAGCTCCCCTGCCTCCTCTATTTGAAAAGAAAAAAGCCAACTGGTTTTTTTCTAAAAGAATTTGCAATATTTTCCAATGGCCATATGGCAAGTATACTAAATATATTTCATATTTATTTCAATAGCAGTATAAAAAGTATGTATGTCAGGATACATGTTCTAAGAGCCACTATTAGGTTTCTGTATGCCAGGCTGGACTTTTTAAAGTATCTGAAGCATTCACTGCTTTTCACTTTAATATAAAAACATTAAAGTAATTCAGAAACAAAAAATGTTAAGTCATTTAATGATACTACTTAAAATTAATGCAACTGATTTAGTGTATTTCTGTTATCCCCTGGTGTCCTATTGTTGCACAGTAGTTATTATCTTTGAAATGAGAGTTGAAAAAGATAACATCGCTTTCTATCTGTGTCTTTCATAACATTGCAAATCTGGTGCAAAAACTTGTTTCTAAATCAGACATGTCTTATTCCATTTTATTTAATAGAATAACATATTTAAATCACTGTGTGATACGCCAGAACCATTAGTTGGCATTTTAAGAGTCATTTAAAGAATGTACTTTAATTTACATCAGAAGGAAAACTAAATTAGAATTCAATTCCATCTTACTTCTGTTTTTTTTTACTATATTCAAAATGAAAACTTTTCTTATTTTAAATGCTAGTTTTGTCCATGACTGTTAATACAGTCGTTCAACAAATAATTGGGTGCCCACTCAGTGTCAGGCACTGTTCTAGATGCTAGCAGTGCGAAACAAAGCAAAGTTGACATGAAGCTCTGTCCTCAGGGAGTCCCCATTCTATTTATGGACACATGTGTGGGCCAGGCACCAGGCTGTGTGCTTTCCATGCAGGAACCATTTTAGCCCTTGTATCAGTCCAAAGAGGAAAGCACTATTATTGTTTCCGTTTATGGAATGAGGACACAGAGGCTTGATGTGGTTTGCAGTCTCCAGGCTCATAGGTGACAGGCTGGGTTTCCAGCCCGTTTCCATGTGCCCTCGTGCTGGTTTTGTGACCACTGTGCAGTGGGAGAGTCCTCAACTAGGTTAGCTTCAGGGAGGACCTGGAACCATCTAAATACGGTGTTAGGAACTAAGCTTAAAAAGAGTGGTGGGGGCTTCCTTGGTGGCGCAGTGGTTGAGAGTCCGCCTGCCGATGCAGGGGACACAGGTTCGTGCCCTGGTCTGGGAAGATCCCACATGCTGCGGAGCGGCTGGGCCCGTGAGCCATGGCCGCTGAGCCTGCGCGTCCGGAGCCTGTGCTCCGCAACGGGAGAGGCCACAACAGTGAGAGGCCCGCGTAACACACACACACAAAAGAGTGGTGGGCTGTGGACTCCAGGTGATGGTGATGTGTCAGTGCAGGTCATCAGTCGGCGGGATGGGGGTGGGTGTTGATCATGGGGTAGGCTGTCCATGTGTGGAGGCAGGGAAATCTCTGTATGTTTCCCTCAGTTTTGCTATGAACCTAAAACTACTCTAAAAATGAAAATTCTTTAAAAAAAAAAAAAGAAGAAAGAAAGTATGGAAGCAGCCTCAGAGGAAGGCCATTGAGATGCTGAGGGCGCCAGCATCTTATAAAGGGGATTTTAAGGAATTACTGAATTAGGATCAATGGGAAGAAGGTTCCAGAAGGCAGGTTCCAGGTCAATATAAGAAGAGCTGTCACCTGCCCACGGAGGGATGGATGGCCTCATTAATGGAGACCCCAGGCCTGTGGGCATGGTCAGGACTCAAGTGTTAGATGCATTCTGGCCTCCTGGAGATGCTTTGATTCTTCAGGTTTAGGTGGGGCCTGATCCTCTGAATTTCCAGTCAACATAATAGATGATCCATTTGTGGGGTGGGAGTCGTGGTGGTGTGGCAGAGGTCACAGAGGTCCAAAAGCCCTTTTTTGAGGAGAGTACATGGATTGTATTAGAAACTGAAATGCCAACGTGGCTGAAACACAGAGAGTAAAGCGAGCATTGAATTAGGAAAACGTGGAGGAGTAGGTCGGGGTGTGTGTGCAGAAAGGGGAGGGTTTGCTGAACCCTGGGAAGGATCTTCCCTGTAACTGGAAATCTTTTAGCCTCAAGCAGCGCAGGGTAACAGGATTATATATGTGTGTGTGGAGTGTACACACACACACACGTACACACACACACACACATACACACACAGATACACACAGTATTTTTAAAGCTGACTCGGGCTGTGAAGAGGATGAATTTAAAAGTGTGGATGGAGAGGGGCAGGAGTAGATGGCTGCAGATGAGTCCGTAGACTGGGGAAGCATCCCAGGTGAATGAAGATGGACAATGAGGAGGGTTTGGGAGCTAAAGTCAGGAGGACTTGACGATAGATTGGATAATGTGGGTGAGGGAAAGGGAAGAATTAAGGGGGGAGGTGGGGAGAATTAAGAGGGGAGGTTGGGAGAAAGGGGGTGGGATGAATTGGGAGATTGGGATTGATATATATACACTACTATATATAAAACAGATAACTAATGAGAACTGACTGTATAGCACAGGGAACTCTACTCAATGATCTGTGATGACCTAAATGGGAAGGAAATCCAAGAAAAGGGGGATATATGTATATGTATGGCTGATTCACTTTGCTGTACAGCAGAAACTAACACAACATTGTAAAGCAATTATACTCCAATTAAAAAAGGGTGGAGGTTAATGGCAGTTAGTCATGGAGGGAACCCTGGAGGAGGAGACCCAGGGTTGGGGTAGTGTTTTGAATGTAGGGGATCTGAGATGGCTAATGGGAGCTCAGAGGGGGAGGTTGGGCGACGGAGGCCCAGGGGCTGGAGAAAACTGGGGAGCGAGAATAGCCTTACCCAAGGTCCAGGGATAAAGAAAGGCAGAAGTGCCTGATGCTGCCTGCCTGGCGGGGGAGGAGTACCAGGGCGGAGAGAGTGAGTCAGGACAGGAGGGGAGATGAGGCATGAAGGGGATGGCCTTCGACTCCCTGGCTGGAGGTGGCCGGGTCTTCGGGGACAGCCCTTGAGGTGCAGCGTGGAGGCTGCAGATGCTGGAGGAGACAGGAACTGGGAGGACCCTTTCTGAGAAATTGGGTTACGAAAAGGAGCAGAGAAGTAGGGCAGTGGCTCAAAGGAGATGTGGAAGGGAGGTTTGAAAACAGTTTAAAACTTGGGAGAGACTTTTGGCCTCTTTGCTGATTTATTTGAGAATTGGAGGGGATGAATTAAAGAAAAGAAAATTTGGAGTAATGCTTTTAAAATTTCAACTTGGTTCCTTTAAAACGTTTTCCGTCGTGAACTCTGAAGCCATCTTTGAGGGGATGATGGATTTCTGTTGCCAGTCTCTTCACAGGTGAGCCCTGGATAAGGGACTTCTTTGAGACCACAGCTTTGTTTTTCTCCCCTAGAGATAAGATAAAGGCACCGTGAACACCACTCTCTGCCTTATTATCTAAGAAGGGGGGTGGTTCCAGATGCATATTGTAGTTTTAAGAGGTACCAGTGGATTTGTACCCGGACCCTGAGATCTGCTCACTTTACAGCCTCTGAAAGTGAGACCCTATGGCCGGGATCTGATTTTCCTCTTTAATTGAGCATCACATTAAAATCTGGAGCCCCAGGGACTACCATGCAGAACCATTTTCCCCTCCTCCTGATTTGTTTTTCTGGTCTGCAAATCTGTGTCCTGTTTCATTGAAAACAAATGGATCTCTTTAATTAAGAAGGTTTTAAAGTCATGAGATTGCAAAGTAATCTTGAATCCAATCCTCTGGAATTTTTAACCAAATCACCCAATATCTTTAAGCTCTAAGAATCTGTTCAGCTTTAAATTGAAACTGAATCCCACGAGAAAATGTTACCAGGTCTCATCAAAACCTGTGTTAATTTCCTTCTTTGTTTTCACTTTTCCTGTCTTAAATAATCAATCAGCTTGCTTTTTTATGGCAGTGAGTCTCAAGTTGGGTAACTGTGATAAGATATAATTCTTCCCATTAACTTGACTGTAATAACACTTTATATTCATAATGGCCAGGAGTTAAGTGATAGAGGGCTGACATTTTAATTTTGTAACACACCAGGGCATTCCTTGTGGAGCTCCTGAGGATGGTAGGGTCCAGTATGGGATTTAGATAATGGTCTGGAGAAACAGATCTGTTTCCTATGTAGATGGGTGGTTTTTCTAATACTGTCCCCGTCTCCCAAGTCTGCGCTTTTCCCTGCGATTGTTCTAATGCTATATATCCATCAGGGGTGAGGCAGTAACATTAGCTGTGGACCTTAATGGATTTTTTCCAACTTTACTGAGGTATAATTGACAAATAAAAATTGTGTATATTTAAGGTATTCTCATACATGTACATTTGGTATATGTATACATTGTGAAATAATTACCACAGTCAAGCTAATTATAACATGCCTATTACCTCACATAATTACCACTTATTTATTTGTTTATTGTGGTGAGAATATTTAAGATCTACTCTCTCAGGAAACTCCAAGTATACAATACAGTATTATTAACCATAGTCATCGTGCTGCAATATATCTCCAGAACTTACCCTGCATAACTGAGACTTTGGACCCTTTGACCCACATCTCCCCATTTTCCATCCCCTCCCATCCCTGCCCTGCATTCTTGCCCAGGCTCTAGAAACCACCATTCTACTCTCTGCTTCTACGAGTTCCACGTTTTTAGATTCCATATGTAAGTCAGACCGTGGACTATTTGTCTTTCTGTGCTCAGCTTACTTCACTTAGCATAATGTGTTTTGGGTTCTGGACGTTAGTGAAATTTGATTGTCAATATATCCTGTGCTGATTGTACTCACTCAAGTTAAACAAAATTGTAAGGTGCAGGTGGATAAAAACCCAAATGTCAAATGCTGGCTGACCAGTTTACAGTGAGAATGTGATATAGCGTTCTGTGATGGACACGTGGTACCCAGATCTAAATGGTCTCCGGGGAAGCCAGGTGAGAAGGTTGGGTGCCTATGGAATCAGCACAGGGGATGATGTCAGTGGCCACTTGTCATCCGCTGTTTGACATAGTGTATCCATTTCTATTGTAGCGACACACGTATGGCAAGAACCAGACCATGACATTTCTGTGGCTGTGCCGTTTTCCTAGCAGTGCTCTATTGGACATTTTATATGCAAAGACATGAATGATATCCTCAGTTTATAGATGAAGAAAGTGAGCCTCAGAGAGGTTGTGTATTGGCCTAAAAGTTGCACAGATCATAAGGGTCGGAATTAGAATTGGAGCTCACATTTAATTCTAAAGGCTGTGTTTCTATTTACTGTGCCGTACCCCTGAGATGTGGGTGGCCCATAGGTCTTCAGTGACACAAATCATCTCTAAGAAACCTCAGTGCCTCAGCACCTGATGGCCTTTCCAGGAGCAGAGCATCTGGTTCACTTTGCTGAGGCCTTTTCTGAGCCTGGGCAGCTGAAAAAGGCTCCCAGCTGCCACTGGGGACCACTTCCGCTCTAATCAGGGATGTGTAAAATTCTAGCCATCAACTGGGCCTGGAGTCTGGATAAAGTGAATATTACAGGTGATAAATGATCCCAGGCAATTTATCCAGATTTAGGGATGGTTTTGGGGAAGGAGTTGTAGAGAAGAACTGATGAAGGCGCGTTTTAATGGCCTCTCACCAAAGCTGTGTGCTGTTTACTGTTGGAATTAGTATGACTGATTCGTACAGTGCTCTGAAAAGCTGCGGCAACGGCTAGAAAAATTCTGTGATTGCCTCGGTGCCCTAAATAGCCTTATGTCAGCAACTAGCATTAGCAGTCTTTCGTTAATCCATCGGATTTCTGACGCCGCACATCCTAAAGCAGGAGAATCCTCAGGATTAGCCAGGGATGCATCACACGGCAGCTTGTCATTACAGTAGCGGTGTTGAGACAGCGCGTGGAAACAGAAGCGCCAGAGCGAGATGCTTCTCTCAAAGCAGTAGTGCTCCCCTTTCTTCATTCAGTCCAGGGATCCAGAGAACATGGGCACATTACTAAACAGCAGTCTCTATCATGGACTCTTACACTCTTCGGAGGCAACTGGGCTTTTTAGTTGTATTAATAAGACGTTGTATAAACAACATTCCAAGTGCCTCTTGGAAAGCGGACCGTCGCTGCTAAATTCCCAGTGGTTCAGAGTGGGCAACCGCTCCTTGCTGAAATGGCCTCTCCGTCTATTTTGTGAGCACGTGATCTATTTTGAGCCTCCGTCTCCACGTGCTTTGCCCTTCCTTTAATTCGTCTTGGGTCTATTCTGTATCAGAATCACCCAGCAAGTAGTCACGTCTTTTCTGGTTTCTTCAAGCCCCCAAATGCCTCCCTGTCCCGTGTTGCTGGTACCCTGCCCTGCCTTCTGTTCAATAACTTCCCCTCCCATCTGCCCTTCCCTCTGCTCAGAATTCTTCATATCCCATGTTGGTTCTTGCATCTCAGGCTTTATCAAGGCTGAACAGAGAGTGTGCGGGTGTTGGAGTTTGGCAGATGTGGTTTCAGATCTGACCTGCTCTATACATCATTCCGGCAGAGGAACCAGGCACCGCCCACGCATAACTCTGGATTCTCCCATCTTTCTCTCCGGAGACTCCTCCTGCATCTTTCCCATCTCAGTCAGTGACAGTGCCGTTTCAGGCCCCCCAAATCTTGGAGCACTCCTCGCTTCCTCTTTCCCTCTGCCCCACCTTCAACCTGTTAGCAAATGCTGTGGGTTCTACCTTCAGCATATGCCTGACCACCTTCCTTGCCATCATGCGGGACTTGGTTGGTGAGATCCTTCTCCGGGATTATTGCCTTACTAACTGGGCTTACCTGCTCCCCACATGGCCCCATGGTGGTCCACTCATACTTCCAAAGTGTGAACCAATCATGGAATCTTCGGTGGCTTTCTGTTTCATTGGGAAAAATCCAGAATCCTTGTCAAGGCCCCAGGTGCTGTGTGATCTGCTCCCCACACTTCTTTGGTTTCATCTCCTGCTCTTCTCTCGGTCCCTCCTCCCGACACAGGCCCCCCTGTCGTAACCACAGCTTCACACACTTCCTCCTGGGAGCCTGTTCTGGATGCTTCCTCTGCCTGGAATACATACCCCCAGTATTCCTCACAGCTTTTCTCAATTCCTTTAGATCAGATGCCACCCGTATCAAAATACTCACCCTATTTATTTTATTTTTATTAAAGCCATTTTTAAAATGAAGTATAGTTGATTTAAGTGTTGTGACTACCCTTGTATTATCCATCAAAATACCATTTATTTTTAGCAGTTTATATCCTCCGAGAGGATGTTCTCAATAAAGAACAGGATTTGTTTTTTTCATTCTGTTCACTGCTGCATCGGTCCCCTCTGTCCCTCTGCCCTGTCACCCCTCTCCCATTTGACAAACGCAGACTGGTTAAATAAAGTGCAGACCCCTTCCTGTGGCATTTGGTTGAGACTGCAGTGCCCAGGTCCTTATTTAATTTAGGCCATTACAGTGAGCACCCCAGCTACACCCGCGTGTTTACTGGACTCCAGGTTTGTATTGGCTGAGTCTTTGTTCCTGTGGCCGTGAAGGTCTTTTCTCAGTTTTGCTTGTCCACGGCCCATCTTGACTCCCACCCACAGAAAAATGTCTTGGTTTCCTCCCAATAAAATGTATCTCTCTCTGCTCTGAAGTCTGCTGCCACTTATACAGCATCCATCCCATTGGGCCTTATGGAAGTGGTGGATGAGTAGCTATCTCCTCGTTATCCTTGAAAGCTCCTTCAGGACGGATTTATTTTCATTTCATGTTTGAGTCTTGTATCCTTAGTTGTCACCTTGTGGCCTGTGTTGACCCAACTTGCTGATAGAAACAGTTCTCAATTCATATTTCAAATGATCTCAGTGAGTGTGGAAAGTATATGAAGTACTTACTTGAACAAGGAATAACATGCATATAATAAATGAGAATGTGTTATTTTCTTATTATCTTAGGATAATAAACAGTGAATTATTAATAACACACCAGCATATATTTTATTTAAGTTTTATGTGTTTAAAATATAAAAACAAAACTAAATTGGACTTATTATTGGTCCTAAAAGGGTGTTTTTAGGATTTGGGGGGAAATGAGTATTTTTACTTACAAAGAAATCATTAGTTTAAGAAAAAAAATTTAAATGTGCGTTGTGCCCTCTAAAATGTTGCCATGTATTTGGAATGTGTGCTCTAAATGTATTTGGAATGAACATTCTATGTATGTGAGAGTTTTAAATATTTTTTTACAAAAGTATAGAAAAAATAGAAAAAAATGGACTTCTGTTCATTGTGAAATCAACCTTTATTTTATCTTCCTAAATTTAAAGTTCTTCTGATTTGAACGGCAAAGGCAATTTTATAATACTGGGTCCAAATCTCATTTTCTTCTTATCTTTTCTTCCCACCAAATAAGTAGCACCTCATGATTTAATGTACTAATATTTAGCATAAAGTGCATATTACTTTAATACAGAGTAAGCACTCTGTGTTAGCTTTTATTATTCATAAAATGTGACATTCCCTTTTCAGACTCTTTCTTGACTTAGGATTCATCATATACAGCCTTATGTGATACTTATTTTTGTATATCTCTTCTAGCTAACTATTCCTTAAGATGGTAGAGAATTTTGTGCATGGTAAGGGATGAATACATAATTTATCCACCGAAAAAATAATGAACTTGTGAACATTCTTTTAAAATTCAAGTTGCTTTGATTATTTGATGTTCCATAACACGGAGCCCAAACATGGGGAAACACCTGAGCTCAGACAAGTTAATTCCTAAAGGATCCCAGAAAAGCCACTGGAGACAGAAGGAGCCCTTGGGAACTAAGCAGGAGTCCCACCTGCCTGTCTACAGCTTCCTGGCTGGGAAAGTTCTCCTAAATTACTAGGGGATGTATTACAGCCTTCCGAGACCTCCAAGGCACCGTAGAACCCACAGAAGGCCCTCTTCAACTGAATTTTATAGACTTGCCCATTTGGTTAAGATTAGTTACTCAGTTTATTTATGGTGACTGACTCATTTGGCTTCTATTTGTCCAGCAAAGGTAGGAGGGAACGTCAGAGACAGCACAACAGGCAGCGGCTTCTGTTTCCCAGCTGTGCAGTCACAGGCAAGAAAGGGGCCTTTTTCAGAGCTTTTGCTGGGGTCCCTCACGTTTAAGATGAGAGCAGTTGATTTTTCAGAGCCTGGACCTGGCCTGTAACCCGTTCTTTTTTGTGTACTCATTAACCATCACAAGACTGGGAATTTAGCAGGCATTCAAGGCATCCTTGGAGGGCTGGCTAGTTGATAGACTGTGGCTCACCTGCTGAACTTGCTCCATGCGAGTCTTCATTTGGTTCTCCCAAGGCTCTGTGTTTGGCCTGCAGCGTCAATCATTTTCAGATCAATGAACGGAATTGATCATTATATTACATTAATTGTATTGTATCATACCATTTACTTTCAAGTCAAAGTGGTCTTCCCTGTCATGATGATATTTATTTTATTTATTCTCGTAATGATTGAAACCTACTGTGTATCTCAGAATTGTTAAGTCACTCTGCTGAGAAATAGCAGGGTCACACCTACACAAGAGGCATCTTCTGAGCTGCTTGCAGCCCAGGAGGAGACGGGACCTGCCCGCATCACTGTCAGGACCAGAGGGCAGGCCTGTTACCTGCTGAGAGGTTTAAGAGGAGGGAATGTTTTTGTAGAACTGGAGAAATCCAGGGGACTTCAGAGAAGAAGGTGCATTTTGAACGAGGCTTGGAAGGAAACTTCGGATTTAAAGAAATGGCTTAGGTGGGAGATTTCAAGTGTAGACATTATAGTAAGAGAAGGATGTGGGCATGGTTATTAGTAACTGTGTGGCCATGTCAATGAAGTTATGTAATTCAAAGTGTTAAACTTTTAAACATTAAAAATAAGTTAACTCTTCATCCACGTGTAGGTATCTAAGTACAGTGATGTATTTTGTCAAATTTAAGCTAAATTTGATTTTTCCCCTTTCGTCTCCTTTTGGTGCAGGACATATTTCAGAATAGTTTCGTGTTGTTCAGGTTTTTTTGTTCTTTTACTGTTTTATTTCTTTTATGTGTTGGGATTCTTCATAGTCAAAATAGAAAAGGGAGTATCAGATGCTGTGCTGTCCTTTGAAGGTAGGTTGCACGGTGTCCCTGGTGGAGGTAAGGACATCAGTGTTTACTCTGTAATGAGTACACGCTGCCTCTTTCCCACTGGCCTTGGAGCCGTGTCATTCATTTGTTCACTCATTCAAAAACTATTAAGCACCTACTATGTGCCCCAGACACTGTCTGGTGTCTGTAAATGTGCACGCATGGCTTATGCTATGTTTTATATTTTTTTTCTTTCTCCTATTCCATTAACATTTCTTTGGGGAATATGCTAGGTTCCTAAATATCATCATATGAGTGCGTGTCAAAAAATCTCAGAAGGGAATAAGGACATTGATGAGGAAGATGGGCCGGTTGAAAATGCCATTCCTGTTTTGGACTTGAGTGCAAATATTAAGCACTCTGTTTCATAGAGGTGTGTTAGAACAGAATGCGTTGATACTTTTGAAACATTCCTGGTGCTTTGTATTAATTTAACAGATAATTCCGCAGATGAATCAGAGCAGCGTTCAAAAACTTAATTTTTCTTTTTGGTTAATCTTCCTACCTACTGGGGTTTTGGTAGTGACTTAAGCTTGAAGGACTTTTCTTGGCTTTTGACAGAAGAATAGATATTTAAAGATTTTTATACATTTATTAATGCTAAACTTTCTTTAGCCCATTTCAGCTCTTCTCTGATTTGAAGGTGAGTCAAAGACCATTCAGTCAACCAAACAGAAAACTAGAGGTCAGTTAGTTAAAGCCTCACAGGGTATGTCTTCTCTACCCTACCCCGTGCTCCCAGTTAATGCCATTCCTGGAGAGACCCAGCCAAACGAGATTAGTAGAAAGAGGCCCAGAATAAAATGATAAAGAGCATTGTATCTATACGAGGAAGCTCTTTTGGAAGACAGAAGTTGAAGGCTAATAGCTTTGACTGTATATGATTAATCTAGTTTCTTTCATTAAAAATTTTGTGCTTCTTGATGTTTTCATCTAGGGCTCAAGGTTTTGGAAGTGGAGAAAGGCAGTGTATGCATACAATTAAAGTTTCAAATTCTGTTATAAAGAGAACAGTCAGTGTTTCTGCCTGCCCTGTGTTGTACAAACTTCTCGGTGGCTTTTAATGTCCTAAACAGGGGTCTAATGACGTGTGCCTTCAGGCATCCACCTTTGTGTCTGTTGCAGTCTTTTCATGATTTTAAGTTCATTTTTATTGGTTGAGAATGAGACTGTCTTCTGAGGCAAAATCATGAAGTAGTACATGACTGTATTAAGTTATTTAAATTAGAATTGCAGTTTTAATGCATTTGCTATTTGAGTATTATTAGGTTGATTCTTATGTTAATTTTAGATTTATTAACAGATGTGCTTGAGTCTGAGAGTAATTAATTTTTTCTCTTGATTCAGCAATCATTTGTATAGTCCGAAATGCAGATGGATTTCTTATGGTCTTTTAGAAAATGGTTTTCTTTTGATTTTATCACTTGGTACAAGACATGTTTCATTAGTAACACTTCTAAGTTTAATTAAATATTACATTATTCCATAAGCAATAATCATTTCTAACTCTTTTCCTCACAGTGGAAAAGTTGATCTTCTTAAATAAACTTAACCACGTTTGTTTCTCTAACACTGTAGTATTTTACCTTGTAAGTGTTTTTTTTTTCCAGGTGATGCATTTAAACTAGGTATCTCATTTCCACTTTTTTTTTTTGGTTTTTTGTGTGTTTTTTTGCGGTACGCGGGCCTCTCACTGTTGTGGCCTCTCCCATTGCGGAGCACAGGCTCCGGACGCGCAGGCTCAGCGGCCATGGCTCACGGGCCCAGCTGCTCCGCGGCATGTGGGATCTTCCCGGACCGGGGCACGAACCCGTGCCCCCTGCATCGGCAGGCGGACTCTCAACCACTGCGCCACCAGGGAAGCCCTCATTTCTACTTTTAAAGCATTTTTTTTTTTCTGATTTGAGTGACTCGTCCTGTTCTGAATTCTTTTACTTCTTATAGATGTGGAGTTAGCAGATCCTTCTATTGTGGGGCTTATGCAGTTGCTTGGTGTTTCCATTGACTGATTTCCTGTGAACAAATCAAATGTCTTTACATTAGTGTTCATGTCCCAGTTAGAATATATCTGTGCTTGAACACTTACCCAGAGAATGCTGCCACCTCTTTTCTTTTTTTTAAGTTTTTTTTTTTAAAGAGATGTGTGCAATTTATTTATATTTATTTAAAAATTTTTTTGGCTGCACCCCGAGGCATGTGGGATCTTAGTTCCTGACCAGGGATCAAACCCGCGCCCCCCGCATTGAAAGGCAGAGTCTTAACCACTGGACCGCCAAGGAAGTCCCTGCTGCCATCTCTTAACAAGGGGATCAGTAATGTAGGAAACAGCCTTGTTATCATGCTGTATTTTACTTGTACCCAGATACAAGTTCCTAAGTCATTCAAAAGAAGTGAATACCAGTCTTTTCCATAGAATTTATTTGGTGGGAATAGTGGGGTAGAGGTGGTCTACAGTTAAAGATGAACGGTAGGATGGAGAAACAATTGGCCATGATAGATACTGACCTGAGAAAGGAAAATGATACTTCAAATAAGTTTCCTGTATCTTCTAAGGTCAAAAAAATGTCATATACTTTCTACTTTATTATACTGATGATTAGCATTTGGGAGTCTTTCTTCTGAACCAGTACAGATAAGCAAGTTTGAAAACCAGAATTATCAGGAAGTAACCCGATTTTCCTGCCTTGGGTCGTCTGCAGATCTCCCAGCCGATTGGGTTGAGTATCATAATTTTAGGTTGTGTCCTCATTCCGAAGATGCCGTGGGAGAAGGACACATATGTAATGGCAGGGCCACTAGACCTACCTGGAAGGGGAGAGGCAGGTCTCTGAAAAAGGAAGCAAACCCACCCACCTAGAGGAGTGGTACGATTGATGGCTAGTGGGGTCTGGCTTTTCGACTTCCAAGCCAAGGTCATTGCCATCAAAACCTTAATGCATGGTCAAAAGGGATGGATTAATTAGAAGGATGCCTGACTCAGTGGAGAATGTTGTCAATTTAATTCTCACTTCGAGAAGTTTGAGTTCCAGAACCTTGACTCGAAGCCAATAAAAGCTTGTAATTACAGTCTTTTGGCACATAGGGCTCTTATAAAACAAATTCATTGTCAGTGATGTGATAAACGTAGACCAGAATAAAGCGTGAATCTGCTTTAAAAACTTTTTATTTTTCTAAATGAGAGTGTAAATAACTCCTGAGGGCATATAAGCTGTGATCTGTTCCACAGGCAGGTCCCTTCAGCCTTTCCCTCCCCCAGCACACCTGGGCCTGGCCCCATGCCTCTTCCTGGGGCTGCTGTCCTGGCCTTTTCATAAGTCATATCCTCATGGGCTCCAACCCACCCACGCTTTCCAGCTCCAGGGCCCTTTTGTTATCTTCCCAACCACTTTCTGTTCATTTCAATAGATGTTCCCATTTCTTTCACCAGGTGTTAAATTCCTTGAAAGCAGGGCCCGTCTTAAGTTTTTCTGTATTCTTCATTTTCCCAAGGAGAGAGTGCTGAGAATGAAGTAGGAGTTTCATAAGTACTTGTTGTGTTTCTTATTTGATTTGCTATCGGAAGCATCTTTTATATTGAAGGGCCCATGCTAGGTTGAATTGTATTCAACCAGTTCTTCATTTCCTTAGTCATATAAAAGTTCCTGTGTTATTTATCCAAAAGGAAGTCTGAATTACTAAGAAGAGAGGTTATCCAAAGTATAATTCGTAGACAGGTTTCCTTAGCCAGTAGATTTAATTTGCCTTTTTATGTTAAATACTGTGTGTTTATATATGTGTGTATATTAAATTTACATTTGATTTTTCCTAATTGTTCTTGGTGAGTTGTTATAAATGTGATCAGAAATATTCCATAGTATCAGAAAGGAGAGGAAGAGACAAGAAAAGTCTTTGTTAATCCCTAAACTGCATAATAACAATGTAGGATTGCTATCATGTAACAAGAGAATGTTTAAATTCTCTCACTCAAGATGTACATATCTTTCAGATATTCATAACAGAAGTGTGTGTACTTTAATCATACCCTGTATATAAAACCAGAGGGAGAGTGTGAATCTTAAGAAGAGGGTAATTACCCAAGTCTGTATTTCTGTATCAGATAGGCTGCTCTAATCACTAAACATTTTTATAGAAGTTCATATGATACTGAGAATGTAGTGATTAATCAAAGGTAATTTTATTTTTTAAAATTTTTTTTTGAAGTATAGTTGAATTACAGTGTTGTGTTCATTACTGCGGTACAGCAAAGAGACTCAGTTATACATATATATATATTCTTTTTCATATTGTTTTCCATTATGGTTTATCACAGGATATACAATATAGTTCCCTGTGCTATACAGTAGGACCTTGTTGTTTATCCATTCTGTATATATGTATCAAAGGTAATTTTAAAATGGAAGACTTTTATTTATAGACATGGGTGTTTTAGGATCAGAGAATAGGGTAGTAAGATATAGGTGAACATTTTATTGAATACTCACTCTGGGTCCTGCACTGTGTTTTCATGCATGAGAATCAATGTTCCCTTCCATCCATGAAGCAAGCACTATTGTAACTAATACTCTACTTTACAGATGTGGAAACTGAGGCTTCGAAGGGTCAGTAAATGATGTAAGGTGAATCCAGCCCTGACCCCAGGTCCTTGGGGTACTATGAGGGATGTAGAGCACTGTCTGGGAGCACTGAATACATAAGGTGCATACTAAGGGCAGGCATCTGACTTTGCAGCCATCTGTTCTTCTGCCTGCATCCATGGCAGACACTGCCCCAAATACCTTAGGATCCAAAAGCAAGTAGCTCTGCTAGGCTTATTGACTCTGTTCCGTGAAGAAAAGAAAATTAGACATTTGTTTCTGAGAAAGATTCCACCGAAGTAGAGAGTGCCCTTAAATCGTATCGACTTTTAAGAAGTGTTTTAGGCAAGGAGGGTCTCCAGCTTTTTCCCCAAGAAATGCTCCACAGCATTGTACCCTGGGAGGAATGGAATATAGATTAACCTCCTTCCAGAGAACCATTTGTTCTCTTTCAGAGATGAGGTCTGCTCTTACAAGTTGGGCAGACTTCACACCTAATTATTCTACTGGCATTACAATTTCCTCCCCTAATCCTCAACCTCGTGGAGGTTTTATTACATGGGTTGGTGGCATTAGCCTGTCAACAGCTGGATGAGACAGAAGTTAGAAAATGAACTTTTCAAGGTCAGGAAGCTAAGCGGCCAGAAAAACCAATTTGTCAACTTAAATCATCTTGGGAATGGAAAAAATTATTCCACAGCGTGGGAGAGAAAAGGCTGCAGTGAGCCCCTGCTTTGTTTTTTGCTGTCTCCTGTTGGTTTTTTTTTTTTTTTTTTTTTTTTTAATAGCAGCATCATGTCTGGATCACAGACGGTTTAAGTGTTGACTTGATTTGTCAGAAGCTGTGGTGTGTGGTCACTTGCGGTGCTTATCTGAACGTTGATCATGAAAATCGTGGGCTCTTTTTACCCTTCTGGCTTAATTACCTGCAGACACATCAGCCTGCAAACACATGAAAAGTAAAGGGGCCTGAGCATTCAGTAATAGCCTCTCAATCGACGTTTTGTTACTTTTTAAAAGACTTTCACCTTTGTATTCGTTATCTTTTAATAATGAGATGTTAATCCATTTTCCATATTTGGGGTGACAGCATATGTGGAAGGAATTTCACTTACTGGTTTTATAAAAATTATTCTTTCACAATATTTAGGAATATATGGTATAGTATTTTATAAAATTTAAATAGAATCTTCTCTTAAAATAGATATTCCTTGTGCTCTAAGAGCAAAGACATGGATTCCTTTTTGAAACCATGAGATGGGGGTGTTCACAACAGCAAAAACACATGTTCCCTCATGACGCTTCCATTCAATTTCTTGAGCTTTGTTTTTCCTTCATATAAGTCTTCATAAAAATACAATTTTTTGTATATTGCCATGGCATGAAATAAAAGCCATTATTGGAAAGCCTCTGTTTCTTAACAAGGCTCAAAGCTATGTTTCTTTTATTTTCAGTATGAATCCATGTTTTTCAGGTTCTTTCAATGGACTGAGAAATCCAAATTACTGTTTCATTAAATAGTAAAGCAAATATGCAATTTAAAATAATCTGGGCTTTTAATTTCTTTTTTAGAAGCCCAAAGAAAAGTTGTTAATTTTTACTCAGCTTATCTCTTTCTTTCTTACGTTGCGTTTGTACGTATAAGTACAATTCATGAATGGATAATCTATTGATGAATTTCAAAATATCATTCTGTTATTAAAACAATTTAATATATTGATGAAACCAAATTTTTAAAAAAGTTTTTAAAACTTTTTAAAATGCAAGAAAAGTTGTAATAACCAGGCAGCACATATTTAAATGTAATAATTCTGTAGGAATTTGTTTTTAAAAAATTTCCTGTACACTACTATTACTTATTATAAGAACAGTGTTTTTCTCTTAAAGGTTGCATATTCACTGAAATGCCGTAAATAGAGTATTTTGTAATAGTCTGGGGCTTTCCATGACTAAAGATGCTCTGAGATGAATTCGTTTGCAAAATGAGGACTGGGTTTTAAAAATAAACACCCTGTTAATTGTGTTTCTAAATTTAGATCGTTATATACTGGATTATCTTTTCTTAGAGTGAAGAGCACTTTATTTTATTTTCAAGTCAGAAGATTTTTATTTACTGTGGAAACATTTTTAACACAGATGACCAATGAATAATCTCCCTTACTTCTGTAAAACATGCTAATTCATGTCCATCTCATGGTCAACACAGTAGGATTGTGTGTCCAGGAAGAGTCACTTGTATATATTCTCAGCCCTGTTTATGCAGGTTGTATTTGTAATCTAATTAATGTACCAAGTTACTCTATCAAGAAAATTGATGAGAGTGGGTAGGGGATAGAAAGAGAGTTGTCCTATAATAAAAACTTAGTTGAATCCTTTGGAACAAACAAGGGTGAGCTGTTTCAGGGCAAAAAAAAAATTAAAAAGTTACAGCACTAAAGTAAGCAAACCAGCTGAAAAAAAGAATTAGAAAAGGAATAGCAGAAACCTAGACTGGAAATCTGAGAGAAAAGCATAAATGGTTGAGGTTTATGCAAAACAGATGAGGGGAACCTCTAATTGGCAAATCCAGGAAAAGGCTTTGGCAATACCCCAGAGGATGAGAGGATGACATGCACGTCTGTCATTTAACTTCAAAATAAATTGTTTAATTTCTTTATTATTTTTTAATTCTCATTTTGAAACTCCTTTCCAATTAACTAAAAAAGTAAGCATTCCTGAAGGTTGTACAACTGGACTTCTACTTTGGCGGTTATTATTAAATATATGTTTAGATATTTTGTAAACATATTTAAGTATATTTAAATATAATTTTAAAATTTATATATATGTTATATATTATATAAAATGTTATATATGTATAATATGAATGTTATATATTATATATAATTTAAACTATAAATAAAGTTGATATATGTATATATAAATATATAATTTAAAAATATATATATTTAAATTTTATAGACATTTAAATATATATTATTATAATTTACTATATATTAAAGTATATAACTATATTTAAAATAACCATATATTTCATTTCACTTAATATGTCTACATACAACTTTTGTCAGTTCTTTCAAACAGTTATGCATCTTCTATCATATTAAGGTAGTTAAATAGAAAAATAATGTGTTTCTCCCTAAAACTCTTAAAAACCTTGTGTGATTAAACTTTGCAGTAGTTTTGTTGGAAATGTTATGTTTTTAAGTGAAAGCCAGCAAGCATTTAATTAAATATTAAATATTTAATTGGGATAAAACCCAGTGTAATTTAATTATATAAAAGCGATTTTTAAGTAACCCACCTCATTTGACACTATTTATCGGGAGAGCAAGCATCAGGTGCATTAGCATGCCTGTGATTTAATCATGCTTCCATTCTACATATGTAGCCATTTCAGCTATTCCAGGAAAATCTTAGTGTTTAGAAATGAAATTGACTCACGACCCATCCATTTTATCCAAGGGGCAAGCGTTGGTTTGCTTTTGGCGTACTTCTAATCGTGAAAAAATAAGAGACACTTTGAGAAAGCATGTGGAAATAAAACTTAAAGCCGTTTTAGTGGTAGGATGCTGACATGCATCTTGGCAAAGCATTAAAACGCACACATGCTACTCTAAAGCATGTAGAAGCAGTAAATGCCCGAGCTTCTTCCCTGCCTCTGCGGAATACTGCTCATTTGGCCATCAGACCAATGACAACTCAGTAGACAATGCAGATGAAGGCCAGCCATGGTGCCATCACTTCTGGATTTAAAATGCCTGCAGAAATTAAAAGAAAAAGTCCATCTAGTGAGTGACATTGTAGAGCAGTAGACCATTGAGCTGCCCAGATCATCCTGAGAGGGCAGTGTCTCAGATCCAGAATCTGGCCTCTGGTCTTGGAAGAAACATAAGTCGGATTTTGTCAGTTCTGCAGAATTGGGTCTGTCCCAAGCTAGAGTCATGTTGGTATTTTATTATTTATCATGAGCAAATACGGCAGACTTGAAAAGAACTGGGTGCCCACACCCTTTAGCCAGGACGGCCTTTCTTTGTTGGCAAGCTCTGTGCGGACCCATTAGAATCACACTGTTCTTGGTGGACCTGGAATGGAATGTACTAGGAGGCTTAGGTTTCTTCTGTAAACATGGGCCCGGTTTACACTCGCCCATGTGAACATTAGCAGGAATGCATCCGTGTCCAGTGCCTGTGTCCTGCATAGACGGATAAGCTGTCAGGCAGGAGTCCTGTACTTACTGAGCTTGCAGTGTAGACGGGAGGCATCTTGGTCACATACTGAGGCTCCATGAGTGCAGGTGATGGAGGCGGCAAGCCAGGTCTCAGGTCCTTGAGGACTTGACAGCCATCTGAGACCAGAAGGAAGAGAGGGGTTCCTCCTGCGAAAGGAGGGGTGAAGAGCACCGTGGGGAGAGGAAGCCCGTGTGTAGAGGCCCTGGGATGCAGGGGACCGGGTTTCCATGGAAAGGGCAGGGGGCTGGTGCTGGGAGGGAGGCCGGGGAAGGAAGGGGAGGGACTGTGGGGCTGGGGAGAGGCGGGCCACTGTCCACTGTCACCCTGGGCATCCTTGTGCTCAGCCTTACTGCCTGCTTGGGTACCCCCGCTTCCTCCACCCTGCCCCGTGTGCCCACCTGAGGCCGTTCTCCTTCTGTTCTTGCCTTTTATTAGACAGGATCCAAATCAGCAGGGTTGGTGGCCAGAGTTGTCAGTGACACGTCTTTTTTTCCTTAGAACCTTCTTTGCGTAGAACTTGCCCTTGAGTTAGCGTGAGGTTGAACCAGGAGTCCCGTCTCAGCAGCTGTATCATGGCACTGGGGACCGTCTCTGTTTTGACAAGGGAGGTGGCCTTGCCGTTTCTCCATTCTTCAGCCTCCCTACAGGATCCTCGGTTTTTCTTTTTATGCAAGTAGATTTCTGATGAGCTGCCCCTCACCCCACAGTCCATCTTGAAATCGTATTGTTGGTGGTGGTGGGGAGCATGGGATCCTTGTTGGGGTGTCTCCTGCATCCATTGCCAGAGTGGCACACTTCTGCGATCCCCACACCTAGAGGCCAGGTGTCCCGGGGCATCCTCTCCTCTCCTGTGGCCTCGATGGGCGTGGCCAGTGTCTGCCTCGAGAATCTCCGTGCATGACAAAGTGACAACGATGGATCCTTTGATGTGTTTCTTTTAAAGCTTACTTTGCGTATCTTTAGACATTTTGGGTTGAATTGTGACGTTTTTGACTTTCAAGTGGCCGTCTCAATTGCCAAGCCTCCCAGTTCTGAGGCTTCACTTCCCTCCCTGGTCAGGCTTTCATCTTCCCTCTACTGGTTAGTCATCCCGGTCCCTTCTTAATGCCCAGAAAATAAAGGATCGTTTTTTCGTTTTTTTTTTTTTTGGCTAGAAGCTCTCCAAAGCCATTTAACATTTATCTGGAACTAGGCATAGTTCCATACTGGTACTTCTATATGTTAGTCAATTCCTAATGCCTTTAGTTCCTAATCTGTAAAACGGGAAGTTCAAATTTTTTCAGGATTGGTATAAGACTCGTACAACATCTGTGTAAAAAACACGTCCACTGCCACGTTTGGGGTAAATGCCAGTTTTCTTCTCTTTTTCTCCAGTCTGGGCTCTTCCAGGATTGCTGCCTGCTGTCCTGCTGTGTTTCTGACTGTGTTTCCCAGGCAGGGCACGGGGCCCTCACACCCTGGGCTCACTTGCTCTTTGGAGAGGAAGCTGTGAACCGGGCATGTTCGTTTTTCGTTACCTGGCTTTGCCTTTCACTATGCCCACCTCTCTGCTGAGGCCCTTCTCCTACTCTCCCTGTGCTGAGACCTTCTTCTCCTTCAAGGGCCCCGAGTCACCTTGCCTGTCTCATCTGAGCAGGACTGGCGGCCCAGTGCACTTTGTCCTGATTCTGGGCTGACACTGGCCACTTCCTCACACTGTGATGTTGTTTGCGTATCTTCGGTAGATGGAGAGTCTTTACGAGTGACTTGTGTTTACTTCCGCCTTGCTTCCTCCAAGTTGGAATGTTTGGGGAGGTCTCTGTTTGTATATCTTTAGGAGTAGAGGCAGCGTTCTAGAGGGGAGAATGTCACAGATGGAGGAGAAATGGGTTTCTGTTCCTCCTTTAAGATATGATCTCTAGTACTTTTTGTCCTATGTCTTGAGCACTTTCTGAGGCCACTACAAGCTCTTTTTATCTTTAGCAACTTGGTGATGAGACAAGTTCTGGTGATACCAGGGCTGAGTGAAATAAATTTAAGGTATCATTTTCTTATATATTAAGAGAAACAAGTTAAAATGAGAGGGCTTCCCTGGTGGTGCAGTGGTTAAGAATCCGCCTGCCAATGCAGGGGACACGGGTTCGAGCCCTGGTCCGGGAAGATCCCACATGCCGCGGAGCAACTGAGCCTGCGCTCTAGAGCCCGCGAGCCACAGCTACTGAGCCCTCACGCCTAGAGCCCGTGCTCCGGAACAAGAGAAGCCACCGCAATGAGAAGCCCGCGCACCGCAGCAAAGAGTAGACCCGCTCACCGCAACTCGAGAAAGCCCGTGCACAGCAACGAAGACCCAACACAGCCAAAAATAAAATAAAGTTATTAAAAAAATTTAGGGCTTCCCTGGTGGCGCAGTGGTTGAGAATCTGCCTGCCAATGCAGGACACACGTGTTCGAGCCCTGGTCTGGGAGGATCCCACATGCCGCGGAGCAACTAGGCCCGTGAGCCACAACTACTGAGCCTGCGCGTCTGGAGCCTGTGCTCCGCAACAAGAGAGGCCGCGACAGTCAGAGGCCAGCGCACCGCGATGAAGAGTGGACCCCACTCGCCGTAACTAGAGAAAGCCCATGCACAGAAACGAAGACCCAACACAGCCAAAAATAAATTAAAAAACAAAAATTTTTAAAATGAGAAATGATTTTAAGACGCACATTGAGGGTAAAGATTTATCCTTAAATCAACCAAGCAAGACTCTGATGAACTGTGAACCAGTAGTTTCCTGTCAAGTGCAAGAATTCCATTGAAAAACCCAATCTCCTCAGGGTCAGTTCAGATTGTTTCTCGGATGGTTGAAAATAAAATCCAGTCATAAAATCTTATGTTAGATTTTTAAAGTGTCTCTCTCTAATATATGATAGTTCTGGGCTTTTCCTTTACTTCTTGTGAAAGTGAGAGTGAGAAAATGATTAGATTATCAGTACTCAGAGGCAGCATTCCAGATGAGGGTTCCTTCTAGATAAGGGATGTGTATCACGGACAGTGAGAGGTAATGTGAACCTGTGAAGATGTTGTTTTCTACGAGAGGTTGTCACTTGTTTCTATTTCAGTTTTAGCCTAACAAGGAAATACGGTACAGTCAGAGGTGGTCTAGATTTGAAAGGCTCCCCGGGTGTGTCTTGGCCACATCCCTAGCCAGCTCTCTCTTGAGTCTGCCTCTTAACAGATTGGAATCTGGCAAATGGTGACGAAGGCTGCTTGCCTCCTTGACTTCGAAGCGTGATTGAGGTTGTTGTGTAGGATACAGCAGTGGTTCTCAAACTTTAGTGGGCGTCAGAACTACCAGGAGGGCTTGTTAAAATACAGATTGCTGGACCTCACCCCCAAACTGGGGTAGGGCCTGATAATTTGCATTTCTGACAAGCTCTCACGTGGTGCTGATGCTGGTCTGTGGATGTTTTGGGAGAACCATTGGTGTATAGATAGGTATGTTGAAGTGCTTTGGAAGCTAAGTTTCTATAATATTCTTGGAATAAAAGGTAGATTTTGATCTCCTTACATTAGCCCTATATTTGTTCAGGATAAAAAGGACAAAACCAATGATTGTTTTGCTTGAGGAAATTCTTAATGAAAAAACATCTTGTTTTGTGTCTTCTGTCCCTTACTGAAACAGCATAGAAGTGTCAGATTTCCCCCAATCCATAATTTATTGTGGTATTTGGCACGAAGACTTAAAAATTAATAGGAAGCTCAGATATCTTAGCTTAAAAATATTTAATTCTTGGATTAAAGATCCTTTAAAGTTGATCTGACATGGGTGACAGTCTTTTTTCTTTACCTTTACCTGTGACCAACCCATATTCTCTTAGTGCTAGAAAGAAGACTTTCTGTATATAGTGCCACAGTGATATGGAAATTCAGGATCCACACTGGTCTGAAGCACCAGCATCCCACATCCCGTTTATTCATTCACCGTCTGTCAGCACAGAAGGTAGAAGGAACATTATGAAAAACACATGGGTCTTGTCAACAGTGGTGCCGGAACAACTGGACATCCCCATGCTGTTTTTACCGACCAGGGTTCTTGGCCTCCTTAATCAATAGAAATTGATCAGAGGCGAGACAAGAAATTCAGGCCAGGCTTTATTGGGGCCCCTGCTGCAGCAGGGGGAAGCAAGAACAAACAACAGGTTCCCTTGCTCGTTTGCCACCCGCCCCCACAAGGTGGTGAGCTGGGGTGAGGGTAGGGGCAGGTTCAGGGGTCAGGCCGGAGGCGTGGCTTAGGTGGTCTGCCCACCCCTTAGGTGGTGCTGTGTGCAGGGGGCATGTGCAGTACCCTGCTTTTGCTCCCAGCTCTTCAGAACTAGCAGTTGGTTTTTTGGTCCCTTTGTATCTTCTTGTCCATAATTTGCGCACAAGTGTGCATGCACTCGGTTTTTAGTCCCTCATCGTTTCTTTGTATTTTGTTGCTTGAGAAGACGTTTGTCCAGGTGCAAGCGCTGCAGCAAAGGGTCCCAGGTCCCAGCCTGTCTCAGTGCCACAGATGAACATAGACACTGACATTTTCTTTTGCAAAATTTTACTCAAAATGGATCATAGACCTAAACGTAAAATGCAGAACTATAAACTCCTGGAAGATATCGTCGGAGAACGTTTAGGTGACCTTGGGTTTGGTGTGATACCTTTTTAGATACAACACCAAAAGCGTGATCCATGAAAGAAAAAAATTGATAAGTTGAACTGAATTAAAATGTAAAAATTCTGCTCTGGAAAAAAAACATTCTTAGGAGAATAAAAAAAGACAAGCCACAGACTAGGGGAAAATATTTACAAACACATATCTGATAAAGGGCTAATATCCAAAATATACGAAGAACTCTCAAAACTCAAGAGTAGGAGAACAAACAACCCAATTAAAAAGTGGGCAAAAGATCTGAATACACACCTCACCACAGAAGATGTACAGATGGCAAATAAGCACATGAACAGATGCTTGAGCAGTGTACCGTGCAGTTAGGAAATTGCAAATTAAAACAGCAGAGATGCCATCATACGCCCATGGCATCCAGAATGCTGACAGCACCAAAGACTGGCAAGGCTATGGAGGAACAGGAACGCTCATTCATTGCTGGTAGGAAGGCAGAGTGGTACAGCCACTGTGGAAGACAGGCTGGCGGTTTCTTACACAGCTAAACATAGTCCTACCAAATGGTTTAGCAGCTGTGCTCCTAGGTACGAGTTGAAAACTTATGTTCATACAAGACCTTGCACGTGCCTGTTTATAGCAGCATGATTCATAATTGCCAAAAATTGAAAGCAATAAAGATGCCGTTCAGTAGATGAAATGCATAAACAAACTGTTTTACATCTAGACAACGGAATATTATTGAGCTAAAAAGAAATAAGCTACCAATCCACAAAAAGACCTGGAGGAACCTTAATTGCATATTACTAAGTGAAAGAAAGTCTGAAGTCTACATACTGTATAATTCCAATTGTATGACAGTCTAGAAAAGGCAAACCTCTAGAGACAGTAAAAACATCAATAATACCTTACTATCCAAAAAGATTTTTTTTAAAAATAAAATAGTGGGTGTTGGTGAAGACATGAAGAAATTTGAACCCTTGTACACTGTTGGTGGGAATGTAAATTGGTGCAGCCACTATGGAGAACAGTATGGAGTTTCCTCAAAAAGCTAAAAATAGAACTACCATATGATCCACAATTCCACTTCTGGGTCTATCTCCAAAATAGTAGAAATAATAGAGATTTGTGCACTCATGTTCATAGTAGCATTATTTTCAGTAGCCAGGAGGTAGAAGCAACCCAAGTGTCCATCGGCAGGTGAATGGATCAAACAAAATGTGGTTTTTACGAATAATGGACTATTATTCGGCCTTAAAATGGAATGAAATTCTGACACCTGCTAAACCATGAATGAACCTTGTAAGCATTAGACTTAGTGAAATAAACCAGTCACAGAAGGACAGATACTGTATGATCCCTTTCTATGAGGTCCCTAGAGGAGTCAAACTGATAGAGTCAGAAAGTAGAAGGGTGGTTCAGAAAGTAGAAGGGTGGTTCCCGGGGGCTGGGGGAGGGTTGGAGAGGGATGGGGAGTTACTGTTTAATGGGGACAGAGTTTCAGTTTTGCAAGATGGAGAGAGTTGTGGTGATGGTTGCACAACAATATAAATGTAATTAACACTACTGAACCGTACGCTTAAAATAGCTAAGATTGTATGTTTTATGTTATGCATATTTTACCGCAATTTAAAGCAGGAAAAAAAAGATCAGTGTTTGCTTGGGGCTGGGGCTGGGGCTTGGGGAGGGGTGAACAGGGCAGCGAAACTGCCCTAACCATGGGTATATGACATTATACATTTACCAGAACTCATTGTGGGTCCATCACAGGGTGAGCACTAATGTAAACGTGGACTTAGTTAATAGTAGTGTGTCAATATTAGCTTCTCAATTGTGCAGACGTAGCACACCCCGGCAAGGTGTTCATAGTAGGGGAAACTGAGGGTGGAGGAAGGGAAAGGAAATAGGTAGGAACTCTATTTTCTGCTCAATTTTTCTGTAAACGTAAACCTGCTCCAAAAAATAAAGCCTGTTCATTAAAACAAGCAAAGAAACTTAAAAAACACATGGGGCTAAACCACCTAATGGTACAATTGGGCTCGTTTTTGAAGTAATTCCCATACTGGAAATAGTCCCGGTGAAATCAACTACCTGGGATCATTGGATCGTTAATACAAATATACGGTTAATCTTTCTCTGTGCATCTCACCCCTCCTGCCGCCATCACTGCACAGATGCCCCGGGAAGAATTCAGTGCCACGTTGGAAATAGAACAAGGGCTCGACCTTAGCTTATGTGTTAAATAGGGACATACGTTAGGAGCACAGTGAGAACCGCCTTGGAGGTGCAGCTGGTTACTCGCCTTCCTTTTCAGGGCTGATTGGCTGGATTTCCCTTTTCTTTGAGAGAATTAGGAAAGTTTTCCTTGTTTCCCTGTTTCCTTCATGGAGGGGACTCACTTGTGCAATGGTTTTCTCTTCCCTCCAACCTGGTACCGTGTCCTCATACTGGGGAGAGCAGTGGGCCTGTCCCAGCAGCATCGTTACCGTAGAGTGACGGTCTGGTCCCCTTCCCATCCTCCCTCCTCTCTCTCCTCCCACTCTCTCAGGTGGATGTGGGATTAGGAAGCAGAGACAACCCCATTTTCCTTCCATTTCCCTTTGGAATCTTCCCGCTTTTTAGTAGCCTCACATTTTCAGATGTGCGGTGACCATTTCTGCTAAACTCAGGGTTCTTAACTGAACGGAAGATTGAGAGGAGGTGGTTGTGCCCCGGTCCATTTACTATTCCTTTAAAAGATTCTAAACACGACCGTCTTTACCCCGTGAGCCCAGCGATGCCACATCGTTGGAAGGTTTGAAGGCCAGGCGTCCCCGTGTGCTGCTATTTCTGGATTTCTCATTGACAGCAGCCGGATTACAGTGAAGCCCGTAAACTGACAGTTCCGGACAGGACCGCGATTGCCGTAGGCAGTCAGAGACAGCAGGCCTCTCCGTGCTCCTGACTCAGGACAGGCATTCCTCCTGAGGTGCCTTGTCCTTTCTGATGATGGATTGAGAGAGACAAGCGGCACACGGGCAGGCAGACACCCCGCCCAGGCATTTGGTGCCATTTAACAGCTTCCTCCCGCTCCTGACATTTTCATTTCCCTCCTTCGCCCCGCGCATCACTAACTGTTTGCATCTTTTCTTCTTTACACAGCAGTAATGCAAAATGACAGAAGCCACATCCAAGCTCCATTCCTCATTTCCTCGCTCTGTTCTAGTTCAGTTACACAGTGGGTTTTCCACGAGCTGAGCCACGAAAGGCACATTCCAGCTTTAATTGTACCCTGTATGGGGTGGAGAGGGGGCATCCTTCAAGATAGCCTGAAATTTGCATGAACCATCGCTGCTCAAAAAGCAGCGGGGAAACAGAAAGGTGTTGCATCTGTGAGTTGCTCACACCGGCTTGGGCTTGCCTTGCTGGTCAGGAAGCCTCTTTCCCAGGAAAGAACAATGAGGATTTTCAGTCGTATCCCTTTGAGAAGAGGACTGATGTCTGCTGTTCGTTCTTGAGTGCTGTTCCGGGCTGTGCGGTGACTCAAGTGTAGCTTCGCAGAATTTGTCTCTTTATCTCCGGAACGATCCCTAGGAGGCTTGAGAATCTATTTAAAACTTTGAGACTTCCTTTCTTTAAAAAAGGTAGCGCTGGGCTTCCCTGGTGGCGCAGTGGTTGAGAGTCCGCCTGCCGATGCAGGGGACACGGGTTCGTGCCCCGGTCTGGGAAGATCCCACATGCCGCGGAGCGGCTGGGCCCCTGAGCCATGGCCGCTGAGCCTGCGTGTTCGGAGCCTGTGCTCCGCAACGGGAGAGGCCACAACAGTGAGAGGCCCGCGTACCACTGGATTGGGGGTGGATGAGGGTTCACCCACCTCAAGTCACTTGTCACACGTGCTATGGCTGCCAGCTTAGGGGGGTCCAGCCCCTGCCGTGCTGTGCCCTGAAACATCACAGGATACACCCCTATGTTGCTGCCCAGGCCACAGCTTGGAGCAGAGGAGGTGGTGGTCACTGGCTGAGGGTGGGCAGAGGAGCCAGGAGTTGGAGGGGTGGGCAGCTGGGGACCTGCCCCAGGGACCACTCAGGAGCCCAGGCTCCAAGTCCCCTGCTCCTGTTTCCTTGTCTCATGAAGTTTCATGTACAGCATACGAACTCAAAGGTAAAGTTGTTGGGAATTGCAAGATGGTGACCACAGAGCATTAAAGCCAAGTGCAAGTCCACGTGAGCCCAGGGCCCGGGTGACAGCACCGATCCCACATCCTCTGCCGTTGGCAGGAGGAGGTGCTTCTTGGTGACTTGCCCAGTGGAGAGCAGGTTGGTGGTGGCTGTCGGCTGGGAGCTCAGTCCAGGCTGAGACGGGCCGAGGGAGGGGCGAGGGCCTCTTCTTTGTGGCATGGTGGCTGGATTCCAAGAACTAGGGTCCCGAGGAAGCCAGGCGGAAGCTGCATGGCATTTTATGATCTAGCTTTGGAAATCACGTAGCATCACTCCCACCGTTAGTGGGGGCGATCACAAAGGCCCACCCAGGTTACCAGTGAGACTCCACCTACCGATGGAATCATGGAGGTTCCAGGGGAACTTGGGTCTGGATGTATCGTTGGAGCTGTATTTGTAGAAAACATCATCTGCCCCAGTAAGAGAGCTTGTGAGTCAGGGATTAGTGCTGTGAAACAAGTAAGCAGAGCCAGGCAGAAAAGGAGCCTTGGTGAGGGTGAGGTAGTTTACACCATTGAATAGAGGTCAGGTAGTGCCTGTCTGACCTTTAGGGAAAGCTGGAGGTGGAGCCACGCAGGTATCTGGGGAAAGGATGTTCCAGGCAGAAGAGAGAACCTGTGTAGGGTGAATTATGAAAGCAGAGGGGCAGATGCAAAGTGAGAGTGGAGGAGAGAAGTAGGAGAGGGTTTCAGGAAGGGAGCAGGGGACAGTCCTTTCACGTCTCGGAGGTTGATGTAGAGCTTTTCCTTGTGTGTACGGAAAGCCATTGTTTTTGAGCGATAGTGATGTACGTCCTGGCTCACTTTTTAAAGAGATCCCTCTGGCCGTTTTTTTTTATAGAACAGATGGTACAGGGACAAAGGTGGAAGCAGGCTGACCCATTAGGAAGCTATTGACATATTCAATGCAAGTGTTGATGGTTGCTTGGACCAGGTGGTCACGGTGGAGGTGATGGAGTGACCAGCCTCCGGATGTATTTTTCAAGGTAGAACCAGTAGGATTTGGTGACGTGTTGGATTTGAGTTAGGCAGAGTTCAGGGGCACGCTCGTTATTTTGAGTTGAAGCACATTTTTAATAAATAATCCTGGGGACCGACTCTGGAATATGCCCGGCTGGGGGAGATGAAGCACAGTTACTTGACTGATAATGACGCCAGATAGTTTCAGGTGTTAGAATGTCGTTAAGACGGCGTGTTGTCTCTCACTGTACGGTTTAGATTTTGTTAGGTGTTTCAAATTAATCACGAGCATAATTCATAGTTGTAGTAATTAGATTACCACTTTGTGATGATCTGCAGTGCAAGAGAGAATGTGAGGAAACAAGAAAAAGGAAGACCTCGCAGGTCTGTGTCCTCGGTGTCCTCGGTATGAGAGACATCAAAACAGGTCCCCTCTGAGCATTTACATATTGGTGCCTCATGACAGGTTGGTATGTTACAACAGCTCAATACGGAGACAATTTTAATGTAAAGTGGAACTCTCCTAGGGCCCTTTGGTCCCAAGCCACCAAAAAAGAATTGTTTACGAGGATACTAACATTATAACAATAGTTCTAGTTGAAGTGTGGGTTACTTTGGATAACTGTGGAGAAACCAGGAAGCAAATACATGGTTTTACGTTCCTTCAAAGCTGAATTCAGTTAAGGATCAGTATGCATAATCTAACAAAAATAAGGAAGTTCCGCATTTTAGAACTTTAATGAATTACTGAACGTATACCAGGCAGAAGATTGTTAAATAGCGTTTTGAACAGTTCTTGTTAACCTGAAGAGACACTTAACAAACTATCCATAGACTGATAGAAAAAGGATATTTGCATAGAAGTCCCTTTTCTGCCATGGTTCGCCCTGGAATGATTTTGAAAGTTTGCATAATGAGGGCAAAAAGTTGCAGGGCTACATAGAAACTGCATGCTACTTAATACATTATTCATGTTAGCCTAAAGGTGTAATTATTCAGTGAATTGAGAACTAAAAAATTAGCTCTGTATTAGTATTTATTTATACTGGTTTTTTTTTTTTTTTTTTTTTTTTTTAACATGCTCACCTTTTCCTGCCAGAGGTAATCCAAAGGCAATTCACATAAAATGTTGAATCAGGTTTTGCAATTCCCGGGTCTGTTGTGTTCATCCTTTTCTATTTTTGTTGTTGTCTTTTGTTTGCTTTTAGAGAAAGTTTCTTTCATGTAGAAAGAAAAGTCAAACTCTCATTAAAGCTGTCCTTCTGCAAAGGAGGAGAGCAGTAACGCTCTTCACCGCAGGCATGCCTGCAGCCCAGGCTGGGGTCTCCCACATCTGCTCTGGAGTGAAGAAGGGTCACAGTGACACAGTTTTGTGTCCTGGTGGTCCTGGGTTCCCCCACTTCCCCGACCTCCCACAGTCCAGGTCAGAAACCATGATTCTTATCCTTCTTTGTCTCAATTGTTATGACTTAGTTTTCGGTTGCAACAGTGTTTAACACATTTTAGTTCAAGAGTCTGTGCTTCTACCCTTGACCTCTAGAGTATCCAGAACAATAGGCAGGGTGGTTCCTTCGAAGCAAATGTCAGAGCAAATCATTTCTCCACTTAAAAGCTTCCAGCAGGTTCTCATCTCAGAGTGAAAACAGAACTCCTCACCATGGCCCAGAGTCCTGTATGGTCTGTCCTGTTTCCTCTGTGCCCTTGTGTAACTCGGCCCCTCCCTGCAGTTGACTGCTGCCACACTGGCCGCCTTCCTGCCTGTGGACCAGGCCAACTGTGCTCCCCACAGAGGGCCCGGATGCCTCAGCCCCATTCCAGGATGCCTGCTCTGCTCACTTCTTCACCCTGGACCCTGGGGGGGTCTGTGTAGGCGCCACCTTCCCAATGAGGCTCACGCTGACTGCTTGCTCCCTGTAACCACTGCTCTGAGCATCCTCGGTCCCAGGCTCCCCCTTACCTTTGTCCCGGTCTGAGATTTTCCTGCTTAGCATTCGCCAGTATTTGTTGAATGAATGACTGTTGTATATCTTGAAACTCTTTTGTGGAAATGCTAAATGTGCTGTCTCCAACGTTTATTAGAGAGCATGCAAAGCCACCTTGTGAAGGCCCCACGACCACCAGGAGTGTCCAGTTAGAGAAGAAATCTGGGCGGGAAGCAGTTGAAGCAGTGGAGAGCTTTTGTAGGCTTAGGTCTGGGACTCAGCACATGCACATAACCCCGTTCCACCCCTGTTTAGTGGTCATGATAACAGGATGAGAATGGCACAGCTGGCTTGAGTGGGTGGCCTGACATGTGTGGATGTCCTGCTTGTGTTTAACCTGAGGGAATTTCATGCACAGGTGTCTGTCCCTTCCCAGACCTGTTTGAGTCCCAGTTTCTAGAGCAGTGGTGGCTGCCATAGCTCGAGGGATCCGTGAAGTGTGTGCTTGCCTCCTGGGAGACTGGGTCACCGTTTGCTTGGAAACTTTCACAGCAGGAAGCATTGAAGCAGAGGAAATTTTTGGAAGACTTAAATGTCAAGAGATAAGGCTAAAGGCAACGAGTTGAATCTTTTGTTTCAGAGACCTTCCTGATGGGCAGCTTTGCAATTCCAGCCCTCTGCAACACACAGACACACAGACACGCGCACACACACACACACACACACACACACGAAAGTTAGGGAGAAAATGCATGTTACCTTATACCTTCATTTGATTTAGTGGATGGTTGAATTGCCTCTTAGACTATTTCAACACTGTCCAATAAAAATATAATATGAGCCAAAATTACAATGTAACATTTTCTAGTAGCTACATTTAAAAAGTAAAAAATTTTAATATCATTTCATTATATATTTTAATACATTTTATTTACCCGAAACGTTGTCATTTCAAAATGTCATCAATATAAAATTGATTAACGAGAGGTTTTACATTTTTTTAAACCAAGCTTTCAAAATTTGGTATGTATTTTAGACTTGCGTCTCAATTTGGACTGGCCAGCTCTCAGGGGTTCAGTAGCCGTATGTGGCTGGCGGCTGCTCTGTTGGACAGTATTGGCAGCTATAAGGAGTTGGCTGTAAGATAAAAAACTTCCTATGTATGGATTCTCTTTTAAAATGAATTCTCTCTCTTTTAAAAAAGTTTGTTTTGATTCAACGTGTATTCTCAGTCTATTAATTATGTTGTAGCAAGCTTGATGTGATGAATCAGACTATGGAAGAGAGAAAAAATGTGTACTTATAGATGATCATGAACGTGGTTATTAGTGATGACAGTTATATTTCACCTTAATCCTTGGTGAATCAAGTAGCAAAGATATAAACAATAGAAACAGCAGATAAGAAGTGGGATCCACGCACACATTCACGTAGCAGTCTGATACAGCTTTCTGTTTTGGTACATGCGAATTTATAGAGGTCTGGCTTAAGAAGTCATGTACCAGTGAGTGCTCTTTCGTATATGGCAAGATTATCATCTTTTCAAAACTGAGCTGAAGCTTATATAAAGCAGTTATATTTTGGTCCTCTTCCAAGGAATTGTAGCTGCTAAACACCCCACATGAGTTCTGAAGATAATAGTCTAAGGATGCTTGCAGTACTGCAGGGAACTCGACTGACTCTGAAAGATGATTGGAGGGTGTAATGCCTGCTAAGGGTGGTCTCGGATGCCCGTGATAAATAAGACGAAGAAGGGAGCTCTGCACATCAGAATAAATGGCATTACGTTTTGTTCTTATCCTTCTGAGCAAAACAAAGGTGACAACCTTTATACTTAAAACAAAAAACCTATTACTTAAAGATGATAAAATTAAAAAAAAAATAGCATTGGAAAGAATCCCTGAGTCTCAGCATCCTCCAGTTCATTCCCTTCTGTGGAGCACTTTGTCCCTGCTTGTGCTGTTTTCCACTCCCCACCCCCAATTCAGAGAGACAAGTAATTATATACACACCAGCTAAATGTCTGGTGAAATCTCCGGGCAAAACTGAGTTGACTCGTGTGGAACTGAATTTAAAAATACTTGATGGAATATTGCTGCAGTCTCTGCCTCCTTGTCAGGTTGTATTTCCTGCCTTGCCTCGCTCGCAAGACCTGTGCTTTGGTCCTGAGCGCTGTTGCTTTGCCCAGCCTCTCCTCTTCCCTTCTTCCCCACCACGTAACGCTAGCTTCTGAGGTCTCGCCACCTAGCCGTCCTTCATTTTGTCACTCTCACTTAGAAAAGAATATAATCATAGCCTATTTGAAATTTTTGTTTCATACCTAGACAACTGTCTTTTTTAGGAAGAACATATTTACATAGTAAAAGAGAGGAATGTTTCATTATTGTGTAAGTGGCAGTGGAATAAAAATAATGCACTGCATTAAAAGTCTGTCCAGATCTATAGATCTGCTTTGGTAAGCTCTTCCTTCTGTTTCTGCCGATGCATAGAAATGAAGCCAAACACTGTCCTTTTGATCAGTTTAATGGAAAAGAAATGACTTTTAGTTCTCATGGTTCAAAAATATAAGTAGGGGGCTTCCCTGGTGGCACAGTGGTTGGGAGTCCGCCTGCCGATGCAGGGGGCGCAGGTTCGTGCCCCGGTCCGGGAGGATCCCATGTGCCGCGGGGCGGCTGGGCCTATGGGCCATGGCCGCTGGGCCTGCGCGTCTAGAGCCTGTGCTCCGCGATGGGAGGGGCCCCAGCAGTGAGAGGCCCGCGTACCGCAAAAAAAAAAAAAAAAAAAAAAGTAGGAGTAGCTAAAGACCCAGGCTCTCTCCCTAAAGTGACACATTTTGTCCTACATCTAGTGTGTGATTTGCAGTAGAGAGCCTTGCGTGTTGGCATGGTAATAATTGCGTGTTGAAACAATGTGCATACTCAAGCTATATCTAGAAATACCATTCTCGTCAACCTGGAGTAAAACATAAACGAAATCAGTTTTAATAAAATAATCCTGCCATATAAATATTGCAAATAGAAATGTATTCTTCTTTTGGGGTGTTATTAACAGGATCCTTGGATTAGAGATTTTCATTTTAGTTTAGGGGCTTCATTCTTTCAGTGTATTGTAAACACTGTTTCACCTGCTCAGGTAGTTTGCATTTCATTTCATTTTTTCTTTTTCATTTTTTAAATTGAGATATCATTGACATACAGCACTGTGTAAGTTTGTGTACAGTATAATGACTTGACTTAAATACATCATGAAGTGATTACCACAAGAAGTTTAGTGAACATCCATCATCTCATATAGATACAACATTAAAGAAATAGAGAAGAAAAATTTTCCTTGAGATGAGAACTCTTAGGATTTACTTTCTTAACAATTTTCATGTATGACGTACAGCAGTGTTAGTTATATTTATCATGTTGTATGTTACATCCCTCGTACTTATTTATCTTCTAACTGGAAGCTTGTACCTTCTGACCAGCTTCATCCATTAGTTTGCATTTTAAATCATCTCACATAACTTGTTGGAACCTGTAATCAGTGCTGAGGACACTGTGATATTTTAAGGGAATACTGAATGGCATTCGATGTGTGAGGGAGGTGCCTGGTTTGCTGGACCCACTGGAAGAACGTGGGGCTTAAATTCATGGCGAGGAGCCAGCTGAGAGCCCAGGCCTTTTGAGGACGAGAAAAGTGTATAAAAAAGTTAAATCCAAAGCACGCATGCGGCGTCAAGCGTCTCTGAGAGTTTCCTGTTATCACAACTTCTTTCCATTCCAGTGGTGAGGACAGAATAAACATCGGCTGTTTGGACTTGTTTTCAGAACCACTTCCTGATCTTCTTTTCACCTGGTGAAGAACCACTGACCTTTTCCCTAACTTGGACCCTTCTTCACACACTTACTTCTGCAGAGAATCAGCAGGAGGTACACCTTGGTGGCTGGTGGGATGAAGTCGTTTACTTTTTCACTCAGTACATTTTTCTGTTGTGAAACTGCTAAGTGTGTGGCGCTGTGCTAGGCTCCAAGGGATGAAGACATAGTTCGGACTTGGCTCTGGTTCTCCAGAACTGGGTTCTAAGCTTGTAGAAGCTCCGGGAAGCAGAGGCATTTTTCTTCGCTTACTTCTTGAGTGTTTCCACTCCATAGCATTCTTCTGGGATTTAAAGAGTTTCCTTTTCTCTTGATTTTTCTCTAGCTGATGCTTTCTAGTCAGACTACATTTAATATGCTACTCATCCCAAACACCCTTCACTTCTCCTCTTAAGATCTTTCTCTTTCCATTCTGATAAAGCAGTTGTGTAAACCTATATGTCATTTCTAGAATTGCTTCAAGGCCCCCAACGATTACACTTGGCTTACAGTTTATAAAACCCCACTGGACTCTATCTGAACATGAGCTTTTAGAACTGTTGGGAGATTAATACGTGCATCGTGTCAGGGAACTCCTTTACTTTTTCAGCAGTAGTATTGGATGCTTGCAACCCCAAATGACAAGCGATTACTGGTTTAACAGCTGTATGTTTCAGCAGATATAGCAAAACAATACGTTTCAGTCTCTACGTGGAGAGATGGCAATCCACCAGAGCTTAAGTTTTTTTCCCTCTTATCCTCAGCAAGAGAAGCAGATGGACCACAGTTTAAAAGGGAGTGATGAGAGGTGCCTTCCTTAGAAGGCCTTTATTTCGCTGGTTGATTAATATCTTACTGTCCCCTTTAGACACCAGTTCCATCAACACAGAGGCTGCTCTGTGTCTGCTCACCACGTGGCAGTGTTCTTGGCACATTTACTTGGCTCGTTTTTCGGAGGAAAACCCAAAGTCCTCCCTACCCGAGCAGACCCACTGCTTCCCCTGGGCTCACTCTTTGAGTGCCAGGCTCTCTTTGGGAGCCCTTGCCTGCCCTTTCTCCTGCCCGAAAGGCTCTGCCCCCTTTCGCTGAATCTCTGCTTAGATGCTAACTCATCAGCGTTATTAAAGAGCTCCCCCAGATTTAAGAGCTACCTTCGTCCCACCTTCCCTGTGCCCCTAACTTGTCTTATTTTTCTCCTTGGGACTTAGCACTCAACCGATGACATATTGATTTCTTTCTTTATTGTCTGTCTACCCTAAGCAAGATGCAACCTCCACAGAGACAGGGTCTCTGGGCTCAGCACTGTTTTATCTCTGGTGCCTGAGTGAATGGCAGGCACTTGGTTATTCTTTGAAGGAGTGAATGAAGGATTAGGGGCGCTTGGTGGGTATCTGTGGGATGAATGAGGGAGGGAGGACATGGCTCATTTGGTACCTAAGTGTGGAAGGACTTGGACACTGTCCCTTAGAAAGTAGGTGGTGATTGTACTGAGTAGAGGGATACAGCCATCCCTGAAGAGGGTTTACCATGAGGAAAGGGGTTGCTTACCCTGTCATGGCTCAATGCTCCTGGGTAGATGACTGTAGGTCTGTTTTTCCTTTCATACACCTATCTTCTAGCCTAATATCTAATAGCACCTGCTTTCATTCTCAGAAGTTTCCTGGGTTGGACGGTAAAATATGTGGCCATCCTACTTAAGAGACCCGATTGCATCCAGGGTTGCAGTTCTGTTATGAGCACGGACAGTGGGAAGCGCTCAGAGAAGCAACTCTGTGGGCAGCCCTGGCTGGACAGGGCCCTAGGGGAAAGGGAAGGTCTTCCTTCAAAGGACCACTGAGCGTGTGCAGTTCTGGACCAGCAAATGCTATGACATCGCCCATCCTGTTGAAGGGGACTTCACGGAGACTCAGGAACAGTAGTGACCAGAGGAGATTCTAGTCAGTCCTTGTGGCCTCTGTGCAATCCAGGCGCTCCCCACCAACCTCATCCTGCAAGTCCCCACCCTGGCCAGTTTCAGCTGTGGGTCAGGGACCATTTTCCTACTCATAGGAAACTTGTGCCATTAAATGACAAACACCAACAGGGTGGGACTAGGAGTCTATCCTGAGATTGGGGAGCAGCTGATGTCAGGCAGATATCCAAGAAGAGTGTCACATGGGCTATATTTGTTACAGGTATCAGGTAATGATATTTAACTAAAAAATTATCTGAATATGCTCACTTATAGTAAACGTAATATGTCAGTCTAAACTTCATCTCATACCTCTCAACTCTTCTTCTTACTTTGCTTATAAAAAAATAATTTCAACTTGCTGTTAGAAGAGTTAAGTCTTCTTTCTGTTGTCAACCCAGCCTTCTTGAGGTTTTCAAAGTTACCACTTTGGTTTATGTCTTTCTACATATTTTCTCTGCTTATGCAAAGGTATATGAATATGTACATATATCTAAAGCTCACCCCTCTGTTTTATTTTATAGATATGGCATTATGTTATACCCAAGGCTTACCAAAGTCTTTTTCGCTTAGCATTTTCAGAACATCTTTGCTGGTCAATACATACTGATCTTCTTCATTCTTTTTAATTGCAGCGTAATATTCTATAGATGGATATATCATCGTTTATTCGGCCATGTCTCTGCTGACGTGCTTCAGGCTATTTTCATTTTTTACCATTACAAATAATTTTTTAAACTACATATATCTTTTGTACCTACCTTTAAGTGTTGATGCTTTAATTTCTATGGAACAGATTCATGCCAGCAGGACTGCTGAGTCAAAGGGCATTTAAAATTTTAACTGTCATCACAGACACTTTCCCCAAAGGATGTACAGTTCATTCTCCCTGTAGCAACGTAGAGCATGCCTGTTTTCTCACACCTTTGCCAGCAATGTATGCTCAAATCTTTTTATTTTTTTCTAATCCTTTAGGTAAAAAAAAATGAGATTATCTCTTACTTTTGCCCTTTATTTTTGAGTATGTATTTTATCATATAGTCAAGTGTTTTGTTGCATCTTACCTCCAAGATATGTAGCGATTACTAACTGCTGATCTTCATTAAAGGTAATATAGAAAATTAGGAAGATATACTGTTTAAAGTTTAAAAATCAATTTCTTGTTCATATGCCATATTTTATCAGTTATTTCACTTATGAGGTAATTTTTTTTTACATATTTCTAGGTTTTATTTCTAAGTATGGCTAATAAAGAAGTTTCGGGTCAAGGTTTATAATTGGAAAGTTTTTTCTTTTCTCAGAGATCTGTAGGTAAAATTTTAGCATTCGAAGTTTTGTGGTGAATTATGACAGTCTCTAGTAGATTTTGTGCGCCTACAACAATATGGAAAGTCCTAAGACCTTAACAGACATCTCACCAAAGAAGAGATACAGATGGCAAATAAGCATATACAAAGGTGCTCTGCACCATATGTCCTCAGGGAAATGCAAATTCAGATGACAATGAGATACCACTATACACGTTGTAGAATTACCAAATTCTGAAACACTGACGACATCAGATGCTGGTGAGGATGTGGAGCAGCAGGAACTCTCATTCAGTGCTGGTGGGAACGCACAGTGATACGGACACTTTGGTAGATGGTCTGGCAGTTTCTTACAAAACTAAACATGCTCTTCCTGTATGATTCAGCAGTTGTGTTTACTCAAAGGAGTTGAAGACTTCTGTCCACACAAAAACCTGCTCATGGATGTTTATAGCAGTTTTATTCATAATTGCCAAAACTTGGAAGCAATCATGATATCCTTCAGTAGGTGACTGGATAAACTCTGGTCCATCCAGACAATGGAATATTATTCAGAGCTAAAAAGAAGTGAGCTATCAAGCCATGAAGAGACATGGAGGAGACTTAAATGCATATTACCAAGTGAAAGAAGCCAATCCGAGAAGGCTACCTACTGTGTGATTCCAACTACAGGTCACCCTTGGACCACATGGGTGTGAACTGCACGAGTCCACTTAGATGAGGATCTTTTTCCACAGTAAATACTACAGTACTACCCAATACATGGTTGGTTGAATCCGTGGATGCAGACCTGGGCTACAGAGGAACCACGTACAGGGAGGGCTGACTATAAGTTTTATGTGGGCTTTCAACAGTGCAGAGAATCAGTGCCCTTACCCCCTGCATTGATCAAGGGTCAACTCTCTATGACAGTCTGGAAAAGGCAAAACTGTATAGGCAATGACAAGATCATAGTGGTTTCCAGGGGTGGAAGTGGAGGGAAAGATGAATGGGCAGAACACAGAGGATTTTTAGGGCAGTGAAAATACTCTGTATGATATTTTAATGGTGGATACATGTTACTCTGCATCTGTCGAATCCCATAGTATGTGCAACACCAAGAGTGACCTGCAATGTAAACTGTGGACTCGGGATGATTACGATGTGTCTGGGGATTCATCCTGGGTGACATATGTGCCAGCCTGATGGGGGACGTCAAAAGTGGGGGAGACCCTGCATATGTGGGAGCAAAGAATATGTGAGAAATCTCTGAACCTTGCTCTCAATTTTGTTGTAAGCCTAAAACTATTCTAGTGAAATAGAAACATTGACAAAACAAACAGTATGGAAAACTGCGATCCATTAATTGGTCATGTAATTTTTAAGTTAATAACTAACTTTGGCCACAGACTTTATTTACCCATTATTGAAGCATGATTTAGTAGAAGCTATGCATTCTAAATATTTCCCATCAGAAGGCATCAGATGTGACGGGGTGGGGCAAATCCATGAGTGATCCATGGTGCACTTGGGCCATGTGTGATTCTGTGCTAGTGATAATGGCTTTCTTGTCCCTTGAACCAAAAGCAACCATGTAAACAGCGACTTGCTTAGAGCAGTGTGCTATAGTCAGGGTGCAGGTTTCTTTCTCCAAGGGCCTTAGCGTGTCATGAAACCTTCACTGATTGATGCTCGAAATGTTGCAGCACAAAATAAAAATATGTTGCCATCTGGTAGTGATGGAGGGACTTGTGTGCCTGCACTACATGAGGGATTACATTTTTGAGTAGACGTAGAAAAAATGTCCCCACATGTTAGAACTGCTGTATGTTTCCTCTGTCCAAATGCACATAGACAAGGGACCGAGGTGTGTGGGAAGTGCTTCTCTACTGCTTTTCCTGGGGAAATGGGCATTTTTTTGCTTGCACAGGGAAAACTGAACAGATACCTATTATCTTATAGCTTTGTGGTGTCATTGAAAATATTGAAATGTCTCCTTCTCTTTGGTCCTCACACCCTGCACTGGCCTCGGCCTCATCTCCCTGTGTGCCATGCGGGTGTCACTCGTCCTTCCTCTGCCTCCCCAAGAATAGCCACCCTTGATTCTGCCCTGGGTGCTGCCTTAGCATGTGGCTCAGCCCCTAGTGGACCTGCCAGCCTAGCCCATGGGAGATGACCATGTCCCCTGTTCTCTAGATGGCGCAGACACGTTTGGACCTAGGAGTCCAGCATGGAAAGTTTGATGGCGTTGAGGGGACATGTGTGTGAACTGGATCCAGAGGTCATTCTTGAGCTCAGAGGAAAGACTGCCCACTGTGCTTTGGAAACCCTTACATCTCTGAGGGTTGACATGTGCAGAAAAGAATTAATTCATCTTGAGGGTGTTTTCTCCTTTTGTGATATAGATATATATCACAAAAAAAGATATATATCATAAAAAAAGATGTATCTTTTTTTAATGTGAATCTCAGAATTGCCTGGATAATAATAATGATAATAATAATAATGGATACACTTAATGAGACCTTCTTATTAATTATGTTTTATCTCATTTAATCCTCATAACTATGAGAAGATACTCATAGTATCCGTTTCGTTGTTGAAGAAACTGACATTTAGTGGGTTGAAAGGAGCTTGCCAAGTTAAGCATAGCTAGAAAGTAGAGGGTCTGTCTGCCTATAGGACTTTGCTGAAAGCAGTTTTTCTTAATGAGCAAATTTGTAACTGTTGGTTAGCGGGTAAGTGGAGCCTCTTGTCAGATGCCGTCAAATCTCTCTTTGTAATTTTGTTTTTAGCATCGGTTGGATGATGCATATCTCTGCCCCATACCCTCTCACTTCCTGTGTTTTGGAATTAAAATGGTGTTACATTTTGAAAAAGAATGCTTCTTTGTGTCCAGAAGTGGTTCCCAAGTGCATTGCTGGTTTAGCTAGTAAATGTTGCTAATTGGCCCTGCCTTGCAGATGGCTCGCCTCACCAGGCACGTCACCTACTTGGTTCTTGCTTACTTTTCCTTGCATAACAACTCTGAAGTTTTTATATTCATTTTACATTCATTTTGAGTTTCCATATATGTACTAAAAATGAGGTCCTCTCCTACTTGTGGCTGGAGATGAGTATATTTGTGGTTTAATTGGGCAGATGTAGGGATGGGGGACCCTGGACGAGAAATTCCCAGAAGTCTCTCCGGATTCCTCTTTGTGTGCTGGCAGTGGCCGTAGAGGAGAGTTTGTTATGATAGAGCAGAACATTCTTGAGCTGATACTTACAACCATGCCTCGCACCTCATGAGCCCTATGTAAGTGCTCACCTTACTTTCTACACCTTATGGTGCCGGTCCTCTTAGGTTCTTCACTTTCCAGAAGAGGGAGCAGGTTGTGTATCGTTTCTTCTCAAGGCCTAGCGGCTAGTAAGTGGCAGAGCTGGGTTTCCAATTCAGTTTGGTCAGATTCTTGAGCCCAGTTTGTTACCCATAGGCTTTTAGCCTTATCCTGGTTCACATGTTTTTTTTTTTTTTTTCAGTAAAACTTAAAAAAAACAGGTGGCAGCTGGATTTGGCTTACTTGTCAGTTTTGCCAATCACTGGAATAGACCATTTGCCTAGTGGTTTTTTTTTTAAAAAATTACTGAAATATAGTTGATTTCCAATGTTGTGTTAGTTTCAGGAATACAGCAAAGTGATTCATTATATATATGTATATTCTTTTTTAGGTTCTTTTCCCCTATAGATTATTATAAGATATTGAGTGTAGTCCCCTGTGCTATCTAGGAGGGCCTTTTTTGGTTATCTATTTCGTGTATATAGCAGTGTGTATATTTTCATCTCAAACTCCTAATTTATCTGTTCCCTCCTCTCTTCTTTGGTAACCATAAGTTTGTTTTCTATGTCTGTGAGTCTGTTTCTGTTTTGTAAATAAGATCCTTGTACTTAAATATTCCGGCTGGAGGGTATCTCAGAGCTATTTTGAGGGAATGTCTAAGAAGATATATGAAGCATCTTGAAGTCATATATTTCATCAACCCTACAGTTACACCACAATGGGTCTTTTTTGTTTGTTTGTTTTTTGGCATCTCTAACAAATAGAGCTGTTGAAATACTTTCTACTGGTAAATGCGAATGAAGGAGACACTGTACCAATCATGTAATTGTCCCATATCCTGAAAAAGCTAGAATAAATCAGGGAGAGCTTAATAAAAGTCAGGGGGCAGCACTGAGTGAAATTTAAGATGCTACAGGCCTCTTTATTCCTTTTTTTCCAAGAAAATGTATCATCTTGACGACATAGACCCCATAGCCAAAGGATTCCAAATACAATCGCCAGTTAGTGTGTTTTTTAATGCTGGTTTCTCAATCAAGATGTTTTAAGAAGTTTTATAATGTACCGTAAAATTAGACATTAGTTATTTATAAGAAATGACAAATTTTTCAGGCTTACAGATAATTTGCTTATGGGCTTGGGGCAAGTCCTTTGGGATTTTTCATTTTAAATGGTGCTGTGAAGCTCTGATTTCCTTTTGTCTCAGGCATTGTGAGGTTTTGGCTAGAGGGCCCTGGGACGGAGACCTACTCTTTGGGTTTCTTTAGCATCCTTGTGGCTTTGCGTCCTGCAGTAGTTGTCGGGTATGTGTAATTTGGGATCAATTTCATAGTAAAAACCCAGTTTAGAGAACAGCTTGTTTCTAGTTTGCTTTCATCTGCAGCTGTGTAGCTTTGACCTTCTATGTAACCTAGTATCTGCGGGGCTTAGTTTTTCCTTCAATGAAACAAGGATGCATTCTCTGCCACCAGGATGCCCTTTTAACATCCTGGGCACTGAAGCATCGCTCCTTAAGTGTTGCCATCCTTTCCCTTATCTCTTCCCCTTCAGTGACAACTAGAGGATCGTATTGGGTGCAGGAGGTTGGCAGAGGAACTTGGAGAATGATTTCCCAGAGACACCTTCTTTTCCACTGGAAGAGACCTAGAAGCCCTGGTCTGAGAAGTAACTTTCACTGACCCAGAGTTTTCTGATGTATTCACATTCTCTGGTTGCCTAGCAACCACAGACTCAGCAGATGAAGACACCAGGCACTTCTTAGCTCATACTTCTCTGTTGGAAGGCTGGGCTGGCTGGCTGTGCTAAGCTCATCACCAGGCCAAAATCAAGGTGTCCCCTGGCCAAGCGCTGGTCTGCAAGATCTGGGGAAGAAGTCACTTCCAGGCTCGTTCATGTTGCTGGCAATCCAGTTGCCTGTGGCTCTGGTCTGAGATCCCTATTTCCTGACTGGCATGGGGCAGGGGGTGCTCTCAGCTTCTTGAAGTCTATCTGCCTTCCTTCTTGTGCCCCTCCAACTTCAGGGCCACCAATTTCTCATCCTGTTAAATCTCTCTGATTTCCCCTTTTGCCACCAGCCCTAGACAGCCCTCTCCTTTTAGGGCTCAAGAGAATAGATCAGACTCAGAGATTAGAATGTCCTACTCTTAAGGTCAGCCGTGTCATATGACAACATGGCATCAGCATGTTTTCATAATCGTCATCGTGTGTGTGATGATAAAGGTAACAGTGAGTATAATCCCAGGAGTGACATGTCTTCATATTTACAAGTTCTACACGGTGTGGAATCTGGGGGTACATGCATTTTTAGGATCCCACCCACCACGAGGGCTATCTCCGAGTGCCCCCGGCTCCATCTGCACCCTGCTGGAGTAATCACCAGTCTGGACCATTATTCAGTGACCCAGCAAACATCTTATTTCTGTAGGTTTGGCTAATCTCACTTGGTTTTAAGAAATTACCAACAGCAGTTTCACCTAAAGTATAATCATTATCTTGATCCTCGAAGGGTGTTAAAGATTCCTCGCGATGATAGTAAACCTATTAGAAAAGACGGCATTGTTCCAGACTTACAGGGCTCTGGATGTGCAGACTCTTAACTGTCTCACAGGCGAAACAAAGACATGGGTCAGTTCACTGCTCATTTTATTGTGGGAATGAGTCTGCGGAACTGGTTTATTCGGGGTTCCTGCAAATATAATTGAGATTATAGGTCATGAATTAGAAGGTCTGTTATATAAATGGGCAAATGCAGCATTACCTTATTGATCAGTTCCCGAAGTCCTAGGGTGAAAAGCAGTAGCACAAGCCTTAGAAGCCGTTTACCTAATGCTATTGATTTTTTTGAGTTTGCCGCCTAAGGAGTCCTCGGGGCCACCAGGCAAGGTCAGGCAATAATTCATGTCTGGGAAGAGCACCTGGAATGGAGTCAATGTCTGTTACTTTATCATAGAGATAATCACACAAAAAGGGCACCTGTATCAGTTAGAGTTCTTTGGTTGCAAGCAATAAAATTGGACCACGGTTAATTTAAAGCAAAAAAGGAGTTTATTGTAAGGACATCAGGAAACTCACAGAATCCAGTGGCAGACCAGGGAGCTGGGCTGAAGATAAAGGTCAGGAGAGATCCAGAGCAGTTTTAGGGAGAAGATTTATTACCTAACTACTGCCCTGTCTTTTCAGGGCATGCCGCAGGGAACAAGATGGATATTTTTTTCTCTCCTTGGGCACCACACTAATCAAGACTGAAAGCCCTGGAGAGACTGTCCTGTGGACCTTTCCAGAAAGGCAGGGACCCAGAGCCTGCACCCACTGGTGGAGGGATGCACACCTGGAAGGGATGCAGGATGCAGTTACCAAGCAGGGAGGGAGCGGCTGCTGGGGAAGTACCCTAAAACAAAAAACCGACCTTCACTCTGAAATCCTTTTGCTTAAAATGCTTTCTTAAAAACTATCCTAGGGGGCTTCCCTCGTGGCGCAGTGGTTGAGAGTCCGCCTGCCGATGCAGGGGACACGGGTTCGGGCCCCGGTCCGGGAAGATCCCACATACTGCGGAGCGGCTGGGCCCGTGAGCCATGGCCGCTGAGCCTGCGCGTCCGGAGCCTGTGCTCCGCAACGGGAGAGGCCACAGCACTGAGAGGCCCGCGTACCGCAAAAAAAACCCCCCAAAAAACTGTCCTAAAAAAATGTATTGGGTGGTCATTTCAAAAACACACTTTTGCCTTAAACAAGATTGTCTTCTATTGCTACATAAATGCTGCCTTCAATCATAGAAATCCAAAATCCCCAAATGCTAATGTGAAATTAGAATATTTCAGGCGTATCCCCGTATTTGCATAATATCAATGACATCCTTTGACTAGGTGGATAAGAAGGGCCCATTTAGCATATCCCAGTGAAAACCTGTGACCAAAAAAAAAAAAAAAAAAAAAAAAAACCAATCTGCAAGCAAATAACACAGGAGGAGAAATCATTGTTTGTTGTCCAGGAGTCATGTTTACTGATTATTTGTAAAGTGAATACAAACTACGAAAATAATCCACATTCTATTTGTTGCATGATAATAGCTTTTAAAATGAACAACATTTGTGTCTAACCTAAAAAACCCTCTGTATCTGACAATTTATGGGTAAGTGATCATGTTGTAATAGCATTGTATCAAAAGCTGCTTTTCTTTATAAGCCCTTATATTTAATCCCTCCAACCAGCCAACAAGCTACATGCTTCCCAGGGAATGAAAGATTGAAGGTAAAAAAAAAGAGGGCAAAGTTAACGACATCAAAGAGAAAGCACCTGAAAGAGGTAATAGTTTCAAAAAGAATTTTGACTGTTTTATAAAACAAATATAAGCTGCTGTAGAAAGAATTGGTGTAAAATGAGGTTATTGCTTTTGACTTACTCGAAATGATTTTTTTCTAGTGTATAACCTCAGCTAATCTTGTAAAAAATGTTTTAAAGTAAAATTTTAATGGGAGCATTGGGAATGACACTGACTAGTTTTACTATTAGATCACAAAAAATGTTTTAAATATTGATAATGTAATTTTGACAAGAGCAAATCATTACTTGTGATAGCATAGAATTTTTATACTTAAAATATGAGATTTCTAAATGGATAAATAGGCAAAAGGGGGTTTGTTGGTGAGTTAGGTAGAATCTAAGATTGAATTCTGTTCTGACAAGGAAATAAAATAATGGCATGAAACCACCAGGGAAAATTAAAAAGTGATACTTTTAGTGAATGTTCTCCATTTTAAATAAAAACCTTGCCACGTAATGACTTACACCTATAGTGGAATTGAAGCAACATATTATTTACACATTTAATCTTATTTTGATTTACTCTGATTTATCTGATATTGGCAGCCTGTTAGATGATAATTTAAAAATACACTGCTACCGTAATTACTTTAGGAAACCTTCCTAATGGTAATTTTATTCCCCAGAATAATTTAACTTTCCATTTAAAATGCACCTGTAAACACGATGAAGTATGTATTGGCAACAGAAGATGTTTATGTTCATGTAGAATGCTAATTTCCTTAATGGACAGCAATACAGTGCTTCATATTTTATGGTGATGGAGATGGACTAAAATTACTTTTTACTACAGGTACCTTCTATGTTTGTGTGTAGCATGAACAAGGAGTTTTAAGAGTTGAAAACTTGAAAAAAATTCCCCAGAAGTGCCTTCGTGGAGGCAACTGAGATTATGATGTCATATTTTGTCAGTTCTCACTCATACTCCAGTTCAAGCTACTTGCCCAGCATGGTCGCACTTTCGAAGACCCTACATCTGGCTTTTTCCTCAGAAGGTGGGTAGGACTGGTTCTTTCTCAGAAGTATGGCACTCTATTTCTGAATCTTCACTGCACACCTGAGAGATACAGTCCTCTCCTGCCCTGGACCGTGGCTTCCTTGCTGTAAGCTTTATTCCACAGGGAAGAAATGACAGAAAAGTCCTTGAGTTTACCCTCCCTAGAAGAAAGGAGAGGGAAGATGGAAAATCTTCCGAGGAAAGATGGTGTTGGAAATACGGAGATAGTCCTTCCAGAAAAGCTCTGGGGATGGTGTTACCCCCAAGCGTCTGAGGATGCTCTCTGAGTGTCCTCTGCCAGTCACTGTAGCACGGAGCCTTCTAACTCTATTCTGCAAATGTTGAGGACAGGTACAGGTGTTGGGGAAAATAAATCCTAGGTGATGGCATTCAGGAGACCCCCAAGGTCAGCCTGTGATGGAGGAAGGTTGAGAAGACTTCATGCCTAAGGTGTCAACAGCAGGTGTCTAATCAAGTTACGAACAGAGGAGCCAGCACTTCCAAATCCTGCGGGTTTGCCATAGGGTGAAGACATAGGGCAATAGTTGCTCCAAGAATCTCTCACCCTGTGCTTTTTACTTTTGGTGGAGCATATAGCCCAGTTGGTTATGGCCTAGTTGGCAGGATATGTTTATTCCGGGAATTTGACTTGGTGGACTGAAGCAAATTTATGCAGGTAGAGCTGCTGAAGTAGAAATCCCTCAGAAGGGGCCAATGCTCCTGGCCAGCCCATGGGCATCGTGCTTGTCCAGCACAGGAAGAGACATTCCGCTGTGGTGACTTTGGAGGAGGTCTTAGTGACTAGATGCAAATTAGCATACTACTCCTTCCCAGACTTCTAGAATAAAGTAATTTCAGGAGTTATCTGTTAAGTATTTCTTTTTTTTGAACCCATTATTCTGAACAAGATTTGAACCAGGCGTATGACACGTCCCTGTCCTCAAGCATGTCATAATTTTATGGAAAAAAATAAGATAGATATTGAGGCAGTTCCAGTATAAATGTTATATTCGTGGAATATAAAGTAAGTAGAATTGATGTGAAAAAGAGCTGCTTCCTGGTTGAAGTGAATTGCAAAGAAAATGCATCCGCGTTTCTGCAGGAAGCAGAAGGTACCTTTGAAATGGGTGATTGAGGAGGATATAGAGAAACTGATTACAGAAGTGGAGCCAGGGTTAAGATACCCTACGAGGGGATGGGGAAGCACCCGCCCACCTATCGGGATTGGAGAGGGCTGTTGAAGGGAATCAGGCATAGGAACGGTGACTTTCATAGATGAATTCAGCTGGTGCCGAACCAGGGACTTCAGGGTTGGAGGCTGTGGATGAAAATGCCAGACCTCTCCTTCCTTGAGCCTTCCGACCTCCTCCTGATGCCCCTGCTTGGAATCAGAAGCAGAGCCCATGTACATTGGCCTCCCGGTCATGGAGGGTGGATTTGGAGTAGCCAGTGGGGAATATCGAGCACAGGCTTTATATAAAAGTTTGAAGTACACAAATTTACATACCATTCCATGTTGTGATGAATAGTTTAAAGCACAGTGAATCGCACGTGAGGTTTACAGATAATATTTAGTTGGTAAAACCTCAATCTTGTCTTTCATTCTTCGGACTAGGTAATCAGAGGAATTCATCATTCGGTGTTTTTCCTGACACTCCAGAGCACGTCGAGAGGTGTAGGGGTACTGAGCACATATAGAATCCAGACCCAAGGGTGGAAGTCTACTGACATCTGTGGGTGTAGGGAAGAGGGATGGATGCTGAGCTACGTATTGGAGACACTGAGCTGTAATAACCTCTCTTCATCCTTTTTTGGCATTATACTTTTTTTTTGTTTTTGCGGTACGCGGGCCTCTCACTGTTGTGGCCTCTCCCGTTGCGGAGCACAGGCTCCGGACGCATAGGCTCAGCGGCCATGGCTCACGGGCCCAGCCCCTCTGCGGCATGTGGGATCTTCCCGGACCGGGGCACGAACCCGTGTCCCCTGCATCGGCAGGCGGACTCTCAACCACTGTGCCACCAGGGAAGCCCTGGCATTATACTTTATTTGGCTGTGTTGGGTCTTCGTTTCTGTGCGTGGGCTTTCTCTAGTTGCGGCGAGAGGGGGCCACTCTTCATCGCGGTGCGCGGGCCTCTCACTGTCGCGGCCTCTCGTTGCGGAGCACGGGCTCCACACACGCAGGCTCAGTAGCTGTGGCTCACGGGCTTAGTTGCTCTGCGGCATGTGGGATCTTCCCAGACCAGGGCTCGAACCCGTGTCCCCTGCATTGGCAGGCAGATTCTCAACCACTGCGCCACCAGGGAAGCCCCTGGCATTATACTTTTAAAAGGTGTGAAGTTACTAGAAGCTGTGCTGTGGTAAGCTTTAAAAATGCCAAGGAATCTTGTAAACAGATGAGGGCCATGACATAGAGCATTTGAATGGAGAATTAAAGCCCTGAAGACAGAGACAGAGAGATACAGACCCCATAGCTCAAGGTGATTGTAACTTTCTCCTTTGACTGTGGCGACCTCATGAATTGTTCATATATAGAGATTTTTTACCCCTTTGCCTCTAGTATTTATAGGCACACTGTTAACTCATAGCTTTAATATATTACTCAGAGGAGTATTGTGGGTTACTTCAAATTTCAGAGATGCTGCAGAAAACCATTTTTAATTTGAGAAACAACATATAAAGTGTATCCAATGTAACACAAGGGAGAAATGTTCTTAGGTAAATTATTTAAGTATCCTAAGAAAATAACTCAGGACATGATAGAACAGTATCAAGGTGCTGGAAGAACGTTTTTATTATTCAGAATAACTCCTGAATAATATCATTTTATGTGTATCTCTTAAATACAATAATAAAAATACGATCTTTAAAATATGGTACAATGGAAATGAAGCTAGTGAGCAATCATGCAAGAAAACCTTGTACTTTCATGTGGACTGAGTCCAACAAATACTGATACCAAGCAGGTATGATAAATAACAGTTATTTGGTTTTAGGGATAAGGAAGACTGTTACAGAGGAAGGCAACCTTGTGTCACCTTTATCCTAAAAAGAAAACGTTTTAAAATGTGCTTTTAACGCAACTCAAAGATAATTTGTGTGCTAAACATTTGAGCTAAATTCGTGAGCTAAATATTTGAGCTAAATAGAGGAATTTTAAAACAGAAAGTTTATGCTTCTTAAATCTTGGTAATCTGAAGCTGAAGTAATTGTTGCATGGTGTTAATTTAGTAAATTATTTGAAAAAAGTTAGTAGGGTATGCATGACAGCTGAGATCTAGTCATCCTCTTCCTTTATTGAAAAGGGTTGTAAAATAGATAAAAGGACACAAGCTTGTGCCATAAATAATTATTTTTAAAAAAGCTCCCTGTGTGTGTGTGTGTGTGTGTGTGTGTGTGTGTGTGTGTGTGTGTTAACAAAGTGAGCCAAATGTGACTTCCTTGGAGTATTTTCTGATTTTCATCGAAGTCAAAGCAAGTTCAGTAATAGTATTTGTACTTTCATTACTTTCTTTACAATCTACCTGTATCAGAATTTCCTCAATAAATCTAAACATGTAGACATAGAAGGGGTCACATATTGTCTTGGCCTGACTGTACTCTCCTTGGAGGTTCAGGGGAGTGGAGAGCACATGTTTAGTGCACTGAAGGTCATGGTCATCTAATCCATACAGTGTAGATGGTGAATCGATGTGTTGGGGGAGAGTTTCTGGAGAAAAATAGAAAACACCAAAACTCTCTTTTTTAGTTGTTCATGCTGTCATCTCTGGTAAGCATGAAATACTACCTTATAATTCTCAGTGTGAATAAAATACAATGATCAGAGTAACTTTCCTGATAATAAGTAAGTAATTGATGTATAGATTTTTGCCTAACTTGCTTACTTGAATCAAGCTTAAATGAGCCAGTATGTTATTAAATGAGCCTCTGTGCCTCCTTCTGTTTAAATTTTGCTGTGTATGGTGCGTTTCTGGGGGACCTGTTCATTGAGAAATGATGGATGCCAGTAAGAGAATGGCAAATTGAAAGAAAATTCATTCAACTTTTAGAGGGAGAAAAACTGTTTCTTTTATTCTTCCCACCAATGGGCCCAGCATGACTGAATTCAGTGGAAATTTCAGTGGGATTCAGAGACAACTTCCAGCTCTCTCTACTGTTCTGGACAGACACTGACAGTTTCCATCTTTTATTCTTACCATAGCCTGACTTGAGTAATTCATAAGCACAAATTGTGAGATGATGAAACCCTAAAATGACACAATCGAAACCACAAGTTATAATATCCTGAGATAATTTCCAAGTTTACTTGCCAATGAGTGAATGCATCTTTAATGTTGATTTTTATTCTATTCTATTTTGAGATTTAAAATACCAGGTTTTCAAAACTACAAATGCTCTATAATTTAAACTAATTATAAATACTTGAAGATACTTCTGTCTTATACTTTGATGTAAACTTAATAAGCATGGGATATTCAGTAGGTTAAGAATACAAGAGGCTTGGTTTAAAATGCCGTGATTTTAGGGTACAAAGCTGGAAATCAGTTTCTCAGTCTATTCCACATTTAACACTGACTGAATAGGTATTTCCTGAATGTTTATAATACACAGGCCATTTTATTACATACTATGAGGAATTAAGGAATGAATTAGATGGATATCCTGTCCTTATGTAGCTTACAACCTAGTCTGTGAGACAGATTTCATAAAAGTATGAAGCTTTTATAATTTGAAATAATAAATTCCAGAAAAGACTTAAAGATGTGTTAACGCACTGAACATGCCTAATGGGAATGTATTTTGTGTAAGTACTGTGCTGGACGCATTGTAATCATGTTTACATGGCTTTGGGTATGGAATGCTCGGGGAGCCTGGACAGGTAGTTAGAAAAGTTGCTTGGGGTCATGATTCAGAAGAAAGAGAAAGGAAAGATCATATAGCATAATATAATATTTTACTGTACGATGTGTTTAGTAGACTTTAATATTAGTAATATTTAGTAGACTATAATGTAATACCATATAATATCATATTGCATAAAACTATATATATATGTGTATATATATATACATATATATATATAGAGAGAGAGAGAGAGTAAGGAATTTAGGCTTTAAAGGCATGGAGGAGCCACCGGACTCTTTTGAGCAGGACAGTGACTTGATCTGAGTAAGATTAATCTGAAAACCAATGCGACAGGGATTAATGCAAAGAAGAGAAGTTAAACAAGAAGCTGGTTGGCATCCGTACCTGAGTTCTGCATGGTGTGACCTCAGACCACGGCAGATCAGACTCCAGGGGCAGGAAAGAGGTCTCATACCCAACCATGTTGAGTGCGTTTGCCCACCCAGTGCTTCAGGACCTGTGATCCACACGGCCCTTGGACCTGGGGTGGCCCCAAGCCCCTCATCCCTGTCTTTGAGGCAGCTCTTGGATTTTCTCCCCGCCCAGAAAAGCCCCTCGTACACAGGAAACACTCCACTTTCATACTCCAAATCCTGTCTACTCTGGGGCTATCCTTAGGACCTCCCACTTCCTTTTTCACTGACTTGATCTTAGATCTGAAATGAATGAGGAAGGTCTCATCATGTTGTGGGTTATTTCTCCAGGCAGGTCTTCTGGAATTATTTGTCCACCCCTCTGGGCTTGGTGGTTTCCTGGTTTGGAACCATGTCTCACCCAGCTGCACGGCATCGAGAAAATGATGTTGACTTATGTGTAGGCTGCCTGACAGCACAAGAATGCCGCCATCAGCAGTATGACCATCCTTTGTAAATTGCAAAGCCCTTTTATGTAAATTATCCCCTTTGATTCTTCAAACAACCTACCTCTGGGGCAGGTGAGATTCCTGAGCTTAGTTGAGAGTTGAGACAAGTGAGAGATGGTGACACGTGTGAGGTTTCCCAGTAAGTGATGAAGCAGGGGTGTCGCACAAAGTACAGGTACCTGAACAGTCAGGACCGAAAACTTATGGGGCAGGAACAATGAAAGACAAGCACAATTTTATTGCATTTCTAAGTACCAGGCTTTGTGCTAAGCAAATGGCTTATGTGCTCACCTAATCTTCATCACAGCCCACAGGATAGATAAGGAAACAATGTATCAGATAAGGAAACAATGTATCAGATAAGGAAAAATGTATCAGAAATCTAAATGTGACCCGGACCCTCCCACTCTGCACCCCACACTCTCAGCACATAGCTCAGTGCCCGGCCCCAGGCTCCGAGACCACACCTGGTGTGCTGTTTCTTTGTAGTGTCAAGGAGCAAAGGGGCCTAGCACAGACCAGCAATGCCAATGTGTGCTGTTCTTACATGAGGGAATCAGGTAAATGGTGCGAATGTGAACCTGAAATTAACAGTGATCTACTGAAAACTTTACAGACCAATGTCAGAAAATAAGCAACCAGTGAGGCCTACTTTGTGAATTTACTTTCCTGGCTATAGTCTTATTTATTCCACTCATTAAAGTTATAATCAGTAGCAAGTACCTTTTAATTAAAAAAACCTCATTTTCTTAGCTCATATGGGTGGTTTATACTCAGTGTTTTTACTTGAATAATATACCTTCCTAAGAGGGGTTTATTTGCCTTGATGGTGATAAATCATTATCCTTTATCACTGTACCACAAAGGGCCCAATTAAATGAGTGCCAGCTCTATTATTTTTCCCATTCGGGTACCTTAGATTGTACCGTACGAACTGACACTCTGTTTGTTGGTCAAGTATCTGCAGAAATCAGAGAGGGAACGGTTTGCCCAATGGGTACAATCAGGATCTTTTATTAACAGCTGTGGAATTTCATGTCAGCCAAAGTAAAGTCTGCCTTGTGATAGATGAACAGAAGCGACAGGCGGCTGGATAGCTCTCTGCTGTTTCTATCTGGAAAGGCATATATAAGTAGACATAGATCCACAGTGGCCCTCTGGTCAGCAGAGGACCCCAGCGTGGAGCAGAAGGCTGCATTTCTACAAGGTAATTTGTTAGTTGTTGAGAATGGCTTTGGAAGGGAAATCATCTTTTAAACTGTGGTTGAACTCTGAGGCCAGCTCCCAAAGTGCGTATTTACCCATTGTGCATTCTTCCATTGCTCTGTGTTGTTTATATTATTACGTTTATCACGTTATATTATACCTGCTTTCATTTTTTGGTTTTGCTTATTGGGCTGAGAATTCCCTATGAGCAGGGATGGTGTGTCTCAGAAAGTACTTAGGCCTATTCCTGGCACATAGGAGTCACTAAGAATTTTCTTTTTGGGGAATGAAAATATTGGGTTGGCCAAAAGGTTCGTTTGGGATTTTCCGTAACGTCTTATGGAAAATACTGAATGAACTTTTTGGCCAATCCAATACAATGTTTAGTAGGTTCTAGAAAACTACATGGATAATAAATGTTTTTGAGAGAGAAATCTATTCAGAATTCCAAGTCTGGAAGCCAGGAAATACTCCTGGCACAGTAAATTGGAGAATGTCTGCAAGCAGTATAATTCAGTATTTTAAAATGAAGGGTGTAGGGACTTCCCTGTGGGCGCGGTGGTTGGGAGTCTGCCTGCCAGTGCAGGGGACACGGGTTCGAGCCCTGTCTGGGAAGATCCCACATGCCGTGGAGCAGCTAAGCCCATGTGCCACAACTACTGAGCCTGTCCTCTAGAGCCTACGAGCCACAACTACTGAGCCCACGTGCCACAACTACTGAAGCCTGTGTGCCTGGAGCCCGTGCTCCACAACAAGAGAAGCCACCGCAATGAGAAGCCCACGCACTGCAACGAAGAGTAGCCTCCGCTCGCCACAACTAGAGAAAGCCGGAGCGCAGCAACAAAGACCCAACGCAGCCAAAAATAAATAAATAAATAAAATAAAATTTATTAAAATGAAAAAAATAAAATGAAGGGTGTTACTAAAGTTCATTAATTCTAACCGCCTTGATAAAACCCTTTAGGAAAAGCTTAACCTTTCTTCAGTCACATAGTAATCAGAAATAAAGGGTTCAGGGCAGGCCTTCTTCAAATCTATAATTCTAATCCAAAGGGAAATTAAATTATGATTATATGTTGAGTTATTTGTTTTCTGGCATTTTAATGGAATGTGAATAATGCTATTACAATAGATCTCAAAAGCAAAGTCCTATGACCCAGAAAGATACTTAACCTTTTTTCACTTTGAGGATGAATATTTCTTAGATACCACATCTCCATTGATTAAGTAATTTTAGAAAGAGAATGGTTCAGTGAATGTTTTGATTGTACATTTTTGTATTTTTGAGACCTCTGATTACTTTAGCCAACTTCCTCATAGGGGAAAATAAGAAAATCAGAGGGCTTTTATGTTTGGAAATATGGGAAGTAAAAGTTCTAAAATCTTGTGTTGACTATGTGGGAACAACATGGAAATTTTTGAACAGTGCTTAATAAAAACCTGAATCAGGTTGTATGTTTGTATTTTGAGATTTGAATCTCTGTTACACTGGCCCCCTTTCTGACTGTAAGACCCTTGAGGAGGGATCACGCCATAATTTTCTTTTTACCCAAACTGACTTTCACAGAGTCTGAAATATAATAGAAATTACTGATGTTTGTGGAATGAATGAATTATGAAAAATTGACTCAGGCATGTTAAAAACCAAGTTAAATATTTTTGCCCTCTCTTTCTGGGCTGCTATACCTCATGCAGTCCTAACTATATATCAAAACCCATGACAGTACCTTTGATCAAGCCTGAAGGGTATTAAATGGCTTTAAAAAGTCAGAGTGTGGCTAGCAGAACACCTTAACAGGAGCAGACAGTGTATTGCTATAATGGCATTATTAAGGAACACCAACATTTTCATTTTGAATGATAATGATGTGGAAACAATTGGGCAATTAGAAACATTGAAGTGATTTGTAAGGCCAATCATATTTTTTTATGTATCTTTACTGGAGTATAATTGCTTTACAATGTTGTGTTAGTTTCTGTTGTACAACAAAGTGAATCAGCTATAACTATGCATATATCCCCATATCCCCTCCCTCTTGAGACTCACTCCCTCCCGTCCTCCCTATCCCACCCCTCTAGGTGGTCACAAAGCACCGAGCTGATCTCCCTGTGCTATGCAGCAGCTTCCCATTAGCCATCCATTTTAATTTGGTAGTGTATATATGCCAATGCTACTCTCTCACTTCATCCCAGCTTCCCCTTCCCCTGCTGTGTCCTCAAGTCCGTTCTCTACATCTGCGTCTTTATTCCTGCCCTGCCACTAGGTTCATCAGTACTGTTTTTCTAGATTCCATATATATGTGTTAGCATACAGTATTTGTTTTTCTCTTTCTGACTTACTTCACTCTGTATGACAGACTCCAGGTCCATCCACATCATTACAAATAACTCAATTTCATTCCTTTTTATGGCTGAGTAATATTCCATTGTATATATGTGCCACATCTTTATCCATTCATCTGTCGATGGACATTTAGGTTGTTTCCATGTCCTGGCAATTGTAAATAGTGCTGCAGTGAACATTGCGGTGCATGTCTCTTTTTGAATTATGGTTTTCTCAGGGTATGTGCCCAGTAGTGGGATTGCTGGGTCATATGGTAGTTCTATTTTTAGTTTTTTAAGGAACCTCCATACTGTTCTCCATAGTGGCTGTATCAATTTACATTCTACCAACAGGGCAAGAGGGTTCCCTTTTCTCCACACCCTCTCCAGCATTTACCGTTTGTAGATTTTTTGATGACGGCCATTCTGACTGGTGTGAGGTGATAACTCATTGTAGTTTTGATTTGCATTTCTCTAATGATTAGTGATGTTGAGCGTCTTTTCACGTGTTTGTTGGCAACCTGTATATCTGCTTTGGAGAAATGTCTGTTTAGGTCTTAGGCCTATTTTTGGATTGGGTTGGTTGTTTTTTTGATATTGAGCTGCATGAGCTGCTTGTATATTTTGGCACTTAATTCTTTGTCAGTTGCTTAGTTTGCAAATAGTTTCTTCCATTCTGAGGGTTGTCTTTTCATCTTGTTTACTGTTTCCTTTGCTGTGCAAAAGCTTTGAAGTTTCATTAGGTCCCATTTTTTTATTTTTTTATTTCCATTAGGAGGTGGGTCAAAAAGGATCGTGCTGTGATTTATGTCATAGAGTGTTCTGCCTATGTTTTCCTCTAAGAGTTTGATAGTGTCTGGCCTTACATTTAGGTCTTTAATCCATTTTGAGTTTATTTTTGTGTATGGTGTTAGGGAGTGTTCTAATTTCATTCTTTTACATGCAGCTGTCCAGTTTTCCCAGCACCACTTATTGAAGAGGCTGTCTTTTCTCCATTGTATATTCTTGCCTCCTGTGTCAAAGATAAGGTGACCATAGGTGTATGGGTTTACCTCTGGGCTTTCTGTCCTGTTCCATTGATCTATATTTCTGTTTTTGTGCCAGTGTCTTGATTACTGTAACTTTGTAGTATAGTCTGAAGTCAGGGAGCCTGATTCCTCCAGCTCCGTTTTTCTTTTTCAACATTGCTTTAGCTCTTCGGGATCTCTAGTGTTTCCATACAAATTGTAAAATTTTGTGTTCTAGTTCTGTGAAAAATGCCATTGGTGATTTGATAGGGATTGCATTGAATCTGTAGATTGCTTTGGGTAGTATAGTCATTTTCACAGTGTTGATTCTTCCAATCCAGGAACACAGGCCAACCACATTTAATCTTGAGTTTCATGCGTGAAGGCTGCTCTAGTCATAATGTTCTGTCTTCCCCTATTTTTGCTGGTTAAAACCAAATTTTCTTTGTTTTTCTGATGATACCAGGAGCATGCTATCCCTGTGTCCACAGAATACACAGATTATCTGAGGATTGGAGAGAAATACGGTGACTCAGGAAATGGCATTATTGTATAGGATGCATGCATGAGAGATTTGGGTGGAAGAGGTATATTTGTCCTTCCTTAATTACCTTGTCAATAAGAAAGAGAGAGTTGGAGAACAAAACCTTGAAAGTTACAGAGGGATCTGAAGAAATAAGATCTCCTGGAATTAGTTTGCTTCTGCTTTGGAAGTAGTATTTCTGGGGCACTGAGTTCACATTATCATCATAGCAATTCTCAGGCATTGCCTTGAACTGGTGTAAATCCTGTAAATGTTCACTCTGAAGGTGGGTGGGTGATGGTACTGGCAGGCTGAGATGGGACTTCCTTGCTTTGACATTGCTCATTTTATTTTTATAAAAACACATGAATGTGTTTTTATGAAAATGTTAATAACTAACATTGGAGGGGGGTGACCGCTCGCTAAGCATTCCACCCGTGTGACCTTATTCTATTTCCTACTGGCCCTATGAAGGTAGGAGCTGGTGTCATCCACTTTCATGTGAGACTTTCATGTCTCATTTTTTGGGAGTAACTTGCCCACAGTTCCACAGCTAAGATGTGGCAGAACTAGGATGGAAAACCAGGCAGTCTGATCCCGAAGGCTAACCTTTGCTATTACTACTATTTTGCAATGCCTTCCTGTTCTAGAACTATTAAAAGGCCAATGAACAGAAATAAACAGAGACATGGTACATGAGTAACCAATAAGATATGCTTAACATTTAACTTAATTCACTTTTTCTGCCAAAAAAATGTGTTGACTCTCTACCATGGGAAATGCTGTGTGGGAAATATGAGGATGAGTTCCGCATGAGGTTTTCTGCTCAGGAAGTAAGAGGGTATGATAGAAGCCATCTAGAATATCAGTAAACAGCTCAGATTCAAAGTGGGAAATAAGTGCTTTCTAAAGGTTATAAAAAGAGTAATTACACCTGAAGAAAGTCTAGGAAGGCATTGTAGAGGATGTGGCATTTGCACTGGGATTTGGAAGACCAGGTAGTTATCAGGAATGCAGACTCGGGTTGGGGATGCGGGGAATCAGGCTCAAAGGGGAGGGGGACATACGTGAGTAAGTATCGGGAAAGGAAGAGATGCGGCTGGAGTTTTCAAAAATGAGATTTGAATTGTCATGTGCTGTAGAAAGAGATTTGGTGGTGCCAGATGTTAGAAAGCCCTAGGACCTGAGCAGTGATCAGTAGGCAGCGGGGTGTCACAGAAAGCCTTGGGGTTAAGTTGACTTGGGCATGGCTGGTTTCCACTGTGTCAGTCTAATGATCAAGGCCTGGAGCCAGTGATCCCAGAGGCGTGGTAGCTTGTCTTCTGGGGGTGTGGTCTTCCCGAAGCTGGTCAGACTCCTCCTCTAGCCATATTGCCTTTCCTTTGTGTTGTCAACTTCCCTTAAATCGGAAGACTTATCGGCCCCAGATCATAGGAGGGGCGTGCTTGTAATCTTAATAAATCCCATATGTCTCGTGTTTCTGGAGTCATTTTCCAGTCTGCAAAATGTCATGAGAAGATACACATGATGATCTGTAATGATGACTCTTCCTCCTAAAGAACAATGCTTTGGAAAACACTTTGAATTTGATCAGGTGTGGACAGTGAATAGTACAGGAAGCACAGGAAACAGTATTAAATACAAAGAGAAGGAATAAGACATAAGAAAGTGTTCACGAAAGGTTATAGCTCTTTTATAGAATGTGCTGAGTTTCTAATGGTCAGAATAAATATGTTTAAAGCAGTAGTTTAAAAATTGAGGTTGAAAAAAAAGACTTAAAGAAAAGGGAAACAGAAACAAAGCTTTCTTGAAGCTTACTAAAAACAGTCTTTGTGCTGAGTTTTTCCTAAGTATCGTCTCAATTAATCCTGGCAGTAGCCCTGAGCTGGAGGGTTGCATTATCTCCATTTGCACATGAGGAAGCAGAGGCTTAGAGAATTTGAGCGACTTGACCAGTGGGAGGGAAGTGCTCACAAGTGGCAGAGTGGGGGCATGAATCCCGGTCAGATGACTCCAGAGGCTGCTGTTCTCCAGCTAAATGGAGGGTCAGAGCTCATCCTGTTAGTAAAATCTCCTAGCAAGACATGCAAACCAAAAAGGATCCCAGACCCTTTGAGTTATTCAGAAACATACATGCACCCCAGTGTTCATAGCAGCACTATTTACAATAGCATGTAAAGCTATTGTAAGACATGAAAGCAGCCTAAATGTTCATCAACAGATGAATGGATAAAGATGTGGTACATATATACAATGAAATATTACTCAGCCTGAAAAAAGAATAAATAATGTCATTTGCAGCAACATGGGTGGACCTAGAGATGATCATACTAAGTGAAGTAAGTCAGACAGAGAAAGACAAATATATGATATGGCTTACATGTGGAATCTAAAAAAATGATACAGATGAACTTATTTATGAAGCAAAAATAGACTCACAGACATAGAGAACGAACTTATGGTTACCAAAGGGAAGAGGTGAGGGAGGGATAAATTAGGAGTTTGAGACTGACACATACACACTACTATACATAAAATAGACAACCAACAAGGATCTACTGTAGAGCATAGAGAACTCTACTCAATTATCTTGTAATAATCTATAATGGAAAAGTATCTGAAAACGAATCATTTTGCTGTACACCTGAAACTAGCACAGCACTGTAAATCAATTACTGTATATTTCAATTTAAAAATAAATTTAAAAAAGAAGAAAAGTAATTTTTAAGTGTCAGACTGGTTTTGATAATACTTCCCCCCTTTCTGTTGTGGGTTGTGTTTACGGGGGCACAATGAAGCGTGAGGCATGGGCTCCCTTTAGCTGTTGGAGACGGGCTGCCACACAGTCATTTGTGCTACTGTATCGTGTGTCATTCAATGGCACTTAGCGCTGGGATGGGACGTGCTGGGGTTGTCAGGGTGGATACACTGCCTTGCAGTCATTTCTGAAAGTTTTGAGTGCATTCAGTCGTCCAGTAAGTTTATGACAATTTACCTGATCTTTCTGTGCGTCATCATGTAATTTTAAGCTTTAAAAATGCCCTGGTGGGGCTTCCCTGGTGGCGCAGTGGTTGAGAGTCCGCCTGCAGATGCAGGGGACGCGGGTTCGTGCCCCGATCCGGGAAGATCCCACATGCCGCGGAGCGGCTAGGCCCGTGAGCCATGGCCGCTGAGCCTGCGCGTCCGGAGCCTGTGCTCCGCAACGGGAGAGGCCACAGCAGTGAGAGGCCCGCGTGCCGCAAAAAAAAAAAAAAAAAAAAAAAAAGCCCTGGTGTATCTTTGACATATAGTTTATTTTCGATGTACTTGGTATTTCTTGTTTAGAGTTTGCCTACCTCAGAGGGCTTTTATTTAGAATTAGCTGCTCTGACCATTGGCTTCTGGAAAGTTAATAGGAACAGTGGTGTTTGGTGCCATGCTGCCTGTTAAGGTGGTTCAGGTGATATGGGCCATGCCTTGTGGCCACCCTCCCATCAAAGCGCAGCTTCGCTGTCTACCTTCACTAAAGCACATGGGTTTTGACAGGAATTGACATTGCTCTCATGATGGTTTGAAGATAAATTGGTAAAAATGTTGTTTAAACTCCTTAATGTAAAATATTTTTATAAAAGTTCCTTTCTCAGGGCTCCGATGACACTGACAGCATTGTTAATACTCAGTATTCTACTGTCAGCAATTATTTGATGTCAGTTTAATCATTTCACTGGTTAATGTTGGCTTTTTAGCATGATCATTCAAATATACCAAAAGTTTGGGTTGATTATTCCTCACCAAGTAGATTTATTTTAAAGTCAAGAGAATTGCATCACTTGTAACATCAGGTATGCCTTTTCCAGGATTCTCCTTTAAATCAAGTCATTATAACTTATTGTTCTGATACTTAGTCATTGATCTGTTTTGACTTGTTTTGTTTCTTAATAGGATCATGAAAAGTCATTTTGCAAATTAGGCCTTCAGAAAATGAAAACAATCATGTTCCCCTGATTCTAACAGCACTCATACAGTTTAGCACGCAACATCTCAATTTTAGTCTTCCTCTGTAGAAACAGGTTTCCTGAGTAGATTTCTTTTCATGCACGGTAGTCTGTTGTATCTGTACCACAGATAATTGTTTGTATCAGATGTCTCACTTTCTGGCATACTTTGAAATAGTAATGCATAGGAATGTGTAAATGTTTCGTCAGCTACAGAAGGTGCAAATGTACCATATAAGAATGGTTTGAAAACTTCTAAGAGCATCTGTGTTTTCACAGTTACCAGTTCATGCCGGTCAGCCTATTGCCGGGTCTTTTTTATGCCTGTTTCTCTGCAGAGCCTGTTCGCAGGGCTGTCCTAACTGTGCAGGCTTTATCTTTATGGATGATCCATAGACACACAAACGAGGAATTGTAGCAGCAATGTTTCATTCTTAAGGCTGAATGATGACAGGCATAATTACTGAGGCTAACATCTGGAGTATTTTATTAAAGGAAACCTGCCAAGATTGTTAGCATATACCAAACAGCATTATCCATATGTGCCATTTTATCACTGTTGAATGTCAGGGTGTGTTCATAGGAAAGGAAATGGATAAAATCCAGCAAAGGATCACTACTAACATATCTTTCCAGACCGGATTGTAGTTTAGCTCAGTGGAGCAGTTTGCTAGAGATTTTCAAGATCATGAACATCACCCATCTGGAGAGTTCCTAGATAGACCAGTAGTACCTAGTTACTTGGTCTTCCCAGAATTAAAATGTACCCTTCATTAAAATCCTGCTGAGTTTTTTTTTTTTTAATGTTCTTCAAATCCTTAAAAGGAATAAAGACTATCATTAAAAAATAAACAAGATCGGGCTTCCCTGGTGGCGCAGTGGTTGAGAGTCCGCCTGCCGATGCAGGGGACGCGGGTTCGTGCCCCGGTCCGGGAGGATCCCACATGCCGCGGAGCGGCTGGGTCCGTGAGCCGTGGCCGCTGAGCCTGCGTGTCCAGAGCCTGTGCTCCGCAGTGGGAGAGGCCACAACAGTGAGAGGCCCGCATACCGCAAAAAAAAAAAAACAAGATTAACAGATTTTGAGGGCCTACTGTGTGTTCCATCTTTTTGAAAGCTTGGTACACACACTTGAGGAGTGTAGTAGGGATCTCGTCCAGTCGGGTGTTAAAAGAGCACTCTGGTGCAATTATCAAATTTCTTGGAGTAGTACGGAATTACTGTTCACTCTTCTCCTTAGCAGACAACTCTACAGTCGAATAGAGGGTATTAAGTCGGCAGAATGGTCCTTATCAAACTGTAAGAGGTTCGATTCCTATGAATACTGCAGTTCTTGTAATAATCTTGCAATTCAGTTTATTTAAATAGTAATCTAGAGAGAGAGGCTACCCCACCCTGGCATGGTCATAGTTTGCCTCCTTAGGCACGAGTGGAGGGAATCGTGCCCGTCTGTATTCTGTACCCAGGAATTGAGAAAAAGACAGATCTTCAAAAATCATACCCAGATAGTTTTTGATGGAAGGAAGAAAAATCTGGTCCCCAGAAAATGCTCCTAGTTTGTCCTCTCTACCAATCACTGCAGATGCTGAAGGCTGAAAAAGGAGTGAGAACATGGCCATCGTTTGGTTCTAGTGCCATCTGGGTGATGGATTGTGTTTATGAATAATATCTGCTAATAGTTCGTCAGTTGGGTGGTGGAGGTCCATGCAGGGGCACAGGGAACGCTGGAGGAGATAAGTGCTTTATTGTGCCTGTTGGACAGATCTGCCTACCACAAAATTGCATCTCCTTCTCTTGGAACCAGACAGCAAACTCCCTTCCACACCCCACATGCTGTTCCCTCATCTGGTGCAGATACTCCCTTTACAACGTCTGCACTGAAAGCAAAGTCTTCCTCCCCACCTGGGTCCTGCTACCCTGCCTTCACTTCCTCATTGGCCCCTCCAGCACCCGCAGCCACAGCATCGGGGCAGCATCAGGGCAGCCCATCCTGTCTGGGTCTTTGAAGTTGGCTCTGGCTTTGGCTTTGGCTTTGGCTTTGGCTCTGTTCTTCCTTTGCTCCCAGACATCTGCCGCGTTGCTGTCATCCCTGCAGGGCACACGTCACCCCTTACAGAAAACCCAGACTCCTTGGGAAGACCCAGTGGCCTTCTGCCACCCCTCTCACCCTCTCACTGCAGCCAAGACGTCTGCCCTTCTGACACTTTGCCTCTGCCCTTCCTCCTGCCTGGAGGGCTCTTCCCACTTGGGTGGATTTCTTGTTAATCTTCAAAGGGACAGCCAGGCCTTAACATTTTAGTTTCCAGGTGATGGATCCTCCTCCTCAGAGTCTAGTGCCTCTTTCATTCCCTAGGGATGCACGGATCCCATGGCATTTCAGCATTCTGTCTCCTGCAGTAGAAGGACCAGGAAGATTTGTCAGAAATGAGTACTGAGTAATATGCATTCACCATTAGACAAACGGAGGCAGACCCCTCACTTTTAAAAATGTGTTTTAGCAGAATAGACGTCCTGCAGGTAGATTGGAAAGCAGGCTGTGCATGAACCCTGCAGGGAGAGGTGGGATTTTGCCGCTGTTGTGTTCCTGCAGTATTACAAGTCTGTGTCTTAAATATGTGCAAAAAAATCTGTCACACAGTAGTGTTGACTTGAAGCTTTTTACTCATAACCTCGATATTTGGCTTGTTTGATTTTCAGACATTCTCATTTCTGTAGTACTATTTTGCAGTTTTAAAATGCACCAATCACCAGTGCCTTAGTGTTTCCCATGTATGCATGCACACACACACACACACACACACACACACACACACGTACGTAAGGATTTACAGTCAGTCATAGCATCTATAAACATTTTCATGTTTCTGAATGTATGTATACTCTGTAGAGGGAGAAGGTTGCTAAGATCATCTAATCCCAAGTGTCACCCTGAAGACAGAAATACACCATCGGTAAATACGCACAATTAAAGAGACACTAAGTTGGGACTTAGAGGGACTTTGAGGCTGTGGGAATGGAGGCATCTGAATTTGTTGTGGGCATTTTGCCATCCCCAATAATGGGCATCTTTTCTGGCTTCCTTTCTTGCGTGAAACTGCTTCCTGACCCTCCTCCCCTGCACTCTCCTTTACTAATCCCTGCCAGTGCCCCTCCCCACCAACCCCTGCATATTGTCTGTTGCCTCCTAGTGACATGAGAGCTGGGAAGACTAAGCAGTAAGCAGTCAAGTCCGACCAGAAGCGATGCTGCTACACAGCCTGGCACGTAGGAGGACTCTGGGAGGCTCACGTAGTGACTTATTGACCATGTAGACATCCAGGTTGCTAGTTGGGGAATGCAGGAATGTGCCCAGAGAAACCAGAGCAACTGACTCAGACTGCATCTCCCACTGAATTTTTGTTCTTGAAGCAGGTTGGTGGAAGGGAGTTGATTTGCAGTTTTTGGATTGATAGTGAATTTGAACATCATCTAAACTTTCATTGTTGATTTCTGTTCCTTCTTTTTAATGTCTTTTGCCCATTTTTCTCTGTGGCTTTAGTAAGAGACAGAGCATTTGGATTCCCTACAAAAGAACTACTTACTTTGTGTATGCCTTGTAGCTGTGAGTAGCTAAGTACGTAAGCTGGCTGGGGCAGGATGTTGCCTGGGATGGCTGAGAATAAAACAGGGAGTTTCAAATTTTCTGAATGTCCTGATTGGTTGACGTTTAGAAGTCAGCTACAGGGATTGAGGTGGAAAATATGTACCTATTCTGTCTTTTCTGCTTCTATTGAATATCAATAGTGTGAGTCCAGCCTTCCTCTAAAATGGCCCTCGAGATGTAGCTTCGTTTCCTTGATGGTTTTCTTGTTTTGTTTTGTTTTACTTTTTTTCTGTAATGGCTTTCCAGAGAAATAACTTCAGGCTCAAATTACTCATTCTAATCCCAGGATTTCCCTGTTTCACCTGGTTCAGTGCAGTCAACATTTCATAGTTCATATGAATACCTTACCCATCCAGCATCATGATAAAAGGAAGGATATATTTAACATGAGTAAACATTTCTTGGATGATTGAAACTTATCTCAAAGTATAAAATTTTGCATTTTAACCATTCTATGGGAAAATTACCTAAAATATATTCCCCGTATCAGACTTCTAAGATCTTAGTATAATCATTATTTTCTGATGGGTGTATATCAAGAAGTGGAATTAATGAATCATAGAGTATGCGTATGCTTTGCTTCAGTAGACATGATCAAACAGTTTTCCAGTGGAATTGTACCAATTTACACTCCTTTAACAGTGTAAGAGTGTTTTGGTTTTCCCACCTGCTCACCAACATTTGGTCTGTCATTTTGATGTTATCTATTTTGGTGGTTGTGTGGTATTGTCACATTGCAGTGTTGGTTTGCAGTTCTTTGGTGAATAAGGAGGCCCATAACCTTTTCATATATTCCTAGCCATTTGAATATCTTTGTGTGAAGAGTCTGTTCAAGTCTCTTACACCACGTTTCCTTTGGATAAACTATCTTTTAAGTACTCATTAGGGGTAGTTTTTCTAACTTCTGGATTTAAGTCCTTTGTTGGATACGTTTATTGCAAATACAGTTTTCCACTGGTTATGTTGCATTCTTACTCTCTAAATGATGTCTTTTGATAAACAGAAGCTCTTGATTTTAAGAAGTCTAAATTATGTTATTCCTATAATAGTTAACATTTTCTGTGGCCTCTTTGAGAATTTTTTTGCCTATGCCAAGGTTACTAAGATGTTTTTCTATAAACACTTTATTGTTTTATCTTTTACATTGATATTTTCAGTCTTCTGGAATTGAGTTTTGTGAATTGTGTGAGGTAAGGCCAAGTTATGTGGCTTCCAATTGACCTAGCACCATTGACTGAAAAAAGAAGCATCCTTTCCCCCATTGCACTTAAGTGTCGTTGCTGTAATAAATCAGTCTGTTGTGCTGTCTTCATTGTGAAACACTCTGATGGGGACTTATAGAATTTTATACATCTCACAAGTTTTCTTCTGAAAAATGTATAGGTTAGAATATGCTATCAGAGTGAGTTGCTGTGGAAGGGCCCTTATCTTTCCATTCTAACATGAAAACAATAGATAAAAATATTTTATAAAGTTAGATATATAGCTGAGATTGAAAACAAGGAAAGAAAATCTGTAGATGCTCAAAATGAAGTGAGGATTCTTGATGGTGAGAGGAATTGAATCCACATGGCTGATAAGGATAACTGGACCAGAGAAACCCTTTATATGATGGAGTTTTAATGCCTCACAGAACCAAGTTAGTATGAGCAGGAATTAACTTACCTGGATAAATCCAATAACCAGGAAAAGGTTAAACCAGGAAAAAAAAAAAAAAGGCATTAATAGAGGGTTTTTTGTGGGGGACATTTTTTTTATTTTCTCACTGAGATTTTGAAATAGTTCAAGAGAGGTACCTGTTTCAGATAGAAGATAACTTCAAAAGTGCTGGAAGCCAAGATTCGGATACGGAGAAACAGACTGTTCTAGTGGAACACAATGCAAACTACACCCTTGTTCTTGCCAATAAAAAAGCAGAGTTGCTTCTACTTATGTAAAAGAGATTATCCTGAAAATAGATGCTGCACGTATTGAGAATTTTGAGGGTGTTAGGAATGAGTTTTGATTTAAACAAAAAAATATGAAAAGGAACTATAAATTATTGGCCATCTAGCCTTTAAACTTACCTAGGAAATAATTTTTTTGAGGCTACCCATGTAAAACTGTTTCAAGATTTGGGGGTCGGGGAGGAATGGAGTAGGAGTGGAACAAATACAAAATTTAACTTTTAAGGCAGTAATTTTTAGATCATTGATAATTGGTGACCCTTTGATGCCTGAATTCCTTTTGGAGATAATTGTGGAATCAGTTTTAAAAACCCACCTCATGTTGGAGAGAACATTTATAAATCTCTTTATAGGCAAATATATACAAAACACTATTTATTACTTGAGACCATATCCTTTTAACTTTGTATTATATGACATAAGATTATGAAGGAAAGAAAAATATTTTATTAATCTCCTGCAGGCTCTTTTGAAATGACTCAAAGGAACTTTACTTCTGGGTCTTTAAGGAAAATATAAATTGACATCCAGTGCCAGCTACCTAAAAATACACTGTGTCATTCTTTACAATTTGTGTCCCATATTTTCTGTGTTAACTGTGGTTTAGAGAGAGAAACAGAAGAAGTGGGAAACCCAAAACTAGTTCTGGCTCTACTAAAAACTAGACATGTGGCTTGGAAAATCACTTATCCTCCTTGAGTTCAGTTTTTTTTCCTATTATGTGAGAGGGTTGAATTTATTAGTAGGTGATCTTCAGAGTCCTTGCTACTACAATATTCTATTTGTGTGTTCAGACACAATGATCCAAAAGTTGATACCCTATTTATTTTCCAGCAATAATTACATTAGCACTAGAATAGTGTGGAATATGCTGTTGAAAAGTGTTTTTGATTATTTATACCCAACTTCTTTATTCAGCTCTTGAGTTGGCTTTCAGAAAACATAGGGTAAGCCTTTTAAATAAAGTGATTATCTGGACTATAGAAAGATAAATTAAGCAGAAGATCAAGAATATATATTTTTGGTAATATATCAGACTTTCACAATATCATATTGAGATCCTTAATTGTAACCAAGTAATGTTCCCAGTCTGTGTTTAACTATACATCAACTCGGTGGATGGTTCATGAAGAATATAATTGACAGCTAGTAAAACCCGTGCAAAAATGAATCAGCTTTTAACTTTGTATTAAATTATCCTTTTCTAGAAGATTGAAAACTATAATCAAGTTCTTTCTGTGTAATTTGCTATAGATTACTACTCTAAGAGAATAACATCCTTTGTTAAAAAGGCTTTTCTATTATTGGCTAATGGTGTCCCCTCCTCCCACTGAATTAAAGCTTTCAGCCTCCTGTCAGATGCCCTGAGCTTTTCACCTGAACATTTTTACAATGAGGGCATAATGAATGTTGGAACTGGTATAGATTATTTAAAATAGGCTTACATTAACTGTCTGTCGCTGTTCTTGACCTCCAGAGAGAGAGAGAAGAAACAAGTTCCTTAGTACAGAGATGGAATTTTTATCAAATGCTTTAAAGCTTAAACTGTACAGGTGAAGTCTGTAGCCTCCTACTGCTAGTTTTTCTTTATCTCTCGGGTCCAGATGAGCAAGTATGGGTATTCTGACAGTTATAATGTGCCCATTGTATATCATAAACACTAGAAAACAATATAATAATATGTTATACAGAAGAATTAGGAACTTAGAACTGCACTTTGATGCATTTATCAAAAATACTACTAAACTTTTATGTATTAACATTCTGTAGATGGAGTGTTGAAAAATGCAGCAAAGGTCCCTGCCTTCATGGATAACAGTCAAAACCTTTATTATGATTCTCTTTATAGAGGCTAAGTGTAGGCCTTTCAAAAAATTTAGCGCCCATTCCTGACTTAAAAAAAACACTCAATAAAATAGGCATTGGTGACCAATTCTTTAACATTAGATAAAGTATTTAGATTGAAGAAATAAGGTTTACATGTTTCTTCATGTTGAGATATAAGAAGCATTCCCATTAGCCCCCAAACAATGCAAGGATGACACCATCTTCACCTGGTCACCTTTTTATTGGAAGTATTAGCCAATGAGATAGGACAAGGAAAGAAAATTAAAGGCATAAGAACAGTACAAGGGGAAGTAAAACTATCCCTTTGCAGGTGATACCTGAAAAATCCAAAAGAAGCAATGAGAAAACTAACACAAACAATAAAAAATTCAGTAAAAAACCAGGATATACAATTAACTTACAAAAATCAAACATTAACTGATCAAAAGATAAAATGGAATAGAAAATCCTATTTACAATAGCAGCAACAAGAAAATAAAATACCTGGGAGTAATATTAAACATATATGTACAAAATCTATATAAGGAAAGTTACAAACCTTTCCTGAAAGGTCTGAAAGTAGATTTGAATAAATGGATAGTCCTAACCCGTACTTGGATAGGAAAACGCAACACTGTAAAGATGTCATTTATGTTCAAGTTAATAAATTGAATGCAACCAGTAAAAGTGACAAGTTTTTATTTTGAACCTGACAGTTTGATTTTCATGTTCACATAGGAACTAAACATGCAAGAATATCTAGGAAAACCTGAAAGGGGAAGAGTCAAGGGGGATTTGCTTTCTCTGATCTTCAAGCCTCTGTAATGAAATAGTGAGGTGCTGACTAATATATCTGTTGGCCACTGGGGGAAGATAAAAATAGACCCTAGAACGCATGATAATTCAGTGTACTGAAAGTGGATTCTCAAATCTGGGAAAAGATAGACTTAAAAAATTTAGACATTATTTATTGTATTTTTCATAGTGGCAAAATACACATAACATAAAATTTACCATCTTAAACATTGTTTTGGTATATAGTTTAGTAGTGTTAAGTACATTCACATCAGTGTGACCAATTACCAGAAATCTTCATCTTGCAAAACTGAAATTCTGTATACATTAAGTAATAACTCCTCCCCTCCCCTCCCTGACCCCCCAGCCCCTGGCAACCACCATCGTATTTTCTGTCTCTATGAATTTGACTAGGGACCTCATCTAAGTAGAATCATATAGTATTTGTCTTTTGTGACTGGCTTATTTTACTTAGCATAATGTCCTCAAAGTTTATCCTTGTTGTAGCATGTATTAGCTTTTTTAAGGCTGAATAATACTCCATTGTATGCATATCCTACATTTTGTTTATCCATTCATCCATCCACGGACACTGGGGTTGCTGCCACCCTTTGGCTGTTGTGAATAATGCTGCAATGAACGTAGGTGAAAAAATACCTCTTTGAGACCTTGATTTCAATTTTGGGGAGTGTATACCTAGGAGTAGAATTGCTGGATCATATGGTAATTCTAGTTTTTATTTGAGGACCACCTTACTGTTTTCACAGCAGCTGTACCATTTTACATTCCCACCAACTATGGATAAAGGTTCGTTTGTCTACCTTGTTGCCAATACTTATTACCTTCTGTTTTCACACATGTATTTGCTTATTTTTGTATAAAGGAACATTGGGGAGATAAACCATAAAGTATTAAAAATGATTACTTGGGAGGTAGGTGGAAAGAGTCAGGATGGGGGGGTGAGATTTCTCTTAGTACATCTTCTGCTCCTGGCCAAGATGGAGTAATAGGAACTGGATTTGCCCTTCTACTTGAAGCAGCCTACAAACCCCACAAAAGCACAAAATACACACACAAACAAAACAAAGAAAAGAAGACAAAAATACAAAAAAGGAAGGTAAACTGAAACAAAGGTTTTCAAGGCTTGGACATTGGGCAGCGAAGGACAGTGAGCCCTGAGAGAGGGCATACCAAGGAGGCAACCCTGTGGTGGCCTCTGCTGAGTCACGGGGAGAATTTCCAGAGCACGGTGCAGGGCAGCCTGCGTGGAGCCTTGCCGAGTCACTGAGTTGAGGAGATGGAGATAGGAGTCTGGGGAGAGCAAGGCGGCTGGAGTTCACAGTAGAGTCCTGGACAGGAGGGAGCGCCCAGGGGAGGACCCCAGGGCTGTGCAGTGTGCCCCTCTTGTTCACAGCAGCTCAGCACACGCAGGTGAGGAGACTTGGCCAGCTCTGGGAAAGGAACCATCAGGAAGGATGGGAAAGATTGGAAGGAACGGTGCCTGGCAGCACACACGGGGCCGGGAATGGAGCCTGTGCCATCAACCAGGCTGAGGAACCTTCTGGACTCAGAATCAGGGAATCAGCAACCCTACACTGACCTCCGTCTCAGACCCGCCTAACAAATCATTAATGCAAGACCTACAAGGATCAAACTGTCCAGGTGACTTCACTGCTTCCCAGGTCAAAGCAAAGAAGGTTTGTAGAATGTTCATACAGTTTTGATTTTTGAACAGTGTAATACTTTAAATATTCACATTTAAAGTTAAAATGTCAAGGAATGAAAAAAGCAAACCAGAAAATTGAAATCAAACAAATGGACCTGAGGATGACATAACCACGCAGAAGAAAAGTCTAATTCAGGTAAATCTTGGACTCCATACAGTATATATTCTCTAGGAGAAAAACACACACAACTGCAAAGAAATCTTGAGCTCTCCTTGGTGGTACTGATGTAGGCACTCTGAATTATATTTGTGTATCGTTGGATAGAGTGAATGAGTAAATATATTGATGTTATTGAGAACCAGGGCTACATCGTCGGATGGGGAGATAAAAGTATGGAATGCATAGATCTTGATATTTGACAAAGCTTTTCTGAGGCTATATTGATTCAATACATATTATTAAAATGTTCAGAAATGTTGGATTGTCTAAATGCAGTAAGTTAAATCTTCCTTACACCTACCTTCTAGTGACTGAAATTGAAATGTGTCTGGGCAGTAAGGCTCTACTCCTAGTACTCTCCAAAAGTGACCTGTTCCTGATTTCCTATTGATTTACCTATTTATTTTCAATAAAATCCATAAAAAATATTGTTTATGTTTGGCATAAACTCCTGGAGAACAGTTGGGCCTTTGCCCAAAGCTGTCACTCATACGTATCTGTTGAATGGAAAGTAATGACACTTTTCTGCTTTTTCATCCCATCATTCTAGTGTTATATATACTAGTGTGATAGTTATAAAACATCATATATATATATATTTGTTTTAATCAACCACCATGTTAGGAATTGCAGGTAAAAAGACAATCATGATGGTTTCTATTGTTGGAGAAGTGTGGCTTTGACTATTTTTCCCATTTCTAATTTTAAAATAAAAAAGTGAAAGCAAAATTGACCCAGTAAAACCTGATTTAAATTAGACCAAGCCTAGAGGAAACCTGGCCCTTGACAAGTAGTGACTATATCATAAAAGAAGACTGATTCATTTATGCTGTCGTCACTCCTGAAGACTGCTGGTGCATTGCATGGTTTTCCACCAGGATCAATTCCTTGATCTTGAGTGTGAAGATTTTTCAGAATCGAGCTGTGAATTTTCATGCTTATTTTTTAGCAGGACATATATGATTCCCCTTGGTCAGAGCGCATACACTCAGATAAAACCAAAGGCAGTTTACTGTTCAATACAAGACAGAGAAATTAGCAAAAATTAAGAAAGTAGTATTAAAGGTTGGCCTACTCCTGATATATACATATGTGTTAAATAAACTTAAAAAATTGTAGGGTGATAGCACCCTGGCTCATATGTTATTTTTACTTTTAACTATTTATTGTTATAGTAGTGTTACTGAAGGATGCGTTGAATTAAAATGTTCTTATTTTTCATACACTTGTCAGTTAACAGACTGGGAGTAATTTAGAGTTGCATTTGAACCTAGATCTCAACAGATCCAAATGGCTTATCTCAACTGTAAGGTGTTGCGTCTGTGGACTTACTCAGCTTCTCCATGTGGTCTTCAGCAGTGAGAGGGCTCATTCTGGTCATTGGCCACATCTGAAGGATGGACTGTGCTCTTTAACTCTGCCCCCGGATTTAACTTGCTTATTCTTCTAAGCATTGATGTTTAAGTCTCCCTTCTGAAATGACAGAGCGCCATTTTTTCTTCTTAAAGAAACACAGCTTTATTGATACATACTCCACACACCATACAATTCACTGATTTAAAGTGTACAGTTCAGGTGTACACCTGGTGGCGCAGTGGTTAAGGATCTGCCTGCCAGTGCAGGGGACACGGGTTCGAGCCCTGGGAAGATCCCACATGCCACGGAGCAGCTAGTCCCGTGAGCCACAGCTACTGAGCCTGCGCGTCTGGAGCCTGTGCTCCGCAACAAGAGAGGCCGCGATAGTGAGAGGCCCGCGCACTGCGATGAAGAGTGGCCCCCGCTCGCCGCAACTAGAGAAAGCCCTCGCACAGGAACGAAGACCCAACACAGCCAAAAAATAAATAAATTAATTAATTTAAAAAAATGTTTAAAGTGTACAGTTCAATGGTTTTTGTATATCCAACGAGTTGTACAACCGTCACCACAATCTAGCTTTAGAGCATTTTCATCACCCCAGAAGAAGTTCTGTACCCATTAGCAGTCAATCCCTGTTTCTGCTCCCCAGTCCAGCCCTAGGCAACTACTACTGTACTTTGTGTTTCTACAGATTTGCTTATTATGGGTATTTCATCTCAATGGAATCATGCGATACATAGTCTTTTGTGATTGGCTTCTTTCACTTAGAATAATGTTCTCAAGTTTCATCCTTGTAGTACATATCAGTGCTTTATTCTTTTTTATGACTTAATCCATTGTGTGGCTATACCACATCTTAACGTCTTATATGTCTATTCATCAGTTAATAGGCATCTGGGTTATTTTTTCTGGCTATTTATGAATAATTCTGCTATGAACATTGGTGTGTAAGATTTTGTACGGATGTATGTTTTCATTTCTCTTAGTTATATACCTGGGAGTAGAATTCCTGGATCATATACTAACTCTGTGTTTATGTTTTAGAAAAACTGCAGGGCTTTTCCAAAAAACTGTACCATTCTTATTTCTACCTGCAATGTATGAGGGTTCCAATCTCTCCACATTCTTGCCAGTGCTTTTTTTTTGTCCATTTTTTGATTCTAGCCATCCTGATGGTGAGAAGCAGTTCTCAGCATTCCCTTAATGACTAATGATGTTGAGCATCTTTTCATGTGCTTCTTGGCCATTTGTGTATCTTCTTCCAAGATCATCTCTTTAGATCCTTTGCCTGTTTTTAATAGGGTTATTTATTTCCTGAGTTTTAAGAGTTCTTTATATATTCTGGTTATCAGTCTCTTATTAGATATGGTTTGAAAATACTTCTCCCATTCTGTGGACTGTTGAGAGTATTTTTATTTTTACTTTTAAACCCTCATCATCTTTCAAATATTTAAAGATTACTGATCTGTGACTTGCACAGTGCTGGTACCAGAAAGTCTTCCGCAGAGGTTTATGAGTAAATGAACGATGTGTCTTCACATCCCCTCTCAGCACCCTAACTATACTTCATTCCCCAGTTGAGTCCATATTCTGCCATCTCTCAATCTCTCACTGAGTGGGCAATGGCCATCCTACGGGAATCTGCTGATTTTCCCTAATGCGGCATCAGAGGTGTGGGTGTACTGGAACCATCACCTCCTTTGAACTTGACACTGCTTTTCTCTTCACTCAGCCTGAGGTTTCCTGACTTTTGAACGCAACTCTGTTATTTTTTGCAAATAAACAAACTGTAATCATCTGTCTTGGAATAACAGATCTAAGCGACACAAACCTCTGCCTTTAGTTTAAGAAGAATGAGTACGTAAGTGCAGAGCAGAGGATGTCAGCCTTGACAGCAGTTCCATGAAAAGACCTGGCCTTTTCAGTTAGCTCATTCCATACAATTCACTAGTAGGACAAAGTTTTTTGTTTTGTTTTTGCTGTTGTTGTTGTTTGGGGTTTCTGGTTGGTTTTAATGAAGAGCTTCCCATCATTTAGAGCTCTGAAACAATGGAACGGGTGATTTAAGGGAGGGACAGTATGTAAACAGCATCACTGACAGTTTGTAAGTAGTGGCTGGTTGAACGGTGGTCAGGGATACAGTAGGAGGGACTCTTGACTGCGAGGGACTATGGACTGAGTAACTCTTAAGAGCAACCTCTCTCTCCTCTAATCCTTTTCTGTGACAAAGATACTTAGGAGAAAGGCGTTTGTGTGCGTTCTGAGGTTATATTTTCAATTTATAGAAATTTTCAATTTATTTTTTCATCAGATACTTTTTAACCGTAAAAGATCACTTTTATTCTTTACTCAATTATTTTGGCTTCTAAGGAAAGCATGTCATTCTTAGTATTAATCCTTAATGAAGTTAAGTGTATGCTCAGATAAATTTTTGCTTAGTTGTGTATTTTCACTTTTTTTGTCATTAAGTCTTACAGCTGTATTTAGTAAAGTCTTTTGAGAGACGGCCAAGTAGCTGATTTTTTTTTTTTTTTTTGGTGCGGCAAGCCAATAGCATGTCAAAATTTGAATTTATGTTGAAAAGCTGTTTTGCAGACATAGAAGTCCAAGTAAACAGCCAAAATACTATTTCTCCCCAATTTGCTTGTGGGAAAGTGAGTATGTATTTGGCTTTTCCTTCTAGAATAACTTGAGAATGGATAAACAGTTTTTCCTATGTGCTGTGTTAAGCATTTGCAATTTTGCAGCAAATCCAAATGTAAGAAATTTAACCCCAATTAATTATGTTAAGTGGTTGAAAAAATATCCATTACTTAGGGTCATCATCTGTGTGCTAGATGTTTTACAAATGATATTTTTTCAAATGTAATCCCCACAATAGCACTGTAGGTATTACAGTCATTTCTATAGTATAGGCACTAAAATCAAGGGCATCAGAGTTTAAGGTAATTTGGTCAAGGCCACAGAATCAGTAAATATGAATAACAAATTTGGGATTTGAACCCAAATCTTCTTGGCTCCAATCTCAGACCTTTTCTTAAAGCTTCTCCAAGTTATTCCAGTTTCTGTTCTTTTGTACCATAACATGAGATACTTAACATTCAGATATTTTGTTGTTTTAAAATATCACTTCAGATTCATTACTCTGGTTTTTCATGACTACCTAATATCCAAAACAGCGGCATTTCTCCTATTTTAGTTGCTAGAAACAGGAATGATTTATCTGTGCCCTGGACTCTCCGTGACTCCAACCTCAATTTCTATGTTTATTCATAGATTAAAAAACTGAAGGATCATCAAGAAACTAGCTATTAATCATTTTTAAAGTTAAGTTCTCTCCAACTTTCTATGTGTGGTTTTCCTGAATGAAATGCCTTCATGTTTGTTGTACATCAGAGAAATGGAGAAATGCTCCCTTATGGCTTAAGTTGTTTCCCCAGAGGACTTCGCAAGGATGGTTTGTGTGTCCCTGATTCAGGGCACGTGGATCTCCTTTGGGCAGTGAAGTGGACGATCATCACAGGGTAGATTACGGAATCATGCTCAGGGCTGATCTCTGGGTGGAATGTTATCTGTTTTCCCATTTTACCGTTATTCTTTAATTTTCTGCTACAGCAGAACTTCTATTGTATCTAAAAAGCAGCATCTATTTGATAGGAAGGATTAAAAAAAACAAGCAGTGAAAAACATTGGAAAGAGTATAGTCAAGGTAGAGTTCATGTCAGAAAAAAGGTATAGCATTCATCGAAGTAAAGCCATTAAAAGTGATATTGGGACTCTTAGTTTTACTTTCCGTACCGTTGGTTATAAAACCGCTCTTAAGTGTTTTTCCCTTATCGTCCCAAAGCACACGTTTGAGTTTCTTACTTAAGTTATTATCTTTACCAGCTGCTTCGATTTTTTTAAATCCCTCTGACTTAAGGGATTTTTAAAACCTCTAATCATATGGAACCATATAAATGTAACCTAACTTTAAATCCTGGTCTTATTTTTATCTTAATGGCAAAATAATGAATTAAAACCAAGCTTTGGGCATTCTGTGTTGTTGAAGTTACCTCTCGTGTACTCCAGGAATGAAAAATATGTACTCTCAACATATGTTAATGCTCATATGAAATCCCTTTCAAGTGTCAAATGTTTACGGAAAAAAAATCTACTTTGACTCTGAATTTTTATTATGCCTGAAACCTCACAGTAACATTATCTTTAGATTGTGTAGGCGGGGAGGGGCCGTTGTTATGAATATTTGGCACTTACACAATAAGATCTGTTCTGTAAGGACCAGGGTGGGCTCTTGTATGTGAAAATGGCTCTCAGTATTATGCTGAAACACAGTCACTTTAAAGAATCTGCGTTCCCAGGTTTTTGAAAGTATGTCACCTTTGGATGATTAATGCTGAAAATGAGCCACGTCCTGCATTTAAAAAACCTGTTTATTTAAAAAGTTGGCACATCCATTATTTACTTAGCTCTTTGAGTATTTAACTGCCATTCATTTCTATGTGAGTTTCTGCTTTCCCTCCCCAAGTTGTAAATTTGTGTTTTTACCGGGTAGCAGAGAAGGGTCTCTATTACCGTAAACCATACATAATTAGAAACATAAATGTGGTTAATACCCAGAGACTAAGTAACGAACTACATTGTTGCTGTAAGTACAAATGAGTATTTTTGGATTATATACGGTTTTGCTGATCTGTGATCCTCTTCATTCAAATTTAGACAGGTAACTAAAAGTCATTTATGTGGGATTGCTGTATTACTCAGGAAATAGGGGACATTGAAATGTAAAGTTTCTGTGCCTCACAGTAAATTCTTTCCCTAAAGACAAATAATTGCAGAGCCAGAAGCATTTTCTTTCCCTGGGGGGTGGGGGGAGTTTGCTGAGAAAGCTTACTTAGAAGTCCAAAATACCGCAAATTTGTTGAGACAGTTTCGCTTAGTTGACATGTTGATTGCATGTCACATCAGACACAATACCCAGGGACTTATTCTGTAAGGTTTCTGGCCTTCCTCTTTATCATAATTGTGGAGTGTCACACTGGTGTGATGGAGACAGATTTAGAACAATTGTTGATTGGAAGCTCTTGATAAAGACAGGGAGTTCAAACACAGGCCCTGTCTGGAAATTCAGCAGTGAACATCACTCATCGATCATAATTTAACAAATGGGAAAGATTAAGACAACCTGCCATCCATCACATCCATTTAACTGTACTCCAGAGTGGATTCAATTGTATTTAACCACTTTTCTCTTACAGGATTTACATACTCCGAAAAGGGAGTAACACTTCTTCATCAAGCTTTTGTTTTCTGTTTATCAACGTGAGATTTTGAAATTTTGTTCCAGAACATTCAGTATCTGGTAGATTCTTTTCAAAGTCTTCATGGCCCTTAATTTTCTCCAAAATTTGTTTTTAACAGTAAGCATGAATAACAAGTTAGTAGAATAGCAAAGGAAACATAGCCTTAGGATACAGTGGTATAAAATAGTAAATTATTCTTAAATATGAGTGTTCTGAGTTGAAACACATTTGACTGGTACTGCGGGTATTAATTTGGAGCCCTTGAAGAAACTTTAAGGGGCATAGTTTTAAGACCATAGCACCCTAGGGTTAGAGAGCACCTCAAGCTGTCACCCAGTCCCTTTAGTTCACAGCTAAGAAGATGCGGCCCTAAGAGGTCAGTGACTATCACAGCACGGTCACTGTGATTTCCTGCAACAGTACCAGGATAAGAATCAGGTTTCCTGACTCCCAGGAATAGCTTCGCTTTTCATTTCCACTGTACATCGTCATGTATCGATTCTACACGAATTCTGTGAACCTCTAGTCTTATCAGCATCTTGGGGATTTAAGGGTGAGGGGAAGGATGATCATGGTGAGAACAAATATCACTGACTCTTAAAACTTGATACTATCAGTTTGAGTTAAAGAGGAAATGTGTGGGAGAACATAAGGGAAAGGAGATCACTCCTGTCCTTGTGTCTCTCCAGCTTACTTAACACTTGTGAGCTGATGAAAAATTTATTCATGAATTTTGCTAATGCAGTTCCTATGTGTTGCCCTCTTAGATAATTTCTACATCTGCGGAGGCAAAGACAAAATACTTAAGTTTTCTTTTTGAAGAGCAAGAAAATCCAAAAAGAAAACATTTTCTAACATCTTGATGGATGTTATTGGTATAAAACGTTATGTATTAATTAGGATTAGATCCAGCCCAAGGTGGTGGAAAACACAAATAAGAATGTTGTAAGCAAGTAGAATTTTATTTTTCCTTTCCAGTAAAACGAGTGTGGAAGTAAGTAGACCCTGACCGGGGGGATGGGCAGCCTCCTTCTTTCTGGATCCCTATACCATCCTAATGTGGCACCTCAAGGTTCAAGATGACTGCTCGAGCTCCAGCCATCACTTCCTAATTTTAACTAACATGAATTAAGTGATGAAGAACAGAAGCAGGGAGAGGGGAAAAGGGCCAGGGTGAGCTGGTTTATAAGGTAGTTTCTGGAAGCAGACACATAACACTTACATTTCATTTTCATTGATCAGAACTTAGTTATGAGAACACTTCTTGCTGCAAAGAAGACTGGAAATTTTGGAATGATTTTGGAAAATTCAGTTTCTATTCTGAGTGGCAAGGAATCCAGCTAAATCAGCCTTAAATTATTCTATTTGATTTTGATAAATTACAGTATTTGAATTTGAAAGTTTTATCTGCTGTTTTTTAATTGGCATAAGCTTAGCATGTCAGGCTGGAGACTCTGACATTTGTGTCCAGTGGTGTCACTAAAGCTTTGACTATTAACCACCTTTTCCATCTCACATTCTCTCTGTAAAGTCCGTGTTTATAGTCAATGCATTTTCCCTGGACCAGTACATTTGCCTTTTTTTTTTTTCTCTCATGAGCCTGAAGAATGAAAAGTACTTGGTACATGCCCTACGACTTCTAAGAAAATGCCTCAAAGAGAAATTTTTTGGAACATCTGTATTTATGTTTCAGTTGTCTTTGATTGTCTCTGACTTGAGATGAAAGGTGCAAGCTAATGACAAGTCAGGCTCTGGGAAGGATTTCTGGGGGGACCATCTCCCCACACTGATACCAGCCCATCACTAGACAGACCCATGCACACAAGGCACAAGGCTATCATATAGAGGAAGGGTCTCTTTCAAGCTCTGCTTTGCTATAAAATATATCTTCAGACTTCCTTTCTCCCCACCCAGACCCTTGGATCCTCCTCTGTATTCACATGCTGCCTCTTCGCCTCCCCGTAGCCTTGACCTTGCTGCATCCTTGAAAGAGGAGGTTCAATGTAGCTCAAACCAGCAGGGGACATTGCTTCTTTAATCCATCTGATCTTCGGAAATTCCTGGGGGGGTGTTTTCACAGTGTGGACTCTTGGGTCTCATACCTGAACCACTGAATCAGAACCTCTGGGCATAAAGCTTATGGGTTCATTTTCCAAAGCTTTCCCAGGGCTCCCTAGGCAGCCAGCTTCCTGCTGTGTTTAGGAATCTTTTCACAGCAATACAGGCACTAGACATAAACCCCCTCCCTCCAAAAATAAAATACTTTCCACACTAAACGTTTCGCACCTGTGAAGGGCTTGAAACTCCCAGTCCTCTGTTCCACACCTGCACCAAAGCCAAAGGAGGCCCAGTCCAGCTTGGCATTAAACGTGCCAGAGCCTTTTCTGAGCCATCTATGCCCATGGGCCCAGAGGACACGTGATTAGTATTAATATCCAGCGCCACAAAGAAGGACAAAGATGGGGCACCCCAAATCTGTGTGCATCAAGGGAGGGGCTTGGAGAGGGGCCCGTAGGAGGAAAAGGAACAAGGAGGGATATTGCTTCTGTCCAAGGCGAATGAGGCTTCAGCATAAATGCAGCATGTTTGCCCAGCATCTGTGATATTTCACCTTTAAACTAGGTTTTGGTTTAGCTAATAAATCTGGAATATATTTATGTAATTGTGATTTTATGTATACTTAAGAGTTTACGTTTTAATTAAGTTGCCACTAGTGTTCTAAGTCCTAAATCAAGGATAGCATGGAATTCTGTGAACAGATAAAAATTTCGGGGGGAGAGGGCAGGCAAGTCTGGATTCTAGCAGAGTTGATATTAAAAATTAATCAGAGTTGTAGTTTCTTTCTTAAGAAGTGAGGCAAAAAAAAAAAGAAGTGAGGCAGACTACAGATCTATTATGGACATTAATTAGAAAAGGAGAGGAAATGGTTTGGGATTTTACTACAGCTCAGAAAAGCCTTAATGGCATTAATGTTCTCGGAAGTATTGTGACATTGCTCAAGTTCAGTTGAAAATAGTCTGTGGTAGCCCTACTGGCATGTGGGGAAAAGTTAATTCTCTGAAGAGTGATAGTTCCAAATTCATCAGGACAAAAACTCCCTGCCTTCCTCTGGTGTTTATTTTTACTTCAGCTGAGCTCCCGTCTTAGCTGCAGTCCTGCTTTGTAGCAGGCACATCTAATGGTCCACGGCAAGGGCCCTAAACCCAGGTGACTTCCTGGGTGAGTGACAAGTGACATGAGTGAGCGAGGGCTCAGAGAAGAGGGGCTGCTAGTCAGTTCCATGTGGGAATATGGGCCCAGCTTTGCCAGATCTGTTGAGTCTGGAATTTCCAAAGTAAAAATTTCATGATCTATGTGGCCAAGCCATGCAGAGGAAATAAAGAATTGGGTGCTGGATGCTGTGAAACCTGAATGCGGCCCTCGGGCCACGTGTTTGCTTCCTCTGCCCAGTGGTGGGAGGTTTCGTCTGACCCCACAGATTCGACAAGGCTGCAGACTCTCATGTTCAACTGGTCTGCATCTGGTTATTAAAATGTTAAGGGTCGGTGAGTCACAGGGCCTGGGGTGGGTGCTCCTGGGAGCTTTGTGTGTGACGGATGTGCTGGCCTGTGCCCTCCCCTTGTCTGCTAGCCTGTCCAGGGCAGTTCCTCTGCCCCGTCCCCCATCCTGCGTTCCCTTTGGACCATGCGGACCAGACCCTAATGGGGACGTGGCATTCCCAGTGGAGTGGCCGTGAGACACACTGAAGGATAAACATCCGCTCCCCCAGCCCAGGCAACGGCCATGGCTGCCCGTTGGCCCACCCCGTGTTGCCCTCGTGTGGCCTATTGTAGGTGCTCTAGCTTCCCTAGTGACCACGCTCGTAGCATATGTGGGGCTTCACTCTGCCGTCGGCAACGCGTGCATCTCAGAAATGCTTTCTCACGATATTTTGCCTTTGTCTTAGAATTATTCCTTCCCGTGGACACATACTTCTATTTTTCGTTCCTCTGTATTAGTGATGCTTTTCCCTTTGCCTTTTCACACCTGAACCTTGTGATCTAGTGAGGAATGCACACAATAAACAGCTTAACAACGGACTAGATTTTCCTCGTCTCTTACGTTATTGTGCCATGTTCTCTGCGTTTTACATCTTCCCATGTTTAATCATCCAGCCACACGGGGCTGGTGACAGAACTCTCATGCTTGCTTATCGTTTCCTTGTCTTTGCTTGTCCTACTCCCTTTGCTTAGAAAATTCTTCTTGCTTCCACCACCTGCGCTGGTGTGGTCAAATCGATTTGATTTTTTACAGTAAGAGACAATATCTTCTTCCTTGAATTTTGGAAGGAAGAGCCTTCGTCTGAATGTCTCATAGAGCAGGGGTCCCCAATCCCCGGGCCGTGGACCGGTACATGTTAGGAACCAGGTCGCACAGCAGGAGGTGAGTGGAGGGTGAGTAAGCAAAGCTTCATCTGCAGCTCCCCGTCACTCGCATTACAGCCTGGACCATCCCCCGCACACACAGCCCACCCTGGTCCATGGAAAAATTGTCTTCCATGAAGCCAGTCCCTGGTGCCCAAAAGGTTGGGGACCGCTGTCATAGAGAATTCACCTCTTTATATTTCCTGTCCCATATGGACA